>NW_028277173.1:18965000-19325000 GCF_051122295.1 Plectrocnemia conspersa
ATACAACATTATCATAAATATCATAATTATCAATCACATAAATTTGTTTTTTAAAAAAATATTTTGCTTTTTGAACAAACAGATTTACAATTTTAAAGGCTTCAAATATTCCTGTTTTATATGAAAATGCTTTAAATCTGTTAATGGATGTATACTCTAAAACGCAATATGTCTGTAAAACCATGTTTTTAGAAAGTCCGAAGAATACAAATAAAACAATTAGTTTTATAAGTTTTTAGAAAGTCCTTGTGAATAATTTCTTTTCAATGACGACAGGTGTGAAAAATATATAATAATTATTATAATCAGGCATGATTATATGATTATGAAATGCAGAAGCATGCAATAAAATTTCCATTTTTCCTGTTTTTTTGTATAAAAATCCATTCTAAATTGTTGTACGCCATTACCAAACCCTTTTAGTTATTTAAGGTCCTAACCTAATTGATATTAGAAAAAATAGATAATATTTTTGAGTTTTTTCGGTTACCTCTTACAATATAATTAAATAAAATTACGAAAAATAATATAGTTTTATGTATATAATATTTTAACTGTACTAGTGCTTAACTAAAAAACAATCCATTACAAACTGAATTATTTCCCCCCTCTTCATACTCTGTTCCGATTAACTCGTCTATTTTTAACGAAGACCTCGTCTTTCGCCTGGGGACTACTTTTCGATCACATCTGGGCACTCGATTATGTATTTTATCGTATTAAAAGCCTTTCAATTCTAGATGCGGTCCATTGTTCCGCCTCTGAAAAGACACTCAACAAAAAGCGTAAAAAAATTAAAGCAGCGCACTAAAAGTTTTGTTCTTTAATACTGAATTAATTCCGCATTCCAGAAGAGCATTAACGAATTTGCGACTATAAAGCAATTGTTTTGCGTCGTGAATTTATTTATACCGTCAAACATTCCATGTTACTTTTTATTACATGGGTTCGCGTACCATTTTTCAAGAGGTTCATTACAAATGTATGAGTTATATTTTCAGCCACGAAACAATTTTCTGTCTGTGCGCTTTGACAGCTGTTAAAAACGTGTATTTATAATGTCTTACTTCGAAAATGGTAACACATTGTATGCATCGATTTTTGATATTTCTGTACTGGATATAACATAACTAAGATACTATAGAGAATTCATAAGCTCTGTAAAATACGACACGTAAAACAAGCTATAATATCATAAATATATTAATAAGTATTTTTAAGCGAAATCAATATTTGTGATATATTCCGAGTAATGGAAGAATATTGTTGACTACTAAAGTATTTATTTAAAAAATATAAATTGTCGTTTAATTAATAATGGTTCTACTTATTGCCATGATAGTATATCTACAATAAGTATGTTTCAACTAAAATAAAATATATGATATTATATAAATGTCTGTTTCAAATAAAAATGTAATTTTATATACAAATTGTATTAAATTCTGATTTTTAAAATTTCCTAGCAACAAAATACACTTTCAATTGTTGCTTATTTTAACACCATTTGTTTTTTTTTTAGATGACACTGGCAACCCGGGGTTCCATCGTTCTTCAAGATCTCGACTTTTCAGCTTCTGGCAGTTACTCCTGTGAAGTATCCATGGACTCCCCCATCTTCACGAAGTCGTCGCTGTACAGAGATCTTCAAGTCATCCGTAAGTTACTCGCCATATTACAACGTCTTACCGGCGGGTGGCCAAGTCGGGACACTCACCCCCGACTGAGACACCTTCAATAATAACCCCAAACCCTTGCCGCCCACCCAGCCTATGTAAATACAAGTGCGCGCCATGAATAAAATATTTCGCGCTTTTGTGCCTCCGCCGGATTCGGCCCGGAAATTTCGCAATTCAATAATGTCGTTGTTTGCGGGACAAACTCCTGAGAGTTTGCCATGTATTTTGCTTCCTTCTACCTTCTTTCCACTTCCACTGTGTGTGGAGATAATTTCGCAAATGCGCGACGTCCATAGAATGACTCAATGGCTACGCACACACGCCGGTATACGCGACAAGTGTCGCGACAAACATAAAATTGCTTATAAAGCCCTGGACAAATTACGTTTTTTTGCCGCCACATCATAGGCGCCAACTCGCATAAGGAAAAATAAAATAATATGCTTGAAAGAACAAGGACTAAAATAAAAAGACCAATATTTATGGAAGCAGTTTGCTAGGCATCAAAATTTACTTTTAATCTCCATATAATAATAATTGAAGCCAGCAATTTTTAATTAATGTTCTTAATAAAACAGCTACTTTTCAATTTTCCATGTTTCTTGTTCTTGATGAAACAGTTACCAAATTCTAAGAAAACTACGATCATTAAATGCATTTCAGTCGCTAGTGATATGCGTACATTTACTTACATAGATAATGACGTGACGGTTTGCTATTGCCGTAATCTGCGCCACGTAGTCTTTAAGTTGTCTTGAATATCAAGTTAAACTCTAATTATTTTGGTTGCTTCTTAGTAATAACTGGTCTGACGTGGAAGTGGAAAGCGGCTGTTTTCTCGGTTTTCTAACGGTCATAATGGTTCATTCTTGGCAGTCAGAAATGAATTAATAAACGTGTCAAGCACTACCTGAAGTCTCTGGTGAAAGTTTTTGACGGAAGTGCTTTGTCTTTTTAGTTCTCGATCGTCTAGCCAGTGCGATGATTTGAGATGGAAAGCGACTATCTTTTATTGTCAATGACAATGATTTAATTTCTATAGACGCATATAATGCCAAAGATAAAAAATAGATCAATAAATTGTGAAGGTTTCAACCACTTATTTAATTATAATTTAGAGAGTTTAGACCCTACTTTTTAGTCAAAAAAATAGGGCCTAATGTAATTATTTCAAAAACAAAACTGATAATATTTTTAAAACAATTTAAAAAAAAAAATTGAAAAACAATATATTCAATTTTTTTAATTTTACATATGTAATATAATACAACTTAGAATGGTCATATTAAAAATTACCATATTTTTTTCAGTTACTTGTACAAAACACACACAAATCTCATTTAATTATGTTTAACAATCTCAAACATCTAAACCTGCATTGGACGATGTTTAACAAGCAAACAATAAACCTTTGAGTTTGAGTTAAATTTAATAATTAGTTTTACTTTACCGTGTTTAAATTTTAGAGTATGCTTTTGTGATAATAACTTAAATTATACATTTAAATATATAAAAGGTCGAGTTTTCTCTTATTATCCTAGTGAGTATAAAATTTCATAATTACAAGCTTATCTCATATTACAGGTTTTCGGTTGAATTTACAAAATTTCATATCACCGTATTTAAATCTTAAAGGTTTATTTAATGAAAGCTCAACACCTTAAAGTCAAAGTATCCAAGACGACTTGTGCAATATGGTCGCCTCGTCAACATTTATATTGTGTGATAAATTCGCATTAAAAAATAATGATGTTATCGTAATAATAAACAGTCGTTTACAGGAAAGTTTTACACATACATTATCCTTTGCAAATATGTGTTCATAATGTTTATAAAATTTATGGTTACGATATTAATAAACGCCTCACATCTCACCCACGTGATAAACGCGCTTGGTAAAACTCATAACAAACGAGCTTAAATCTCACCAAATATAATAAATTATATTGTGTGCTACCGGCCATATGCGAATATAATAAGGGTATATAAATGTAAGAATAGAATCGAAAACAATTCTAGAGATAACGATAATCAGCTGATCGTAACTTTTGTTTTGATTCGCCACAAGTTCTTACACCTATGTTGCTATAAAATTATGTCTATTATTTCAAAATATATTATCTAAATGTCGAATCACGAATACAGCTTTTGGAAGTCAAGAAGTCTTCGTTAGCGTCTCGAGTTGTATCTCATCAGTAGAGTCTCCAATTACTCGAACCATCAACTACTCGAGTATCGAATATTAAAATTTTAAAATACTCGAGTACTCGAGTACTTTCGAGTATTTACCAAATGTACCAAAATAGCTATTATTTAAATTCGTGCACATATAAATAAATAAATAAATAAAATACTTAGTATGTTAATTTTTACAATTATTTTAACTTCACGAACATACTTTTTAAAAACAATAATGCAAAAAGTGTCTCGAATTTAATATTACTGCTAACCTTTGGTTTTATTATTCCCGTTATGGAAAAAACCCATTCCGTTGCTGTTGATGTTGGTCTTATTGTCATTTACGCGTTGGATAAGGCTTCTAATTTATATCTGTTCGCTTTTTATAGATATAAAATTTTTTGAACTCTCTTTTTATGTTCTCTTCTTTCATTCCCTTCTCAACAAAATAGCATTTTGTAATTCTTCTTGAATAGATTTTTTTTCTTAACAATATACAATATTCTACTCCTTCTGATTAATGCGAAGAATTTAAATCTATATCCTTCGAAGATGTATTTGGGTGAATCCCTTTCACTCTAGAGCTAAACGGTTCGCAAAGAACTGACTTTACTTTAAATGCCTTTAAAACACACAATTGTTTTGATTTATATTTTAAGCTGAGGGATCAGTATAAACAATTTACAACACTTTACGCTACAACTGCATAGTCATAAAACCTAAAAAAAAATTTTTGTTGATATTTCATATTGTTCATTGCCATAAATTAGATAAGTCGGGACTGTCGAACAGAAAACACAAAAGAAATTTCTCCGTCGTACCCACTAACATAGCCGACGACCGGAACTATGCAACTATGGAACTATGAAAAAATTATACCTGATAGTAACCGCTCTAACTCGGGACTTCGGGCATAAACGCCAAATAAAAGCAAGACGTTAACCTTTACCGGACCGAGTTAAAGCTATTTTTGTTTCTGAAATATTTAAAAAATTTTGAATTTCGAGTATTAATCGAGTAATTTTCAAAATACTCGATTATCAAGTACTTGAAAAATAGACAAAAATACTCGAGTATCGAGTACTCGATTACTCGAATTGGAGACTCTACTCATCAGCTAAGTGCTTAATAGAATATCTGGGATTGTAGTCGTGATGTTTTCTGGATGTTCCACTGATGTTTCACGTATTATTCCGGGTCTCTCTCGGTTTGTCTGACTATTTGTCTCGCCGTTTCTGTTCTGTCGATATGACAAAAAGTCACATAATTGATATTCTTGATTCGAGACAGCTTTAATAAATCACAGATGCGGATGTTGGTGGGCCAATTGCATCGCTTGATAATTCCACCAACAAAATATGTTTACACATTGAAATGAAACTGCAAGATGAAATTTTTGAAGATCATTAATTCAAGGTGTAGATGACAATAGCGTCTTTTGCGTAGAGTATACACATTGTTTATCGCTCATTATATATACAAAATGTTTGACATTATATATACATGTGAAATCTTCTAATCATTACGAATTGCTAAGCATTAAAATATCTCCTTTATTGCTAGAGTTTAAATGTGGCGAGTTAGTATTTTTATTTCGTTAGTTTACAATTGTTGTTTAAGTGACTAAATTTGTAAATAAATTTCGCCAAGATAAACCTCTATTTTTAAATAACATATAAACACTGCTGGTTATTTTATGAAAAAATGTGTTTTCTAAGAATTCACGTATATTCAATCTGTGTCATATTTATGAGAAGTTTTATGATATGCGCAAGCGCATATCATTACAACCACAATCGCGCCAAATGACATGTGACTTTTCACCAAGGAACGACATGTCTTCGCAACTCTCGCACGCCGCTTTTTATTATTTCCGATTCCGTGACGCGCCGCGCTGAAATTACGAGGCAAATACACCCCCGCAATAGGGCACATGTGCGAGAGGAAATTTTTTCTTCCACCCCCTGGGGGCGTCAGAGCAACATACGTGGGCCGGATACTGTCCGCGGGTTATCGGTTGGTTACACGTGCCCGACTCTGACTGTTTACTCTTATCCTGGAGGCCTTATTTTGTCCCGTTTGTGGCCCCAGGTAAAATATATCCTGAATCGTGGAATGAGTACGAGGGTAAAGCGGTGACGGTGGGAGGTTGTTGTTAATATACCTTTATTATTTCATAACCGCTTTTACGAAACGCGCTACGCCCGGGGCTAATGTATCTAAAAATTCGGCGAGTGAAAAAATCAAGTGAGGGTATTTTTGTGTGCGTCGAATTCAGAATGAGTAAAATTTTAAAATGATATATATACGAAGGTTCTAAATTTATAATATATGCAATGTGGTAAAAAAAACATTTTAAATATATTTTAAGCAAATCAAAGAGTACTGAGTTATCAGAGCTAAAGTTATTAAGTATAAATGTTACTAGGGAATGATGTTTATTAAGAACTTGTTACTAGCTCTGTCTCATCTAATTCTTTTTTATAATTTATTAATTCGGTAATGTCCTCCTTGTTCAGGTTCTCCAAAGAGTATTACTTAACTGAATTAATATTATATTGGAATATGAATCCATTTTATAAGAAATATATTCATATGTTCGATTCTAATTGATCTATAATATTTATTTTTCTTCTAATGCGTTATTGTTTTGCAAAATTCAAGAGTTGCTTACCCACAGTTTTTGTCGTTTTCTTGAAATATACTTATATAACAGGCGCTAAACTACAATTTTATACTTTTTATTGGCCGTACAATCTAAATTGCAACGTTATCCTTTAAAAAAATAGTAATGATAACTTTGACATTCGACCAAACTTGACGTGCTTTTTTAATCTCAACTCTTCGGGGTGCTTTCATTAAAACTATTAGATTTATTTTAAATATAATGTGTAAATATATTCATGATTCGTCACATGTTATGATGTGTTGGAACAAGTCTAGGTCGTCATTAACATCTTCCATTAATTGCTTGTAACAGTTTTAGAATATTTTTTTCGTCTACTCGTTTTATGTCTGAAATTGCTTCGCCTGAACTTTCAAGATACCAACTTATTTAGTAATCTTCCTAATGGTGATTTTTTATATACTAAGCACAACATCCTTCATTTTGTTGATATCTTTGAGACTGTTGTAAACGTTTGTACTATGTCACCAAAAGCTTTATTTTATTTTTTCGCCACTTCGTTGCACATAAATATATTTTGAATGCAATTTATTAGTTCACCTATCATAAACATTAAGGAATTGCCGAGCGTAATAAAATACCTTGTGGTAATAAATAAATTTGTAAATAAAAAAACGTGAACAAAAAAAAAAAAAAACATGGCTGTCAAATATAAACAATGCGCTCTTATAACTGACAAGTTATAGTGGTACCAATGTGAAGAAAAAAATATTTATTCGACTTGTAACAACTGAAAACAAATAGTATGCAGAATTTATATACCCTGAAATAAAACACCCAAAACGGTTATAAAATAATTTAAGAGAATTAAAAAAAAATATTTTATTTACAGAACCACAGAGTCACTCTCCAAAAATAACCTTCGGCGCCCCGATGTACACCATAGATGACACCTTAGAAGCCACCTGCACTACAAGTCCTGCCTATCCACCTCCACATATAACGTGGCTTGTCAACGGGGAAAAGGTACCACCAAAGCTCCCACGCAGCTCGTCTACGCTCTTTCGCCCGCCGAAAAGCGTAATTTAGAATCCGATGAATAATGCACGACGTCCGCGGCTCATTTGGGAGAGCTTTTAAAAGCTCTCCCAGAAGATGGTGGTCGAGGGGCGAAATCGCATTGTTTCAGCATGACGCAATTAATTATTCAACGATTTCAACAGGTGGACATCGAGCCAAATGAAGAACACAAAGCGAGCACGTTCAAAATAACCAACATTGGTGCTAGCTCACAAAACTCAATATTAGACAACAACAAAATAAAAACAACACACACAAAGAACGAAAGAGACTACGACTACTATAATACCAAAACATCATCACACACGACCCATTCGGAAAGGGGGTACGATTTAGCAAAATACTCAAAACATAAGGTATCCAAGTGCAATATATAAATTTGGACTCTCGCTGAATCTATTCAAAATATAGCACATTTTTATGGCACACTCTGTTTTTAAACTATTTGCTCACGTTTAAATGCACATTGTAATGTTTTTTTCTTTCATACACCGACACATCTCTATCTATAATTTTTTTATCACACTACTATATACTACATACATTATGAATGAACGACGGATAGTTGCTTGGTTGCATTAGATAAGAGACAATTAGCCTGAATATTTAAATGTTGAATTAAGCATCTGTATCGGTCATCACTTTCCTCACAAATATCTGCTATTTTGTATGAAAATATAAGACCATAAATAACCTTTAAATTTAACTACAAACATCTTAGTCGACGTGCTGATTTTTCAATAGCGTATTGTGGTTTATAGCTAAATTTATATTTAAGATGATAACCATATCATCAGCAAAATAGCGCATGTAAATTGCTGACAGTATATTGATCTCAGCACACTTCGAGTACTTAAGTTGATATTTTTATTATGGATGTAAATGTTACTTATTGCTTAACTCTGTCTATTTGCTTAACAACAATCTATTATATATGGTTTAGTTGGAAGCTTATTCCTTGTGAATTCGTGTTTAATGTGTTACACTATTTTTAAATGTATTTCAAAAACTTGTGGTTGAGTATTTTTCCCCAAAAGGCAAACTTATATCACGAAATTATCTGCTTGTTCTTAAAATGTGGCTTATGGCGTTAAGAAGCAAGTAAAATTTGCTTTAACTTTTTTTCTGGGGGGGTTTTAACATAATCGCTACATCTTTCTTATATTGATAAGGCATATACTTTAGTCTAAAGTAAAAAACAAAGTTAAACAAATGAGTATTAATATTTTTTTAATAATAACATCACAGTATCCGAGGGCGCAACCTCTCTGGCATCCGAGGCTGTTGTTACCAAGGTGCGCTCTGGCGTCGTCCATCGTCTAGAAGACGTAATAGTGCTGGTTCTTGGTGTGTAATCTAGCTTCTAAGATAACCCATTCTCACTGTATGCAGCTCTATGTCTGCAGTCTTTGAAGACCAACCAAGAGTAAAGCCGCAGACTCTGGCTATCTGCAGGGTTAGTCTTCTATTAAAAATAACTGTGACTACCCGACCATGGCTCGAATTAGTTCCTAACCCTAAAATTCATAAATGCGAATCGTCGATAAGTCACCCCTTTTATCTTGAGAACGAGCTATATAGTGATAAAATACTAAGAAATCCTCATACTCTCATGTCGAAAAGCAATTTAGCAGTACTTTGAAATATCAGAAATTTATAAACGAGTAAAAATGCAATCAAATAAAATTGCAAAAATGGAAATTGAATAGATTTCATATAACATTAATCAGTAGAATATTATCTCTGGTATCATTTGTAGTTTTTATCTTGAAAGTAAGTGAAATATGCTTTTTCGAAGTAAAAACGCTAGAATATGTTTTATTACTATATTTTGAACGCCTTTTATCCTAAATATTAACGAGTGAATTTAATATTCGATAGAAAAGACTATAGCTGAAATTTATCGCCAGCTTATTTTTTGTGATCGAAAATTTCGCACGCGTTGGGTGCCAAAAAATAGAACAGGCGCTATATTTAAATGGCTATTTAAGAATCACTATGCTGTACAGAAAATATATTGAAAATAAATTATCAAAATATATATCACATATATTTTCTCTTTAGTTTTACAAACTATAAATTTACTTAAAAAACGCTATTTTCTATATTTTATAAAAAGATTCATTATTATAAATTTATCGCTCACAAGTATACATTATTTTGTAACATATAAGTTAAATATATTAAGTATTATATTAATCAAGTTTGTTACGATTTCCGTTCAATTAAAACTTTTCGACATAAGTTAGAATTTGTGGAAATTGTTTATAAATATAATATATTATTTGAAAACTTCCCTGAATTTATGATCAGAAAATAACATTAGTAACTAATGTTTTTCATAAAAAATATTGTGAAAATTATGTGAAACTTTTATTAAATCTATTAGTGTGGCTTTTATTATTTTGTATAAATAACAAAATAAATATTTTTATAAGAGTTGATATGTAATTTAACACTACAGCAAGATATACAGCTAATTCATTTTTTTTCAATTATATATAACGTTTAGTTAAAAATATTAGTTTATTTTATTTTATATAACTACGCGTCAAAAAATATGAAATTAACTGTATCAAAAAAACTTACACCTTTATTTATTTATAGTAAATCTCCGGTTGCAAAATGACCTTACAACTGGATCAACACAATCAACAACTACCAAGTAGTGAGACACCAGTCTGAAATCAAAAGCTGTAAATCAGTGATATCTATTTCAATATATAACTATTATTACATTTACTACATAGGTCACAATGTACGAATGAACTTGATTATATTTTAAATAACTACCACAATATTTATCCTTTATATAAGGAAAATCTTGGAAAATTGAATATATGATGATCGTAATTATAAGTATATGATAAACACTAACTCCGATCACCTTTATTGAAAAATTAATAATTTAAAAACACTAGGATCTATATGGAATTCTAATCCAGGTCGTTCAGATATACCATTGGGTTATCTTAGCTTATCTGCAATCATACAATAAAATATTTAATAAGGTTTGAAACGTACACGTTGTATGTAGTCGCTTCGATAGTAGATATTTGGTAGCGTTGGTAGTTTTTTGACGTTTTTGGTACTTGTTCTCAAACGCTTGTCCTGGAGGTAATACACGTCCGTGGTCGAAGCAGTCTTTTGAGCAAAGTAGTAGTCTGAGCTTCGAGGCCTAGTTCGGTTTTGTGCCAGATTATAAGCACCGTCGTGCGAGTACGCCGTATCCCCACCACGTACGTTGGAAATATCGTAAGAATGCGGGCGTACTTTACGGGACTTTATATATTTGACTAATATTTATGAATCGCTACAGAAGCTAAAGAGCTAAATTAGTGTTGTTTACATTTTTATCGCAGCACTTCTTCCTAAAAAATATATATTAAAGGCTATACAAATATAAGCTTGATTACTCTTAGTAGTAATTAAATTACCTGTCCGTGATGCCACGGACAGGTACAGTGACGCACCATTTGAAGAAGCAAGTTTTATGTCATCTTTCTTTTCATCGTAAAGCCTATAAAGGTACCTTCGAAAAAAATTATTATAAATATTAATTGCATATTTTTTTATATTGCACTATTTTCACATTATAAAAAATAATATATTTTTACATGATAAATTGATAAAAAAATTGATACGTATTTTAAAATACATTTTCTAATTACAGGTAGACGAGAGCCTTACCATACCTACGATATCAAATCATCATAGGATTCCGGGAAGCATGGAGATGCTTTCGTCTTCAACTACTAGATTAAGTGTAGCAGTTTCTGCACTATGTCTAGCCCCTGGTGGTAAACTAGCTCTCACATGCCTAGCCACGATTCCTGCCTATCGAAGTCCAAATGGATACTATGCAGATATGAAAAATCATACTGCTATTGGTAAGTAAATGTATTATTATATATTTATGTTATTCTCGTAAAAAATGTCTTACATGTTCTTTTTAAGTACGCCATTAATTTTTTTTAATAATATTTATTAATTCATATATATATTGCATTTTTTGCAAATGATCTATATTTCTTGACTTTTCTTAGCAATTGCTTATATTATACATATTAACACTTTTGTGCAGTTTTCACTACACAAGAAATTGCGAGCTACATTGCTTTCACGTCTTTACTTTGCCAAGTGTCGGTAAAGAAACATTTCCGTTTATTTTAATTATTTATTGCTTTCTTTACGGTACCTTCTAGCAGACAAATTAAAAAACGGCAAGTAGTGCCATCTCCCATCGATAGCTTTTATCATGTACTCTGGATAACACAACAAAATACGTTAATCTTGAATATCCTTTCACTCCCGACATTAAAGCAAACGAGAAAAATCCATGATTTATGACGTAGCTCGACGAAATCCCTTTAACCGATTTGGGTTTTGTTTGGATCTCGCGACTACCGCTTACGTAAAAATTCATAATTTATATTCGAAAAAATATATACACATGTGTACAAAGATATAATACGCATAAAGGATTTGTAGTCAGAGAGAGATTTTCACTCTGGCTGTTTTCTATAGGAAATTGAATTTATTGATGTAGGAATTCAGCGCAGAACTATCGAATCGTTCCTGGAAAATATTTCGGATGTGAAATCTTCCGTGTAATGTGTAACACGAAAACGCTCCATAATACCTTCACAAGTTTATTCTATATGTGTATAAGTTCCTTTATGTTTGTAATATCATTTGTGTGATCAAATCCGTTATAATATTTGTAAACGTCTGAACCGAGAATTATAAATATGCTCCAACTTATAGAGATCAATATGTTTTGACAAAGCGTTAGACTTTTTTTCTGGCAAAAATATCGAAAAACTCGAATTAAATATAAGATAAAATTTTGATTACAAAACTTATTGAGTATATATAAATGGTGTTGTCTTTTAAATGACATGTTATTAAATGTAGAATGAGTATAAAATAATCCTTTAGCAATTAAATTGAATTAGCAACTATGTACTATTTAAATATTAATGCAGTATTTATCAAATTAAATTAAGATTAACGAAAACCTATAAAATATCTTTCTTATAATGAATATAAATGCTAAGTATATTAATGTAAATTATCACATTTCTCACTTAAATTATATAGATATAGTAAATGTGTAATCTATAATGGAATACATAAATCTTTACAAGACTAAGTGAAAGATTAACAAATTTATGAATAATGTATTCATTACAAATGAGACTTCTTTCGGGTATTACTTAAACTAATAGCCTTTCTGCTATAATTGGTTCTAATATATATTATCATTTAATGATAAAAGTGATGTGACTATTATCTCTGAATACAATAATTAACGTCAATTCGAAATTTAGGCACAAACGTAGTCATAAAATAATATACAACACAAACATAGAGTTATTATTAAATAAAACATTTTTATGCGTTAATTATTTATTAATAGTGTAAATGCGAAATTCATTAATGATTTAATTTGGTGCTGAAATAAATGGCCTACTGACTTCAATTTAAAACAACGACGTTTTAAAAAGGGAAAACAATGTTATGAGTTTAAAAAATAAATAACTCATGTTATAAATAAATAAGTCATCTATAATTTTAACAGACATATATATATGACACATACATTAAAAATAGATCATAACTAAATCCGAAAATAAAATACTTTTAAAATGTTTTATGGATTGTAAAGTATTATACAATTTAATATCTTGTCCAGGTTACATACCATATGCTGTTATAAAAAAGTTGAGCCTTTACAGATCACAGATGGTTCAAATTGCACAAAAATAATTCTTACTTTCAATAAGGAAATAAGTTATGTTTAAATGTAATAATATAATACCTAGATAATGCACTATTATTTTTTTTAATTTACAGATCAGTTGTAATTTATCATTTTTTCGACATAGATTTCGATATAAATACAATCTATTTTCTATTTTACTTTTAAAATATCCTTCTGTTTTATTTTAATCAACTTGTCTATCAAGCCATAAAATTTATTCGCACTCCCAAATTTCCCCTTTTACCGACGTCGTATTAAATTTGCCTTATTCTCTTTCGCAGTGGATGTGGTAGCCGAGGAACAGGAAACCACAACGCCGGAAGTAATCTACAACGACATGTCTTCGTCTTCTTCCACATCGATCGGATTCGACTACAAGTGTATCATATTATTCTACATCCTCTACGAACTGATAACGAGCGAATGATAGCTTTTCAAAATACGTCTTAGTAAACTATCCACTAGCTAGCGCGTTACGTTCTCAATTACTAATGAATGTTGTATGTTATTATTTACGTCGATATATGACACTTATATAAACGTACGTATATATGTGTTAACTATGTGTAAATCTAAATAATTAAAAAGTTAAAAAAAAAATATTATATCAAGGGTATATTTTGTACAGATATAAATTTAAAATTAATCTTATGACATAACATATCATAATATCATAACGTACGTATGATGACTGTTTAACGCATAATTAACGTTGTTATATGTATATTATTATATCTAATATAATTGACTGGCCAATGTGTAATTATTACATATATATTTAATAAACATATATATATATTTAAAATACATATTCTTATATTTATCTATTCGCTGAAAGGATTGATGTTTTAAATTAGTCTAATTATTATTCATTATACCAAAATAATAAATTGCGAGAATCACGTTTTTAATTTTTGGAATTCACAATTACAAAATCATTTACATAACCAAAATATAAAGTGCATCTGCGCTATCTCTGTTAGAACTTGTGACGATTCGCTTTACTCGGCTCGACGTGTATGTGCTTTTCTTTGTATTATTCTTAGTCTTATGTAAATATATAAAGCAAAACAAAAACATTTTAATTGACATAATAAAATTCAGAACAGGTATGATAAAAAAAATAACGACAATTTTCATCTTTAGGAAAAAAACATTAATTTCTATATCAGAATTAATATACTTATGGATTATATCTGATAGGGACTTATGTATTTTATAGTTTTTTATAATTCGCAAAACATCTGTGAAATGCATTATTTGGTAAAATATTTAGCTAACTGGGCGATTTTATCTTTATCTTATATATAGTCGTAAAAAACTCAAGCCAGTGCATTATCATGGTGCAAAATCTAAAAGTTGTTTCAATGCAGTTCTGGTCGTTTTCTATGGATTGAAACTGTAAGAAAATATGATAAAATCGTACTGTACTATACCGTTATAATATAAAATAACATTAACAAAAAACATGACATTCGAACGATTATGCTATTTTGGTCTTGGCTCTTAAAGGCACTTCCATGAAAATGAATAAATCTTTGAAACTAATAAATCATGATTTAAAATTATTGAGCAATTATTTCAGTAATTTCGTTATGATGCCATTTTTATTGAAAATTCAACAGTTTTAGAAAATAATTGGCTACTACTCATATCTGAAAAAATAATATTTCGAATACCCATATGATTATCCATTCATTAAATAAGCCCACAGTAATGTTTTAAACTATAATAAAAATAAGATACTTTTATTTACATATTCTAAACATTGCTATTAATATAATAAATATCAGAATATTTTTTGTGCAAATAAATTATTGGTGCTTTCACTGAATAGATATATTAATATAACTAAAATAAATATGTACTAAATATTGATAGGATCATTGAAATTGTGTCAATCCATATTTAGCACAGACGCTGAATAAGAACATTATCATCAGGGAAAGGTATTAAATTCGCAAAAGTGTTGTTCTTTATCTTGAGTACGCGGGCAGAATATCAAATGGCGTCCTGTCAGAATTTTTCTGAAATGGCATACAATTTATCCTTTTCGTTTCTTTGTTCCTATTTTTTGCTAGCGTACGAGTGAATTTAATTTCTGGCGTGTATATAAATACATACATATTTTTTAAAGGCATATTACTACTATTACTAATACTACTGAATTTTCGCGACTTCGTTCCAAAAGAAACTTATGACTACGTGTAAGCTAGATTTTATATTATTAAATATGGATATATTGTAAAAAAATGAAACTTGCACTGAATATTCATATGAAGATTCGTGATTAATTAACTCGATACATTATATAGTTAACGACTAAAAAAGAAAGCGATTATTCTTAAAGATAAGTACATATCTAAAAATTATAAACGACTCAGGGTTGGAACGATATTGTATGAAAGAACGAAGTTTTTACGCATCTTCTATGTTATAGGCAAAAAATATTTTTTATTTGCTATATATAAATAATAATGGCGGAATTGTTTGGATTTTATCAATGTAAAAATAAAAATATATTTTATAGTATGAACGATAAGATCGTACGTTTTATATGAATGAAAAGTATGGGTTTTAACGAATGGTAGCTAAAGAAAGGAAAACATATCATTAAATAAGTTTTGTTACTTCCATATTGCGTGCAAAAATAAATAGATGTTTATATATGTTGAAATATGTACTACAACAATAAATATATGTTATTATATTATATATAGATATATAAAAAAATATCTAATACATACTTATCAAAATTAAATTTTCAGTGTTGCATGTCGTGAAGTATAGAAATATTCATTTTATGTCTTGTGTTACAAAGTATGTTTTTTTATCATCAATGCTCATTTATCAATGATTGATAAACAAATAAATATATTGCCAAATACATTGTATTTTATTTTATACCAATAATGTGTCATATAACAAATATCATATAAGTGATATTTAACTAGAATTAATGGTAATGCAAAAAAGTCCTTCAAATATAAATATAAACCCGTCCAGGACATTTATTATATTCGGGATTCCGATTCACGCAATAAAATTCAGATATTTACCCATACAGAAACCATGACAGGAATATCTATCACTACAAGGACAACACATATCCAATAGTTGATAGCTGTCCTATCAAATAACTCAGAGCCACAAAATAATAATGAGGTACTTCAAATTCAACATTACTTTTTCATTTTGCGGTATTACACCTGCAAAAGAAACGATCAGCAACACCAGTAGTTTAACTAATTTTACTGTCGGTTTATAATATATAAAGCATACGGTACAAAATGTCAAAAATGCGCCTCATTGCATGCAAAATGGTGTATTTTATTTATTTCAAAAGTAAGTTATTATGGAATACGTATGACAAAAACTCATGACAATATTTATTATAATAATAATCTACAAATCAAGTATAATTTTCTATTGCTAGTTTTAAAAGCTTGGATCACTGGCACCGACCTCTTTTTTGTCACAACCAGCCACTGATGATTTATCTGATAGCTGACCAACGGTTTATCATCAACCAAAGTGCCAGGGCTTATACACCATATGTTTACAGCTCAATATCAATGGACCTTGAGAAAAACGCAAACAAATAAATAAACAAAGTAATAATAACTATAAGAAGCGATTCCTAAAATTAGCACGCTTTCAAACCGCGTTACAGTAAATGAACACGTCACAACGCGGAACATCACATTATTTTCTTCGCTGCTGGAAAAACAACCACGCATCTTAATTAAACCACAGTATATTTTTTTCGTAACCTTCATGTTATATATAATTTTGTTTTGCTTTGTTTAAAAATATAATAAAACCGACATTACTCATTGCACGTTTTTTATTATATGTGTATGAGGTATAAGTTTTATTACATAAGTCAGTTTAATTGTATTCCCTGAATAGTGACAAGATATCTTGTGAAACATTAGGAGCATTCGCAGTTGATGCTTTGGTAAAACTTCCATCACAACCAATTTGTTGCGCCTGGCTGATCCAATTTTTTCTTCTACTAAAGGGGCTAGTCCGTTTTTTCAGCGCCTACAAAAATACGCCTTGCTTGTCTTTATATTGAATTTACGAGAAGTACTTTAGAACTTAATTTTATCCAACTGTGGATAGTCTTGACATGAATATCTTCTTGCAGCTTGTTCTGATATATTTGGGACGTGCTCAAAAAAACTACTGGTATGGTTAATATGCTTGAGACAAATCGAACGCACGCTCGGTGTTATTCCGTTGGCTTCTGACAGCCACACTCGAGTAAGCTGGCGGGAAACTAATGATGGTCTTTAACATCAATAATTAATTCAAGAAAACGGATAAGATATGTGAGTGGTATAAGAATATGGGGGAATGGTAATGGTAATCGCATTCTGGCTACTTAGAAATTACTCTTGTGAGGAGAACAAGAAGACGCGCCTGAAAACAAAAATCAGCATACATTGCATTAACTCGAATTTTCATAAATGCTAACTCTGCAAAAAATAGGCATGTTATTATATTCTTTCCATGAGAGAATGTTCTATTATCAATTCGTAATGGGAAAACAGTAAGCTATGGCTATATAACTCAGGTCTATAGCCCAGTATCCATAATTAATACCTTATATGCGTAAGAGTAATGCGTTACAATGGGGTAAATATGTACCAAAAATAAATCAATTACATATAATGAATAACTACCAGACTAAAATTCTGGAAATCGATGACATCTATTTAATATTTATAATATAATTTATAACCAATAGATGTCACCACAGCTAGAGCTGGCTTAAAATTTTTATTATATTTTTAGTTTTAAATATATTTTTTTTATTGTTATCAAAATTGTTTGTTCGTGTTTACTTTACTCTATTTAATTTAGATTTGATTGTATTGTATATTGATCAATTCGATTTAAAAAGGAAAATCATGGAAGCAGCGATTTCATTGCTTTTAATAAGACACCGCGACTTTGACGCTTTTATAAATAATAAATTATAATTTAATACAAAGTGTATAATTTATTAAGTGATTTTATTACTGTATCTACAAGCAACTATTTAAAAACACATTTTATAAATATAGACTTTACATGTTATGTACTTTATATTAATAAATTAATTTTATAATTATTTTCCAAAAGGGGAAATTACGTTAAATAAAACAGCAAAGGAATGGGTGTTATGGCCAAAACATGAAACGTCAAACTACCATTATTAACTGTCAAACTATTTGAGTAAAATGCTGGGAAATTTGTTTATTTAAATATAAAATGTTTATAAACAATTTATATAATGATAAACTATATCATTACTGACATATTTTGATATTTCTATTAGCTCTCGTCTTTTAATTGTTAACCTACAAAATATACCTTGGTTGTTTATATCATTAGATATTATAATGAGCGAAGAAATAGAAGTTTTAAATATTCAGGATAATAAAATTAACACTGATATATGCCGAGCTTGCATGTCGTCTCACGCTGATGGAATGGAAGATATATTTTCACACTCGTTTGCTGAGTTATATATTGAATTTACTAAGATAAACGTAATATAATGACTGTGATTAAACTTTTTTTATCTTATAAGATTTATATTCTAATAACGTTTCAGATAACTAAAAACGATTCACTACCTCAAAAGCTTTGCAACGTTTGCTCAAAAACTTTGTTGTCGTTTTATAAGTTTAGATTGCAGTGTGAGACTTCATACAATGTTTTTGTGTCTTTGTTATCAAATGAGAGGGTAAGTTATTTGTTTTATATTACAGTGAAAATTTTATTTGATTTAATTTTTTTTATTATGTTAATAGAGACAATCTAAATTGACCGATATAAAAGAGAGTGTCAAGAATGAATTATCAGACTTGTACAATAATGCTGACTTACATTCTAATTCAGATAGTCAAGAAGGTTCAATTGATAAAAGTGAATGCCTTAAGGACCAAAATGCAGAAGTTAAAAATAAAAATCATAAATATAGTTGTCAATTATGTATGAAAACTTTTCGTAAGTTGATTATGTTGCATTATTTACACTATATGACAATCTAACATGTATATCAAAATTGTAGCAAAAATATTCTAGTTTTGTGTGTTGATTATATACAGAATAAGGCACATGTATTGCTAATATATATATATGAATATCTCCATTTTTTTCAATTTTAATTTAAAATTGTATTTTTTTTTTAATAGTTAGTTTTATATATCTTATCAGAAAGTTCAGGTTCATGATAATGCTTTAATAATAGCTCTTATGGAAACAGTTATTAGCATGTTATTACTGCTTAGATATATATGCTTTTTGATTACAATATCCCCAGAAATAAAAAGCAGGAGTAGTGATATGTTTTAAATTAGACCAGCTCTTCATAGCTATCGCCGAAAACACCTTTGTGTTGCTAGGTGGCTTAAGTTATAGGGCTTCATAGCTGCGACAAACAGGAATAAGAATCACAATTGCGACTAACATTTATACCGTCTGTCTCAAATACGTGAGGACTAATCAAAAAATAAATAGAAGACGTTTGTTATTCTGCAATATTATATTAATTTATTCAAATTACATCCATTCTGAGTCAGTACAGCGCTGAACATGATCATAGAAAATTTTGAAACATCTTTTGTAGAAATTTTCTAGAAATGCCTTTAAGGCCTCTATCAAACCCTTTTGGACGTCATTAATGATGTCAAAACCTTCAACGCCAACTTAATTTTTGGGGACAGTCAGAAGTCATAATAGCCAAATAAGGTAAATGCGGAGAATTATTTGCCAAGAATTTGCGTACAATCTTCGCTTTGTGTGCTAGTGCATTATCATGCAACAATGACAAACTGTCTTAAGCTCGGTATTCTGGTTGAAAAGCTAATGTAAAAAAAAAATTGGTGATGAATGTCAGAACCTTGACCTACAAAATGCATACCACAACCAAGAGATGGTGCTACTAGAACTGGAGATATAACTAGTACTCGCAGAATTGGTACAGATGGTGTATTATAATACAGCCCACGGGTGCAAGCATGCATTGGTCAGAACTCTGCATCGAATCATTTTCTGAAGATTTACCTTACATAAATGCAATATCTCTTAAAATAATTTCTTATTAAATCACACCCTTTTGTAACAAGCTATGATGATTACTGCTGCAGTCACTAATGTGATGAAATCTAAGGATTAAAAATTTCTACAATTTACATATAGTCCACACAGCTAGGAGCATCATAGTTTGATCCCTTTTAAATATATTTAATCTCTGAACCAAAATTGACTTTTAGATAATAATACAATTGCACTACTCTTATTCAACATACATACATCATTTTGTTATAGAAACAGTAAAAAAGAAAAGATATTCACATTTCTTTTAATAGCAACATTAGTGCCTCATCTTTGTGCCTATTATATTAATTATTATATATTTTTTTCAGTGTACTTATCGACATTAAAGAGACACAAAATAAATTGTAAGAAAAATGAAAATTTCAAAAAAAAATTACATTGTGGTCTTTGCAAAGAAAAGTTTAAGCGGAAAGAGCTTCTCAAGGATCACTTTATTAGTCACAAATCGCAAGAAACTTTTTCTTGTCAACTGTGCGACTATATAGCAGTAGATTGGGCGGATTTTTATTGTCATAGGTATATAAACATACTATTTATCGTGTTTTGGATGCACCTCCTGTAACTTTAAAACTTAAAATTAATCATGAGAAAAACATTCATTTCACAAATCAATTCCCGTTATTTGTTTTTCTTATTATTACAGATAATTGCAATTGAAGCGAAATGCAAATAGCAAAGAATTAATGAAATTATGGGAACAAACATATTGCCCTTCAAATATATTCTCAAGACCAATGGTAATCATATTTGTATGAATGTGTTCAATGTTTCATTGCACAATTTTAGCAGATGTAAATTCCTTAGCAGCATAATAGACCTCAACCCTTTGACTATGGCTGGTATTTTTGCACACCATTTCACACTTTTCTAATATCTGGTGCACACCTATTTATGCCATCAATTCCTTAAATATTATAGTTCAATAAAATAGTGATTTTTAGTCTTGATTTATACAAAATAACCATATTACGAGGCTCAAAGATACATGGTACTTTTAGGCATCCAGTGCATACTGTCAATCTTTGTGATAGCATGTATAAATGCCAAGGGTTAAAAATCAGTTGATGCTTCAACAATCTGCTTAGATTGAGAACATAAGATCTCAATTGGATAACTGGTAGCTTCTTCCTCGTCCATTATGTTGTCAGTTGATTAAAATGAACATACTGCAGCTGCTATCATCTTTTGAATTGATCAATTTATTTCATTGACTCATATTGATTGCCGCAAGTATAATGTTAGACTAAACGGATAACAAACTAGACATTCATATGTGGAAATAGTAATGAATCTATTAGAATTTACACTGCTTTACGACTGAAAACCATATGTTTCTTGATAAATATACTACATTTCTATGTGTATGCTTGATATCCCTACAATCTCTTGTAGACTAAGTCAGAAAAATAGCATCTGAATACATAAATTGAAAAAATTATACTTCAATGACTTTTACATGTTTCTTCTTAAATCTCGCATCTTATAACTTATTGCAGCATCAAGTCCCTTCAATCTTGTCAAATTTAAAATATTTTTTATTAATAATAATAATGTTTGATAAACGTTTTCCCTTATTCCTCATAGATATAATCATCAGAGGCAAATTCGCATAAAATGTCAAGACTGCAACCGTTCTTTCTTCAGTATCAATTCTTTAGAATTTCACATACGAGGACAACATCTGCACAAACCACCCGGTTTATGCAAAATATGTTTGAAACAATTTCTAAACTACAAAAACTTGACAACGCACAAACTCACACACATGGGTATCAAGCCGTATAAATGCAAGCTATGTGGAAAATGGTAAATAATAACAAATAGGATTAACTTGATTTCTGAAACACATTTAATAATATGTTTCAGCTTTACTTACAATCGTTCGCTGATATTACACATGAGGTGTCATTCTGACAACAAGCAATACGTTTGTCAGATGTGTGGCAGTACATTTAAATTCAGAACAGGATTGACAGTATGTATTAATTTGATTTTATCATTGTACCAAGATGCTAATTATGTAATTTGTTTTCAGAATCATCTATCTCGAATACACGGAAATTCTGATAGTATACCTTGCAATCATTGCAATAAGTTATTTAAAAATAAAGAAAGTCTCAGAGAGCATATGTTGCGGGTGAATAGTATAAAAGAATTTGAATGTTCTGAATGCGGCAAAATGTTTAGAAGTCATAAAGAGTTGGACGTGCATTCTAAATGGCATTCAGATGTAAAGCCACATATTTGTAATGAATGCGGAAAAGGATATAAGAGCAAATATCATTTGAAGAACCATAGTAGACAGCACACCGGAGAGCGACCCTATAAATGCGATATTTGTCCAAATTCATTCATGACTTCTAGTGCTTTGAAGAAACATAAAATGATACATAATAGTTTAAAGCCATTCTCTTGTAAAATATGCGAGAAAGGCTTCATTGAGAAGTCTAATATGATACGACATATGAAAACACATAAAAAGATATCTTTTTAACATATTTCAGAATTATCTATACATGTAATTAAAATAAAATATAGCATTCTTTATAAACAGTTCATTTTATTATTTTCAAAAAAATAATTTGATATAATCGATGTTAGTTTTTACTTCATAAAAGTAAAAAGGGTGACATTCGGTCAGTGATATATATACGTTAATAAGTCAAATTTATAGTGAGCATCCCACTTAACACCTTTATATAAAACGCTTAATCAATAAACTAGAGGTTCATTTAGTTTATCACATCATTTGAAACTTAGCTGCTTAATATTGAAATTATAGTGGAGTTAGGAACATACAAAAAGTGTTAAGTGGGATTAATCAAAATTCACATCAATGACGTCTTAACTATTTTTATATCTGATTAAATTTTTAGTTGTAAATAATAATAATAAATTAATAATTTTACTATAATCAGACGACATTGATGGATTTATCACACGAATCGTTTGATAGGCACAATCAGAATAATTAACAATGCTACCTTTGTTATAGTTTCACAGTAAAAATAAAATGTATAGGCATTTTTGAATTAATGTAGAGACCAATACTGATTTTTTCACATAACCTGTTTCCATATAAATATTTCATAATAAAAAAATTCATCGCTATTTAATTGTTAAATATTAAATAAGTTATTATCTGGTGAACACGCTTGAAAAAGCACATTTATTTAGGAAATAAATTTAATGAATTTACTAAAATAATATTTCATAGATATTATTTATATAAAAAATCGACTATTACATCCATTATTTATTTATGAGTCCGACAAGGTGTTTGTATTTCATTTAATCGTATGTATTATAAAGCTGTGTTTTTATCAATCCAAGACATTGATTAATACTATGAAATCTTATATGTTGGCAGTGAGAGCAATATTATCTATTAGGAAAAAATAGCTTTATAAAATATATAATTTGCATTTTTAACAATGTGAAAAACTTATTTAATAAATGTACATTATATACAAAAAAAATATATTATAATATAAAAAGTTATTGAAAAAGGTTAATTGTATGAGTATTATTTTTAATACGAAAAATAACTAATGTATGTAACTTATGAAAAGACAAAACGGAATAGGATAGTTAAGATTGTTAGTTTAGGAGATAAACCAAAAAGCGTTAAATATTTTATTATTAAATGAATCTTATACGTATTAGAAAAGGGTAATCAGCAGAAAGAATGCTGAGGTAGATTCATTTTCCAATGGATCTCAATACCTGCAAAAGAGCATGAAATTTAAAGAACAGGGGAAAACGGTTTTTTAATTGACGGAGGGTGCCAAGGCAAAGTACTATCAAAAATAGACTTGTATCACTGTTTTAACAGTGAAATGTATTCAATAGTCAAATCTCGTATATGTACATAAAAACATCAGCTTTTTTTCGATAACGATTAAAATCTACCTAATCGGACTTATTAGATAATTCATATAAAAAACAGACCTCTCTTAACATTGTATATACAAAAGTATTAAAAATAAAAACAAACACACGAGAGTATTCGTGAACAGGCAATTGTTAAAAAAAATATTATTTTCATATCATACAAAATAACAAAGTATCGTATAAATAATAAGTGTCATTACGGCTACGGTATTAAACTAAAATAAATAATTTAACGCACAATTTTAATAAATGATTATCACTTTTACTTTGCACTAACGATATCACCATTTTTATCAATTCTCTTCACAGAAGCATCCCGACCGTATACAAAGTGTGTTAGAGTGTGTAAAAACTGTAATTTGGAAATACTCTCCTTTCGTTAGGCAGTTTATATTTAAATCGTAACAACGCACCGTTTGCCACTATCACACTGAGTTTTTTGTCTAAACTATATCTATTGCCATTTTGGAAAACGTTCCTGTACGCCGAATCGTCGACATACTTTTTCTTTTTGTGCACTTGCATCTGTCGAAAGCCAGACACGTTGAACCGAACGGGCGGCTGCAGAAGGCCATACCCTAACGTTGGGTTTGAATAATCAAACCCGGTGTCGTAGTAATGCATGTTGTCCTTGCACTTAGGGAAGTACTTGAGCACCTTCGTTCTGGGCCACCATCTGGATGACTTCAAATTTGCATATGGTGATTTTTCAGCACTAGAACTTTGATTACTCGATTCATCTGTAATTTAAAATAGAAATTATATAAAGGGAATTTCTTAGTCAGAAAAATGACACAGTACTTATAGAGATGGCTGGTCATATGAATGAGTTACGTTAATAAAAACACAACTGTTTGAATCACTACAAAGTATAGAACAAATTTAAATCATACCTGACATTGAAGACTGTATCCTCCTAGGTATGACAGCATCGCCTAATATTTCATAAAGGTGCTCGTCTATGAACGCATTTTGTGGATCGTACTTTTTATTTGACACTTTTAAAAATACATATGACGCATTCTAAAATTATAAGCAAAAAATTAAATTCATAAATTTGAGTTATATACAATACTTTATATGAGGTTAGGTAGATAATTCGTGTGTTTTTCTAGTTGTGTTACTAAATAATATTCTGGTATTTGGAGACAACATATCTACAACTGATACAAGAATCTTAGGAATATAGTCATATTGTCCTTAATGTTTTAGTTGATTTCTGACTAGTATACATAAGGATAATCAAAAATTATTTGTTATATACTAAAATATTTTAGATATGTGTCTACGACTTAGCTAAGAGCGAGTATTCAAATTTTAAATCACAAAATTAATCCAACAAGAAAATACCCTGTCGCGAATTTTATTCAATATCACCCTGGAAGGAATAAAGAAAAAAATTTATAACCATTCAACTTCTTGAAATTAGTAAATGAACGGTTAAAGAAGACTGGGTGTCACATTGCTAGTCTATTTATTTTCAAATCAGTATGCAATAACATTGTTTAACGCGTAATCATAATATGCTCTTAAATTGGTCGTTCACCATGAGATATAATTTACCCTTTTTTTGTATGAATAAATATTAATAATTAAATTTAACATTACAGTTAAATTAAAATAAGTCTTAGTCGTTTATAATTTAAAAAAAAAAAATTCACCTTGAGCTGTGAATGTACATAAAAGACTTGGAGAATAATATACAAGTAAAATGCCCAATACATTTTTTTTATATTTTCTTTAATAATGAAGTAACTATCTGCAATGATATTTTTATTTGATTTATCCCTTTTTTAAATTAGAAATAAATTCACCAATTAAAAATGTTATTCGACTAAATGTCCGGAACCCATTATATAGACATAACACTTAACATTCTACTACTAAATTTAGTCCGTGTGGACATTAACGTTCCATGAACTTATCTACCTCTTAATATATACAACGCAGATATTTACCAAAATAGCTTCATATAACCCAGGACGATAGATTTTATCATTAAGCCTATTAGACATCCCCTCAATCAGAGGCATATGAAACGTTAATCCGTCTACTAGAGCTTTTCTTCCTAAAGCAGTGAGGCACTCGACTAATGGTCCTGTTAACCGTTCTTCAACACCTTTAGATAAATAATCTAATACTGCACTTCTTCCTAAAATATAAATTACATATAATAACTTATCGATTACCATTTAATTAACTTCAACGCATAACCATACCTAAGAATGCATATTGTGACCAGATAGTTACAAGCAGCAGTATTATCCTAAGAATTT
The DNA here is from genome assembly GCF_051122295.1 of Plectrocnemia conspersa. Classification (NCBI taxonomy): domain Eukaryota; kingdom Metazoa; phylum Arthropoda; class Insecta; order Trichoptera; family Polycentropodidae; genus Plectrocnemia; species Plectrocnemia conspersa. The sequence goes on from NW_028277173.1 coordinate 18,991,617, forward strand.
GATCTGATAAGATACTTTCAGTCAACACGTTTGAAACTAGTATTGGAAACAACCTGTTCAACTGCAAATAACGAGTAACGTTAACATTTATGCAATTTAAAAAAAAAAACACAAAACTCATTATGACTCACCTGAGAGTAGACGTCAGTGTCGTAACAACACGGATTTATTAACAAGGAATCCAATATATTTAAAGCTTGTTTATGCAGTATTTCATGCGACATCGGCGTTAATGACGACTCGCTCAAAACTAACAGTGTTAAATTTATTAAATTAGGTATTATCGGCCCTATGTGAGTATTTGTACTCAAATCTCGTAACGCCACCCTGACCAACTTCTGGTTGCCACTTAAGAGAGCTGTAAATATAACGAAATTAGTCAAATAGTTGTACAAATCGAATAGATAATGAATACTACTTTACCTCTTGCTATTTTATGGTAATAATTTTGTAAATTGGAACTTAGAGTATTGTTTCCCGATGTGCTTTTATTGTCGGTCACCCAGGAAACTGATAAGCTAGGCGGCGGTAGCGTTACTAAGGTTTGAGATTGAGTTGCTAATTCGACGAGATCAACGACAGGATCCTATAAGACATTAATGTAAACCATCAGAAGATTAGATACATATCAGATACATACATAAAACATCACACTTAACGGCTAAAGAACTTTAAATTGCTTCGTCTAAAGCACAACGAAAATTCTGACTCATAAAATCAATTAAATTTGTCTTACATTTTGTAATCATAAAATTTGCCAATATTTACATTAAAAGCACTCAGATCCATGTATAAAACACGAAGATGGTTGCAAATGAAATAATATTTTTTTTATGAGTGGTTTATTATTATTAGGTATTATAATATTTAACAAAATTTCATTTGTTCTAATTTTACACTTTATAATTGTATTCTCATTTTGAGAATATAAGTAGTATTTTTCTTAATCCTTAACAACCAACTTATAAAATTGAAAACATTAAATTTTGGTAAATAGTAGTAACACAACTTGTAAATCATAAAGGATAACTACAATATATTATCCTTCTTTCTCCATGCGCGAAAGCTCTTTTCTCTTTGAGATGGTAAATATAAAAAACTTTCAGTTCAATTGTACAAGATTGTGAACCAATTCAGCTAATTAATGCAACTACAAAACTACACCAATGTTCATTAATTTAATTCATCAGATTCCGCATTTTACATAGCAATACTCACAACCGGAAAGCAATAATCCAAAATACTTACAACGGTTGTGCAAAGATTTTCCGTTTCACCTATCGGTACCCATTGCGGAGGTGAAGGGCCTAATATTGGTTCTGTATCCATTAACTTAAGTACTATATTTACATCTTCGACTTCCACGCGTGGCGACTTTTTATGCCTCGCGTGCAAAGCTACATTCTGCAACACAAATATTACATTGAATTTGTTATTTTAAGTTCATGAACATTTATAATTTAAATTCTAAAACTTACGTGAATTAATTGTCTCAATTTATAACTCAAGTCTTCGGCAAGCGCAGCACAAGCCTCTTCGGTAATGTTTTCTATGGATATTTGCTCACTCATGCATTGCACCGACTCCGGACTTATCCCCGCATACTTGGAATGGGAAATATCCTGAAAAATACACATATTCATAAATTAGGATGCAAACGTCTATTGTAAATAAATTAATCTTGACATTGTGTACATACAATGTTAAAATGTCCATTACGTGTTTCAGATAAGAAATCATATCACAGACAACAAAATAAATTAACGCTATTTATTCACAGAGTTGAATTACAAAGATTACATTTATATTATCTAACTCCACATGAATAAGATAGAGAATACAGTTACTTAACACATTCAATACGGTGGTTCTAGGAAAGTACACCGACCAGTAAATTTGTGGAAATGGAAAAATTTTCCAACCCGTAATTTGTCGAACGGAAAGTTTACAGATTCTACAATTGATAGCCGATGATTTATTAATTAAAAACCATGAAACGTCAGTAATCGTACTTAATTTCTTTGTTCGTCATTTTATCTGTCAAATACATACGAAATTTATTTTCTAAGCAATTAGATAATTTAACTTTGCTCAAACAATAAAGAAAACAAGAATAGTTCACAGAATTAGGAATAACAAAAAAAAATTTAAGGCGACAATAAAAATAATTAGTCACCCAGCAAAGAAACAGCGGCAAATGAACATCCTAGAACCTTATTTTATCGCTCCATATTAAATCTCAATAGTGACGGAAATATTAAAAAAAAATTATATGTATTTGACACATAAAATGGCAAAGAAATTAAATATGTTAACTGACGTTTCATGGTTTTTAATAAATAAATCATCGGCGATCAATTGTAGAATGAGTGAACTTTCCATTCTACGAATTGCGGGTAGGTGAATTTTTCATTTGACAAATTTACTGATCGGTGAACTTTCTGGATACCGAATACGACAATAACATGTTTACAGTACTAAATGGACATGAGAGCCGCATTCTCCGCATTAAATGTGTTGTTTACAATTGATCTATAATGAGTGCATTTCAAAGTTTCAGAATTTAGGTAAATGCAAATTTCATTGCATTTACTTGAATTCTGAAATAAATTTTATTTTAATATGGTCGCATAGTATTTGGTAAATTTGTTCAAAGACAATACGTGGATACTTGCTAGCTGCTGGTGATGTGGCTCATACATTAAATAAGAAAAACAGACTGGCTTCTAAAATATGTATTGCCAGTGAAAATATGTACAATACTAGTAAAAAAAATTAGATCATCATAAAAGCTAGATTGCACCCAAAAGATAAACATTTGATTCCACCAAGTGTTGCTCACAATTGATCAAACTGAAAGAAGCAATTGACAGGAAGTCGCTAGAGATGGCCAATAGAAAGAATATTGTGTTCCACTATGACAATGCCAGACCTCACGTTTCTATGAAGACTCAACAAAAATTGTTGCAAAGACTCAAGGGTTCATGTCCCCTTTGGGTGCCCAATGCATACTGACAATAATTTTCTTCGTGGCTTCTATAGGTATCCGCGGTCAAGTGGTTGAAGATTATTATTTTTTATTATTTATTTATTTATTAAAATTAAGACCATCATGACCTGACAGGTTAACCTTATGCGTCACTATGGCGAAAAGCATAAAATATATTAAAAGTTTAAAAATACATACAAATACATATACGCACACACACATATACACTACAAAAATGAAATACTTATACTCAACATATTCATCCTAAATAATACACCTATTTTTCTATTATTTAAGATTATGTAATTACATTGTTCCTTAACACTAGATTTACGGCATCCAGCAAATTGACGGGTTTCCAATTTGCTTTGCAAATCTGTCTGCATACTAAATATCTGCATAAAAAATACCGTCTGTTTTGAAATAAGCAGTATTTTTTCTAGGTTTTTTATAATTGAACAATGCAAATATATTAACTATTTTTATTTTCGGAAACTTCTTATTTTTGAAAATCTGGTCACTATATACCTATCTCTACCGACACTCGTCAAACTGACGGATTTGGTTAATATCTCTATTGAATTTGTCTCATTAGTGAAATTGTTACGTATGAAACAACATAATCATAGTGTGACAATTTGTGTGAAGCAATGAAGAAAGAATGTCATTAGCTGGTGCCATACACGCACGGGCACATCCGACGGATCTGCCCGTCCCGGGTGCCTGGCGGACAAATCCAGTGGTGTGTGGTGAGAAAAGACACAGATTTGTCTGTCCATGCTTAAAACGAATAGATTGAACACGGACAGGCAGATCCGAGCACCACGTTTGCACGTGTGCGCTTTTTATTTGTCCATTCTTAAAGAAATTCTTCCAAACAGATAAAATCACCACATATTACAGTAAGTTTTTGCTGTTTCAAAAAAGACATCAGACAACCGTTTTTTTTAATAAGTATTAAGACTGATTTCCGAGTTCAGACAGTTTGTATGTGGCGAAGCTCGAACAAATCTGTCCTGGTGTCTGTCAGACATATCTGTGCGTGTGGAATAGGTTTTTAAAAAAAACTCTAGTTATAAGCCACACAATTTCTATTGATGAACAATTATTCCCAACGAAATCTAAATGCCAATTCACCCAATATATGTTGAATAAGCCGTATAAATTTACTATAAAATGTTGGTTGGCAGTCGATTTAAAATATATTTTAAATGGTTTTCCTTATTTGGGAAAAGTTGAAACCCGATCATGGACAACTTTAAATAAACGCATAGTTTTAAAATTGGCAAGTGGAACATAACAACTAATATTTTTTTAAAGGGTGTACAAAATGTAAAAAGATTGTGTGTGGAAGGTGTTCTAAAAATTTGATTATATCTCTTTCCGCTCGTTTCGAGAAAATGGCACAAGCAATTTTTTACTTATTTTTGAATTGACAAATAATAAGGTGACCAGACATACTCCTCAAAAAAATTTTCATTTGTCCTTCTTGAACAAAACTTTCTGAAATGGCCTTCAAACAAAGTTTTCCGACATGACCCTTTTTTTAGCTCTCAGAATCTGTCCTACTTTATCCTCTTCGAAAAAATTCCAAGATGGTCTTCGAAGGAAAATTTCCAAAATGACTTTTTTTAGCTCCCATAGCAATTTGTCCTTTATCCTCCTCGAACAAAAATCTCCATAATGACTTTATTTTTTTTAGCTTCCACAGCGCTTTATCTTCTTCGAATAAAAATTTTCGAGTTGGCATCCTTTGATATTTTCAAAACCTGATAACCGTATAAATAAGTAATTTTAAATACGCCAAAAAATAGAATACAAACATATTTTAAACTGATAAAAATGGTTGATTTGATGAAACCAGTCTCACAAAGATAAGTTATTGAGTTAAGTGCAAAAACCAGGAAATCTGTTTCACTTTGGTTCAAAAAAAGTAACAAAGTTGCCAAGAAAATATTTGTAACTCTCAATGAACAGCTAAGACAGTTTATCTTCACGTGCAACTTATTATTTATATATACAAATATATTTTCATAAAAGCAAATCAGAAAGTGGAGGCAGCGACATGGGATATATTTATATATTATGTGTACTACTTAATATTTCTCATTTGACTTGATTTGGTAATCTAAATGATAAAAACTATTGGAAGTTTGCAGTCCACCATTTGAGTAGCACTGATTTACGGAGAAATGTATCATTAAATAGAAAAAAAGCATTTTAGCCCTTTCTCCTAGTTTGATTTATTACCGATTTTTTTATCCAACTTAATTCGTCATAGTATTCAGATTCAACACATGAATATTGGCTTTAAGACCAAAAAATTCGACCATATCAATAAAAATTCAAATAAATTTGGGCCAAAACGTCAACATTGACAGTGCGCGTGTTTAGCCGTATCGACGCAATCGGACGATAAAAAGCACGCACTTCGAATCCAACCGTGTGACAATTAGCGAATGTCGAAACGTATGCGAACCGGTTTGCGAGCACTGGTTGATTGTTTGTTTTCACACGCGACCGTTTGTTTTGACACGGGTTATTTTTCAATTCGGGGGGATAGGTCGCCGAGTGAACGATTACCTTCTCCGGGGGCGGCTGATGGTCGGAGGCCGAGGATGCGGCGGCGGCGGCCGAGGCGGAGGCAGACGACGAGGGCGAAGGCGCCAGCGGATGTGGCCTCCTCCTGACCGCTGACGCCGACGCCGGCGCCTGGGCGGTGGCGTGCGGCGCCCCCGAGCCCACCGGCTTCGTCTTCATGGGCGCCTGTCAAGTGTCAACGCCACATGCCGCAACACCGGCCACACACAATCGACGGGTGCTGCCATATAAAAAAAACGGCTTCCCGCCATCTGCCGGCCGATCCCTCGCCCGACCCGCAACGGAATATTTCATCAAAAACACATTCTTCGTATAATTAATTCTTATTCGCATTATTATATAAACACCCATTAAATGGTGTGTATATATTATTTTAAAAGTTTACCTTATTTACCTTCCCTTTACAGCACATGTGAGCAACCCCCGGCCCGCAGCACGTTTTGATACGGCCCACGGATATGTGGAGCTTCGATCATAGCAAAAGTCGTGCAGTTACTTAAAAACATGAAACGTATCGAGGTATTTTTTTCATAATACCTAAATAAATAATATCATCAATAAATACAATGTTATAATCATATGCACTCTCTGCACCCGGACAAACTAAGCTGGTTAATTCTTGTTGATTTCACACAAAAAAATTACATTTGTATCTGCTTGTCGTTGCAAGTAATGTCCCGAAAAATATTTTTCAAAGCGTACTATTGTCCGACGAAACGTTATTGAACATTTAGCGGTAGTTAATTTGCCATTACCCATTAGCGGTAGTCGATTACATCTCGGTTAATAAAGTTAATTATGAGTCATTACTAATAAATTTTAATTAAGATATACTGCGATTATTCTCCTATCTTTAAGACTACAATGTAGCGTTGTTTCTAATTTAAATTTAAATTAAAATAAATAGAAAATTATATAAATTGTAGTTTATTTATTATTTTTAGGCTATTTTGGTGAACGGGTGGTGACGGGTGACAACTTTGTACAGATTGAGCCGCTGCAGTAGTATTTATTGAGAGTATATAGTTTACATGTTATTTACTTTTTATTTATATACTTGTGAATGGTAAACGAAGCAACACCAGCAGCTGTTTCTCCGTCGAGGTCTACCAAAAGAACGTTTGCCCTCCGCCGACGTCACGTTAGTATTACCAGGGCCGGCCCTAGGTTATTTTGCGCCCCAAGCAAAAACTAAATTTGCACCCATCCCGCCAAATAATATTTTAACAACTCATTACATTAGCTTAAAAATATAATTCAAATTAAAGTAATTTAATTTTATATTTGACACGATACTCTTTTTGCTATTGTGGATATCTAAGAATTTGTAGTTTTTTTCGTCGCGATTTTTTACGTGTGAAATAATCTAGGGCCGGCCTGAGGGGCAGGCAGTATAGGCGGTCGCCTAGGGCGCTAGATCTTGTGGGGCGCGGTGATACCAATTAAAGGCGCAATATTCACTTAAAATTATCAAACAATATTATTAAAGAATATAACCTGATATTATTTTTTTTGTATACACTACTGTGTACTCTTTAGATTATTTCACGCGTAAAAAATTGCGACGAAAAATAAACTACAAATTCTTAAATACTCATAATCGCAAAAAAGAGTATGGTGTCAAATATAATATTAAATTACTTTAATTTAAAATATATTTTTGCGCTCCTGTAATGAGTTATTGAAGTATTATTAGGGGAGGGGGGGGGATTGAGCAAATTTAGTTTTTGCCTGGGGCGCCAAATAACCTAGGGTAAGCCCTGAAATAGTCTATAAAGTACAGTAAGGTGTACCAAAAAACTAATCTTCTTGGAAACGTGAAACTCACAATGAGAAATGTCAAGTGCCAAGTGAGCACTAATAGAAGCCTTTAACTCCATTGAATCATCAGCCTGGAAAATGGGCGTCGAAGATCATTGAAACAAAAACAAAATACATGTCGGTTATGCCTAGTTTGAAGAGCCAGTATCCTGAAAATCTAAAAATGAACGAGTACACTTTTGAGTGTGTCGGTGACTTAATATACCTCGGAAACCTGTTAATAGCTACAACAATGTCAGCAAGGAAATCAAGAGACGAAAAGTGTCAGAAAATATATGCTATTTCAGCCTAATAAAACAAATCAAATCGCGGATACTATCTCATCGTACAAAAATATTGCTCTACAAAACGCTTATCAGACCAGTTCTGACATACGATTCAGAGAGCTGGACACTTACCAGGGCTGACGAAAGGCTGCTTGACATATTCGAGAGGAAAGTGTTCCGCAGGATATATGACGCTATATACGAGAGTAACGAGTGGCGTATACGAAACAATCGGGAGCTCTACAACTTCTTCCAAGAAGAGAGTGTCTCCACCTTCATCAGAGCTGGAAGACTCCAGGAAGGAAGTTGGAAGAAAAATACGATTCTAACCTGTGAATCTTCGGTTTGTATGAAGTTTAAAAAATGGGATAGTGAACCTAACTTAACCGGCGAACGGTTGATGATGCTCGATTTATATAAAGTTAAGAAATATGGAACAGCGTACGTAGCCAATTAATGATTGGTATACATGAAGTTTAATTGCTTAGTAGTGAACTTAATCTATGAGCTTCTCTCCATACTGTTAATCTTTCAACAGCCCGACTTCGCGGCTCTACCTTCTTGAATTTGTACCAAATATAAATAATATATGCATGTTTTTATTGCTTTACAGCAAATCTCTTAGGCTAGATAATATCAAATTATATTATTTAACAATATTGGTTGATAATTTTAAGTGAATATTGAATCTTTCTTTTGTATCACGGTGCCCTACCAGATCTAGCACCCCATGCGATCGCCCGTACTGCCTGCCCTTCGGGCTGGCCCTGAGTGATACCAGAGTGCAGCCAAGTTTTGCAGTGCAGCCAAAAAATAAATACCTACATAAATAAAGTGTGGGACTAGATTTGTTATGGCTAAAACTTGGCGGCAATTGAGTAGCACTGGCGTGACGGTTATTCTCTCCACTGGCAATCTTCAAGCGATTCGGACGGGCGACAAGCGTCCGGCCAGGTACTTCTGTAAATAAACATGTCAACAATTCATATGAACGATATGAGTTGTTTACATGCTTAAAAACATTACTGCAGCGGCTCAATCTTTGTCTAACTGCCAGCCGTCACCATCCCCGTCACCAAAAAAGCATTCCACTATCATAAATATTCTTTGTGCCTAAAAAAATAAAACAGACAGATTTTTGTTGTTATTTTATTTTGTTTATCAATTTTATAGGAGGATGATTTTTTGTAGAGTGCCTTAAAATGTAAAAATAATAAAAAAGGTTTAATAAAAACGAAAAACATAATATTCTATATTTTTTGTAAATAAAAATTTGTTTTATGCTACCCCGTGTTCGATGTTACCCCTCATTTTTATTTATATTATTTTGTATATATAATAATTGCTATCAGCAATTAAAAATTTAATTAGTGATAAGGATTATTTTAATTATAAGTAATATTTTTTAATAAGTCTATTATTGAATTAGTATTGCAGCTCCAAATTATATTCTTTGTAGGTTATATTTGCTTGATAGACGTCAAAGTGACGTTTCTCGCTGAGCCAAAATGGTGTGTCGAAGTAACGAAGCGCCTGAACCACCTGAAGGAACGCGAGATCTACCTCCAGGGCCTCCGCCCGAGCCCACTTTACCAACCATGGACGATAGCGATGAAGAAATAGATTTTTATGAAGGATACGAGCCTTTGCCCCAAGGTCCAGTAGAGGATGACTTGGCTATGTGGAATTCTAATCTCATGTCTGACAGCGAGGACGAAGAGGTATAACAACGTTATCTTATACAATATTAATAAGTTATAAGGATCACCTGTAATAACTGTTGTAAGGTGACCAGACGTCCTTCTTTGAGGAAGATTGTCCTCCTTTTGTCTTTCTTTGCCCTTGAACAAAAATGCCCGAGGTGTTCTTTATTATCTTCTGCAGCATTCCTAAATGAACAAAAACTTCCGAAATGATTTGAGTGCTTCTAACATTAAGCCTGATATTTTTTAGTTGACTCAATTATATCCGGGCAGAACACGTTTTCTAGCTGCTTCGTTGCTCTCAGTGACTCATTTCTATTTATGTCATTGATCATACTTTCCTTTCGCAATACAGTAATCCCATAAAATTGTATTGTATCTCGTTCCACAGCAGGCGATGTAAGTCGAAACAATGTTTTGACTTACATCGCCATTTGAATTTGGGGATACAAAGTAACTCCAAATTCAAATGAGTATTAATGAACTAAAAGCTTATACAATAATGAAATTAATTTGGATTTTCATTTTCAGCATGTTTAAAATGCATTTTATTGCCATCGAATTTAACTATAAATAGCATTCCCCAACCATACTCTCAAAGGAAGCAGCAGAAGCAAATGGCGCAGTCTTGTACATCATCCAGTATGTGCCGATTAATTAGCGAGTGTTCGATAAGTTCCCACACAAAATAATAACAATTTTTTTATATTTAATATTCGAATAAAGTTACAAACTAAAATTAATTATAAAATATAAATACCCAGACGTAAAAATATACGAAATAAATTCAAAATTATTTTTTATCTCAATCTTCGATATCATTATTATTTATTAACATATCTTAATTTTTTTCGCGTTCCATTCATTGGGATATCTTTATAGACTACAACCAGTATCAGATAGGCATTATTAATATTTAACAAATGCATGAAATAACAAGAATTTTAGATACAAATGTACCTTGTTTAGTTTCGCAAAGGTTAAACATCTATCGAGAGAGCATTTGTCTGACGGTAACATGGTAAAAAATAAATTCACCACTTGATGAATTTATTTTTTACCAATAGTAGCCAAAAACAACTCATATATAAATTTTGAAAAATAAACGTTTTCATATCAAACTTATTTGTTTTCTTTCTATCTCGATTGCCGTTTTCATATAACTTGGATTGAGTGATTGAGCATTTTCATTTCTGCTAGAATTCTGTAATAGTATTCAATAAAATTTATTTCATTTAAGGACAGTAATGCAGTTCGTTACATCTCAGACTTGTAACTGAGGTTGCAGGTTCGAGCCCCGGCAGCGGCACACAATTTTTATTTATAAAAAAAATGGGATGTTATTAAAAACCAGCCTCAGCTGCAGTGACATTAGTTGATTATAAATTATATTTCACATAATAATTTATAATTAATAATGTAGATGTTACCGATTCTCAGACTTTCAGTTTAGTAGTTAATACTTACTTGTAGGTATTCATTATGTCTGATTGACTTACCCAGTTGGATTAGATTAGATATAGATTTACCACACTCTAACGCATTGGGCTTACACCTGTCAGGTTACAATGGAAGATTCAAAAATAAATAAAATGAATTTCAGCTCGAGAATGCTGAACCTGAACCGATGGAAGGAGAATCATCGGCAGATCTGCCCGAACCTAGGATTGAGACTGAAGAGTCTGCAAGTAATATTCCATATATTGAATCTGTCGAACGGGAAGTTACGAGAGAAGTTTGGGCAACGCCAAGAGGAGATGTTAATATTGAGATGAATCAACAAAGAGCACATGAGGTATAAAATGCACTAAGAGAGTATGGGGACAATAGGAACGTGTTTTGTATCAATATTATGTTATTATTCTTTTAAAATATTTTTATAAGGTTATGTCGGCAATGGCTAACTTCACTCTTCCTCCGTCTGCGTATCCTGAATGGGCACAAAGCGTTTCCGAAGAAGAATGGAGGCAACAACTCGCTAAAAGAATTAATACTTCACAGGATAATAGATAAGAATGTAATCAATATTTTATTTTATATTATATATAGTTTATAAATGTAACATATAGTAAACTGTGAAATATGATTTATGTTGTAATGCTAAAATGAATATAATTTAATAAAAAATATCACATATTGCATTGAAAACATTCCTAAAATGTAAAATAAAATTTATAAATATGAAAAAATATATTATTTTATTTTATAACTACTTCTTAAACACCTATGACTTTAATTTACATATAATTAGATAAACGAGGTACTTTATTATATTTAATATAAATAAATAGTGTTTATGTATAGTTCGGTAATGGTTTATAGATAGAGCCGGAGAATAGAGGAATACCAGAATCTTCATCTCTGATTAAAAAGAAAAATGGTTCGTCTGCAACGAATACTGGTCTTCTTCCATCTCGACTGATGAGAACCATTGTTGCTGCTGCGGCTTCAGTTCCAGTTTCTAAAAATTACATAAGCTCAATATATCAAAGTTTTAGTCTAAAAATATTTATCAAAATCTAATTACCTGTAAAACTTATGTCTACTTTATGAATCACCTCGTCGACATACAATCCTGGATTATCAGATTGAACGGCGGTCTGCCTCTTGGTTCGATCTTTATTATTGACGTATCGTTTAACAATCCTTCTTCCAACTTTATCGCCGATCCTTTTATATATAACTAGAATTTTCCTTCCGTTGACGGTTTCTGTAGCTGTACAATTAATTTGCGAGACACTCCGTAAATCAAAAACTTCTCTGCAATTATCATCCGATACATCTGACCCTATCCGTGTAAATATAAGTCTATCACCATCAGCAGTTGGCGGTGGTGCTGTTGCTACTTGATTAGAAATTTGACCTAAATTCGCATCAAATTTAGAAAACACCGACGTTACCCCCAAGTCCTCTAATATAGTTTTTAAGTTATAAACTGAAGAGAGTTTCATTTTCGGGAACAAGACGATAGTGGATTGTTTTCTTGCATTTCTGATTAGATATTCAAGAGTTTCTTCGTTCATTTGATTCATTAGTTCTTTTAAGGACTTCTTCGTTGAGTCTATTGGTTTTATGGCGTATAACATGGTTTTGTTGCCTTTGTATGGTAATCCGACTAATACGCATCCTTAAAACAAAGGTCTAAATTAATAAAATATTTTAAAAGATCAGAAACACTATTTTATAAGACATACCATGTTCTATAGATCTAAGGAAAGGAAAGTATCCTTCATTGGCCATCATATCCACATTCAACGTGTTTTCTGGATTGCGTTTATCAGGTGTAAATGTAGACCTATTTTAAAAATTATAAATATGTATAAATGTAGATTTATTAATAAGAATATTGTCACAATTTAATTGCGAATGCACGTGTATATATGCGAATTATTGTCTCTGGCTCCTTTAAGCAAATTAAATCAAATCATTATGAAGTGTCACTATTTTTAATTTGAGTTATATAAACACACGAGTTTCTCGAATCTATTATAATAATACATAATATTAATACCTTTTAGTTAGCCCATCTAAGAAATACTTTTCCCATTCTGCTCTAAAATATAAAGCACTTCCAATTATGAGACGTGTATCAGAAGATGGTAATGCTGTCAATATATTTTGTATCTTTCCGTACGTCTTATCTGATACCCATCTGTAATAAATATACATATAATTAGTAAGAATTTTATTTACTATGTTATAAAATAAAAAACACACTTATTAATAATCCATTGCGCTCTAGAGGCTCGGTATTTGTAGTCAACATGTTTTATCTCACTTTTATAGACATTTCGAACGACGTCTTCATATTGCTGATTAATCGGATAGTCATTTTGCAAGAAAACAGCACTAGCATATGATATGTTACGAGAGTTATCATTAGATTCGTCTTTTTTTATCAATTTTTCCAATAACATTCCAAAGTCTCTGTGTACATTTTGACTGTTTGAGTAATCTAAAAAAATATATAACAATTATATAAATATATTAAATGTAAATTAAATATAAATTATTTTTAAGACCGTTAAAGAACTGCAAAGCATTGGCTAATTCAGTGTAAGTTTGACCCGAGCTTCCCAGAAGTAGAAGTGACAGTGCACCTGTAATAATTATTAAAAATATAATAAAAAAAATATTATTTAAAATCATTGAAAACTTACCGACAATACTCAATGGAGATATTATTATATTTTCTGTAGGCGTTTCATCGAATCTGTTTAATATTGCTTTGTTGATATTAACGGAGAAAGAATTAATAGCACGGCCTATTCTGTTATAATTTTTGTAAAGATCTAATAATGAATTTGGATGAAAACTTTCAGAATTTGGTGAGTGTTTAATATTTGGATTGACGCTAAAATATAAAATTGTTGGTAATTTATGTTTTTAAATTAAATTAAATTATTTTATTATACTAACCCAGAATTAAGATATATTTCACGGTTATCAGGAAATAAGACTATCTGACAGTTGATCGTTTGTAAATATATAACAAGAAATATAAATGCCTTTTTATACATTTTAAAGCTCTGTTTCGTCTGGTATTTTACATATGTATTTTATATGTGTTGAAGTTTAATTATCTGAAAATAAAATAAGTAATTAATGTTACACTAGTCTATTTATTTTTAAGCCAGCAATAGCTTTGTTCAACGCGTGATCATCACATGCTCTTAACTTTCTGCCCCGTGGGAGGGACCGGTGTGTGTAAGTACACAAGGCGGAATTGGTTTGTTATTCTCTAGTAGATTAACTACGTGTTTTTTTTATTATTTTATTTGTTTCTAAATTTATTATGTTTTTTAAAAAAATATTCTAATTAATGTACTTAGCGATTACGTAAATACTGCGTTGTTGTTTGTCCACTGACTTGTGAAAAATAGAGTTTAGTAAATATCAACGAGAAATACCTAAGTTTTTATTATCATTCACATTGTAAGATATGATATATTTTATTGCTAATACATAATTTAATTAAAAAGAATAACTAGATTAATATATACATATTTTTAAACTACTTTAAAATTTATTACCGTTGTATTTTATAAAAAACAGACACCATATTATTACATACACCAAAGATTTATAACAAAGTAATTTTTGGAATATTTAATAAGGCAATTATTATTAAAAAAATATAAATGCTAAATTTAAGAATGTACATATTTTTAATAAAAATAATCGAAAAATACAAAATGAAGTTACATTTAAATGAAAAATAAAATAAAATATTTAATATTTCTGTCTAAAATGTATCTTTATTTATTATTTCAGATCTAAACAATTTAGATATTCGGTCAAAAACAAGAAGTGTTACATTCTAAGAAGAGAAACTGGCTGTTAAACATACAAAAATAGATACATATTACATATAAAAGAACACCCGAGCTCCAGGTACGTCATTTCAGCATTTTTTAAAGGGGGGGGGGGAGCAAAAGTTCGCCAGTCAATGGTCATTTATTATTATTTAGATTTCATTAAAATTTATAGTATTTCATTAAATGACATGTACTTTACTGGCCAAATTCAAGGAGTAGGGGGGGGGGCAAACGATCCTACCTGTCCCTCCCCCCCCCCAATGACGTCCCTACCGAGCACCACACATAATAGTATCAAAGACGCCTTGTTATACAACCGTTATGTTGTAAAATCAGGAGGACACTCATTTGAAGTCGATTGGACAAAATCTAAAATTTTGAGATATAAGGCTCATTATAAGTCAGGATTCACAGTTAGAACTCGCTACCCAATCGACCCAAAAATCAAACAATATTTGGCTTTTCTCTGATCTGACCTGCTGAAGAGCACAGAACCACAAAACAACTGACGAGATACAATCAGAACCAGATTTTTCGTTCTGGTCATGGTAGTAAATCTGCAAGGTGAAGCCAACTAGGTTCCATAAATATCTCATTCAATAGTGTATAAAACTGTGTTGATTACATCAAAGATATTGAAGAAATAAAAATATTGGAAACCTGTGCATTATATGCCGATAAAGACTTAAACGATCACAACTCGATTTCTCAACAAATACATTGAAGTTCATAATTTATAAAACAGATAAAGGGATGATTCGATCGAATACAAGATAAAGCGGACTGATCTAATTAATTCTTTCTGTGTGGCAAAATGTCGAGAATTTCGTTGGGTGCATAGAATGTAGACTAACTAGACTAACTAGATTCACTAAGGTGCGTTGTGATTTGGTTAACATAAAAGGTCTCAAAATAGGTTGATTTAAAAATATTATCTAAATTAAAATTAAAATTTTTTCTTATATAAAAATAAGCCTAACCTTCATTTTTTTTTAAATTCAAAACATATTTACTTCTGCTTAACACTGAATACACACAAAGGTTATTAATTATATGATGTAGAACAAGATAAACGTTTCTTAGATATCTACGCAATTGACACTGACAACCTTAGACATATCTTTTCATGGAAGGAAAATCCTTGGTTTATATTATATTATGAGTCGTGCTTCAAAATATTTTTTAACATATTTGAGCGTTGTCTTTCGTCGAATAAACTATCTCACCGCAAATGTTTTTATAAACCATGGTAGTCTTTGTGTCACTGTCTATCTTACACATATTTTTATTTTAGATTTAACTTCCAAAGGATGTCATGTCATCACACCCAACGAAGGTCGCAATCGACGTTGACAATGGATGTTCACTGATAACGACCTCGTGTCTTCTTTGGCCGTGGACTGACTAATGGAAAACACAAGTACTGACAACAACGAGCAGTAGGCTGTTGCAAATAAACCGCCAAAATGATAAGGAAAAATGCTAATGTGGTTCGAATTTCATTTACCATGACTGTAACGCAGATTTGCATAAGTTACGGTTTCAATTTTGCAGAACCTTGTACAGATTGCCTTGTTTTAAAACAGGATTTCCCACGCGTGCGCAAATGTGTAAGATAAAATCATGAATTGCCTGAATACCATAATTGTTAACAATGAAAGCTATTGGACATGTAAAGATGAAAAAATTCCATAAGAGTCGAAGTCAATCATCATAATTATTCTTATTTTGATCAATATTGCACTGGAAGGAGTAAAGAAAAAATCAAGTCAAGGATATGGAACATTTTAGAGACGTCATGCTGACGTATGTAGATGTGATGATAAATATAATATAATAATAGTATCTGAGAGAGTGGTTCCGAGGATACTTAATCCTTTCTATAAAAAAAATGATTTATATATGTATGAATATACAACATAAATATGCATTGAGAACAATCAGCGAAATTAAATCGGCGAAAGTAAAGCATTACGAAACATAAATAGTATTAGGGAACTACCCTTATTTAGGACAACAAAAACAATAGTTCATATTGCTACTATGTCATCAAAAACACTGGGAATCATAAAAATTAATATCTAATTTAAAACTTGTAGGGTATCTTTATATGTGAGGTATAACTCACCAGAATCAGCTTCGACGAATATTAGGTGCATGGGTGCTTCTTAAGTTTAGTGAAATTTATTGGAAATTTTGGTTCACATGTTTTCTGCGTGTGAAAGTTCTCTATTGCGATAGAATAAAGTATGCCAAGCTTTAATAACATTCGGCAGAAAAGAGTAATTGAAAATGCTGAATCAAAGGAGAGATTGATTACCAAAAGTTCATTGGGTACGCTTATTAAGTTGGGTTATGGAATTACTTGAAAATCACTCTTTTGTGCACTCTAATAAGTGGCATTATATACTTATACTCGCTAAGAACAGAAAGTCAATTACTGAAGATGAATTCGTTTTAAAAAAATAGTAACTCGATTCGAGACGAAATTGAGTTTCATGTCAAATGGGAAGACAATCTTGATTCAGTGAAGATGGACGTCGCAAAAGTTCGCATTAAAAATCCTTCATAAAGGGCTGAAATAAGTCATGTTATTTAAGTCGGAAAGTCATGATAGTCTAGTTGTATTTGAAACCAAAAAGTTTTGTTGTATCACAACAAAGTGTCTCAACATGTTCCTTTATCGAGATTTGTCAAAGATGAAAGGAATTAAGATAAAAGATGTAATATTTCCTTTAGAAACATATAAGAATTTATTATATATTTCTTAAGCCTAGCACTTTAAAAATGCTCACTAGCAATAATATTGACGTAGGTTAAGAATAGTAAAATCTCAAGAGGGAAAATTACGTAAAAAATACGCATGAAGATGTTCCTCTATCGACATTTGCCAAAGATCGAAAGCTGAAGTGGGCAGTGCATTTAGATAGAATTGAGGTCAACCTATTGCTTAAGATATTACTTAGGTGATAATCAAGATTTAGAAGACCATTCCAAGGACCATGACTGGGCTGAGGGGATAGATTCGTGTCAGACGCTGCCCTTGGGGATTATGAATAATAATGACTATGGCTTTACCTTCCCGTCCATACATATTTATTTATTACTATTGAAATCGTTGAAAAATCAACTGTAAATTTATAAAATTAGTATGAATTATAAAAATATTTCAATATTTATTACCATTGAAAAATATAATTATTTGATTAAGTTATTATTTTTCAATATACATATGTAGGTATAAAACTTTTATTACGCCAAGTTGAGTTTGCTTAATTCGTTAGATTTCGGTTTGAACAAATGGACTGTAAAATAGAGATTTAACGATAGTTTAGAGCAGCATATAATTTCACTAGCGCCTGTCAGTATAAATATACTTTCGCTATTAGAAATATAATTCTACCGATAAAAACGTAGTCGGATATGATTTTATTGAAACGCACGTGAAAATATAATTTAACTAATAATACACATTCAATGTAATCAAAACGCGGATCTGGGTGTTTTTTTATATTATTTTTATCTTGTTTTCTAGATTGACTATAAAGCATGATTATTAAAACCCTAATTTTTAAATGTAATATATAGGAAACCATCTAACATATACATTGATGATCTGTAGTAAATTAATCAGTTCGACCTTTATGAATCCTAAAAGGAAATATAGGTTTTTTTAAATTAATTAACCACAGGAAAAAATAATGACATTGAATTATAAACCATTACGATAAATAAATGCTTTATGAAATATACTTATCAAAAATTATTATAATAATCTTAATTTTATACAAAAAATCTAATTGGTAAGTTTTTCAACCACTTTAAATTTACCAAAGCGATTGTCATAAGGACTTAAATAATATTTTCAAAACAATTTTTAATTTTTTAAATACGCATTAAAAATAAATAAATTTTTACTAAAATTTTAAAGTTATTCAAAATTTTGTATGTAATACATATTATAATATGAACTGTTTATAAAAATAATTATGATATATTATTCTTGGAAATTGCACTCCGCAATTAATTAAATATTTTTCTTTAGTAACAATAATTTGCCTAGTAAAATGAAACTGCATAAAAATGTACAAATTGACCTTAAACTACTGTTTGCTAAAATCATTTAATAAGCAATCATTGTCAATTGATCTGCGCTATTCAACTTGACATTTAATTTTCTATCAAGGATTTATTTCTCGAACAAGTCAATTGAACGTGTATGGAATTTCAATTTAACGCAATCGATTTTTCCCCTCATAAGAAGTTAGTATAACAAACGATATTTTATATTTTTATAGATACAATAGATAGGTAGACACTACATCACACTAGGTAAATACTCACGCTTTAAAATATGAATGAAAAATTATAGCGAACTCAATTTGTGTTTTTTTGGGAAAACCAATGACTTTTTGTCTAATGTTTAAAATAAAAATTATGTAACTATCATTATTTTAAACCACAAATTTTACAATACACAACGATCGAGCAAAACTACACGGTCGACGGCTGTAACACAACTGAACTCTAAAATCAAGGCGAACGTTTATTGGAGTTCACGCGAATAGAGTGGTTAAAAAGTAATTTTACGTTTTGTATAGTATTGTATTATATTAATAATTTATTTACGTTCATGATAGGACGCTATATATACATTATTTTGAAAGTGTCTTTATTTATTGTTTGCTGAAATTAAAAGTTTCAGCTGATTCGAAGTCAAAACATAGTACTTTGCAAAGGTTTTAATCGAAGATCTTCTACTATATTTTTCGCTGCTGACTTATTAGCGAAAAATGCTATAAGTGGTTTCGACTGGAGTTTAAATTATTAATAAATATCTGCAAAATCATAAATACATTTTATTATAAAAGAGCAAGGTCCGAAATATATGATGGATGCACTAAAATATCCTAGTCAATTTGTAATACTTGTTATAACTCCATAAACACGTGTGAGAGTTAAAAGTATTAAAATCATCCGAGAGTTATTTTTGTATACATATCCAAAATTCCACTTTCTTCATTTTTAATTTGACAAGTTTGACGAGTTTGTATGGAATTACAAATTCTTCCATTGCTTCATCTAGTTATCCTCTTGCTTGCTTTTGACCTGTTTTTGCCGAAACTGAAACCAATGTAAATGTTCGCTTGCTTTCTAAATTTCTCAATACGTGTTAATTTGTTACGTTTTTAAAAAAACACGAGAGTTTAAAAGCAAATTAAATACCATTAAATATTTATTTGTTCAGTGAAAAAGCTACAGAAAACACGATATTAAATATGTAATTAAATTAATCATTTCATATACGTATGTATGTGTAGGAGGTATAATATATTGAGATTAAATAAAAATATTGTTTACTAATAAATATACTTTTTAAACATCGTACTACATGCGCCTCAATATTTTTCGATATAAATCATAAACTGATGCACTCGGCCACGTTGCGAAACCCTTTTTTGTACAATGTAAGTACACGGTGTACAAAAATTATCTTGTAAATAATATTATTATTTTAAACTTGGTCTTCAAGAATTTTTTTCTCTCGTTGATGCTAATTTTTTCTAAAGCAAAAAAGTAGTACCAAATAAACACTTTTTTTATGCAAATATGTCGAGTTCAAAACGCCATTACTGTCGGACGTGATGTGAATTTGTTATTTTTCTTATTATAGTGAAAATCCCACTGAAAAGAAGTCGACAGAATGGAAATGTCGGTTTTTCCTTCCGATAATTACTCCGAGGGCTTTGTTTTTCTTTTTTCTTTCTTTTGTGTTTAGAGTTTTTGTGACGCGGTGCTAATTTCTGGTTATCCATTCATCGTCCGTATTTACTCTTTTGATATTTTTTGTTTGTCTACAGGCGACATCCAAAAATTCTTTAGAAATGATTGACAAACGCCAAAATCGTTTCATCTTAACTCAAACATGCTAAAGGTCAATAATGTAAAACATACGTCGTAAACTGATAGTGTTAAAATTTCAATGATTGCAATACTTAGTACATAATATTATTTTTCCGTGATACATAATATAATATAAACATGCTAAGTTAAATCGTTCGTGTATTTTTTTATATTATCAAAATTATCATTATAGCACATTAAATTTACAAGATAATTTGTATCACCCAGTAATGTTGCGTAAATTTAATGTACAAATTGAAAGGCAAATAAAATTAATAACGTGTGACGCATTAGCAATAAAATAAAAAATAACAAAATATGATACGCTGTAAAAAGTAATGGTAACTATCATTGTTTACTAACCGGTAGGTCGTGAGATCTAGAATTAACATAATTATTATTACTAGTATACATTTGTTAAAAAGTCAACGTAAAATACGTAACAGTACGTAGAGTAGGTAAAATTAGTATAAATTAGTCCAAAGTTTTATAATATTGTCTATTTTATAAATTCCCTCAGTATAATATTATTTTAATTTTAAATCAATTTAAAAATAAGGTATTTTATTATTTTTACACACTTTACTACCCCAATTATTATTTCGTATCCTTCATTTAGAAATAACTTTCCATAATCTAAGTATCCTGATACAAAAACATGTTTCAATGTTATGTATATAGCTCTGGATTTTTATATACATATGTTTCTTTAAAACATACATATGTAAAAGTAATAAATAAGATAGCTAATTTAAAACTTTCACATTTTGAACACAAAGCTTAAGAGACGCTAAAATTCAATGTCCAAAGCTTCGTATAATTACAAAAGCTTAAAAAATATTTTGAGTAACAATGATACGGTTGCACGATTTTGTGAAATAAATGTATGTAATAGGTGTAAGCATATAAAAATATATATTTTTGAGTGGTTTTCGAAGATCCGCTTAAACTCTTGGCAAGTCCTTTTTTCTGGACTTTAAAGGTGTCGTCTGTGTCAATGTGTCGTAAGCTTCCATGGATGAGAGTTCAAGGCTAAGCTTTTGTGTATGTCCAAGCGATACTTGGAAATTGCTGGTAATATTATAGTTCCAGTGAAAGTGCATATTTTATTTCAGCGCTTCCTCTTGAATTCGTTTAGAGATGTGTGAAAAGATCGACGAATCTTCTCTTCCTTGATAATTTCAGGCGAATCTGGAATCACAATATTTATCTGATAATATCTCATTATAATCTGTTTGACATGTGCATTGCGTCTGGTGTTGTATAAATCCGACAAAAATATAATTCATAAGTTACTGGCCCCTTTTTGGTGTTGTATGTTGTGTTTGCATAATGGTCTGATATATTTAGTCAAAATATTATTAAATTATTTTAATCGTTCACAATAAATCTGGTTTAAGCGTTGATTATCCGTAAAAAGGTTCTTATACCAGAATAAATTTACTGCATCTCGACGATTATGGATAGCTGCTAAAAATTAAAACTTATATACGTATATGTATGTGGCGTTCAAAAATAATAATTTATCTTATTAAAACAGAAAAATAATATTGTTGTATCTATGGATTAAAATTGCTTTTCAAGAAAGATAAAAACCGCAGCTTATTGAAAACAAATCGGGGAGATTTTAATTCCGAGATACCCACACCCTCCGCTAAGCGCCGGGGATATCAACGGTCTTGAGCCACACCCCAAGCAGTAGAGTTTGAGTCGTTCCCGCGTAGATCTAGCCCCAAAAAAGGCACCAAGTACTCCGAATGGGGGCGCTATTTGATTATATTTACCATGGTGTTGAAAGTTTATATAAGTTAAGGTATACGGACGTCTTCCTCAAAAATGTTCCCCTCCCTTGTCCTTGATTGTTCTCCTTGAACAAACATTTCCAAAAATATCAATATATATAAACAAAAATTTCCATAACAACTTTTTTTTATAGCTCAGGGTGCTGAATATTCTCGACCATGCACTAGAGAACGAGGGCCTAAGCCTTTGGACTCGACGCTGGGACCTTTGTGGAAGGTAGACCAGCACAACTGCGGGCTGCATTCACCAAGCTTTTGTCTTTGGTCAGTATGCCCCTGTTTAAAATTCGTTTGGAAAAGCGCCTCCATAAGCACTACTGCCTGCAGCATTTATAGCAGCTATGAAAAGCCAGCTAAGAGTCTGCGTTATTTTTTCCTCCAAAGAATGACGACACCAGAGCGCCTTGCACACCACAACTCTAGATAGCGCGTCGCCGGTGGTCTGCGCCCCCCGGATACCGTGCTTTGTAAACAGTATCTTGCAATTCGATAAAAGTGCTCAAATATAAAATGGCTTGAACGTGTCTACTAGCACCCATTATTTTATAAACGTAATTAAATAATTGGTAAGTAAATTTAGTTTAGATTAAACCCATTATTAAATTCACCACTAATATCATAAGTCTGGTTAATTATTATATCATTATGCTTCTAAAAAAGTATATTTTATAGAACCAAATTAAAATATTATATATTTATTTATTAAGTCATATTTAATAAATTATGTTTTAACAAAACATTTCTACTTAACATCTTTTTGGTTATCGACATAGATTTGAGAGTTTTTAATAGCCGAGTACAAAGTAAACAACACATGTAAAGCTTGCATTCTATCGTTGAGATCAGCTCCAGGTTGCACGGGTATATCAAAAAGGTTGCATATGATATCAACATATTGACTCAAAGAGCAATCCAAAGTAGCCGGTGGAAAGCCAATCTCATTCAACTTTATTTCCATCTTCTCCGGCCACTCTTGCATAAGAGAATCAATATCTGGCATGGGCCTGAAAATCATAATTAGGTATTTTTGTCAGCAACTATAATAATATGTGTTGTCTAGAAGCAATATCAGACATTTTCATTTACTATGAAGTTTTAAAAAAAATATATTTTATTTATTTTATATTTATAAAATCATTTTACAACTGTACTTTATTTGAAATGCAGGCTTGTTCTAAGAAAAGATTTCTTGAATTAAAACTGAGAAAAATAAAAACAACTAATCAGAGTCAAGTGTTCGTTTAACCGATCAACTATTACTTTATAAAGTTTCATTGTTTTGATTCTTTTCTATTTTATATATGGATTAACATCAATTGAATATATGTCCAAAAGTTGCTTCTAAGGATGACATATGTTTATTATTAAATATATATTATATATACTTGGTATAGTGCACATTAGGCAACGGTTTAGATTGATGCAGATCGCTTATGTCTTTGATCCAACGTTCGATTGCTTTGACGTTCTTCTCAGCATTTTCTATTGTCTTCACAACCTATTGACAGATTAATGATTATATATGCACTGTTTCATGTATTATCTATATCATTACCATAGTTTGTTTTGCAGAATTTGATTTTGAAGCAGCTCTTAGTTGCAAATGTAATAAAGCCGGATCGCTTTGATTCGGCGAAGGTTCGTCAAGAACAATCAAACCTTAAAAAAACATACGGTTGAGTAAAAATACGCGTTAGTAAAGATCAAATTAGCTTAAGTCACTTATGGGATGAATTATTGCACTAAAATTGTATTGGATTTGAAAAGAATTTGTATAACGCTCAAACTGAATTATTCATTTTTAGTACAAAAAAAGTGTTTTGGTTGTAATACAGTGTTATAAATTAACCTGAACTAGTTTTATATTTATCAATGTATATATAAATATGTACCTAGCTCTGCAATCTTTTCTATTGACTTCTGTCTGAGTTTTTCACCTTTCAAGTTACTTTCTGGAGTCACAACTTTTATAAATGCATCTATATCTCCAACGGCTGGTATATAATCCGGTAAGAAAGGTTTTAGTTTATAATCAATGTCTATCCTTTGAGGTGCATATCTGTTCATAAATTAAAATATATTTAATATTATCAAGAAACATAAGAGATAACCATTCATTTGCAAATACCATTCCAGCAAATTGTTTTGAAAATTGCTTAGTGATATTTGTTTATTAAATCCATTCAGGGATAAATAATACTTTTATTACAGTAAACTTATCTTGGCAGAGTCTAATTTCAGTTTGTGGGTGAAAATGCTGTTTTAGGTAAAGTATTTTTATCTTTTTCAAATAATTTTTGGTTAATTCCAAAACCATAGCTTAATAATTTATGTGTTTTCTTCTGATTGATGGTAAGTTGAGGTATTTCAACAATAGTAAGATCATAATTTACTAGAAAATGCTAATAATATTTGTACGAAGGGAATGCATGACATAACCTCAAATTATATTGTCATATTTTGTAGTACACTGGAATGCAAAATAAAGAATGAAGCCACAGCAATCGCAACTTACAATAAAATAGGTGAAACTTATTGAAGTTCATCGACGAATGAAAGTCTTTAGTATTGTGAAGCAATTGAATGCACAAATTGTGAAGTATTCAAGGTTTTCATATGATCCAACTTCATTTATTATATTATATGACATATAAAGATAAAAACCTTAAGATATATTGAAACAAATCAGTCATCTCCGGATTGACTTGCAGGTCGGCAAATTGTTGAGGATCGTACGAGCCCTCAACCGGTATAACGACACCGCCTCCTCTAGACTTAGCCTTGTTCCTTCCTCCAGTGACGTCGTCAATATCATTTGAATCAGATTCTATAATCCATCAATTGTGTTAATACCAAAAATATGTTAGTTATATAAGATTTTATTATTTATTACCAGAATTTTCAGAAGAATCAGTCACATTCTTGGAACTCTTTAACG
Source organism: Plectrocnemia conspersa (assembly GCF_051122295.1). Taxonomy (NCBI): domain Eukaryota; kingdom Metazoa; phylum Arthropoda; class Insecta; order Trichoptera; family Polycentropodidae; genus Plectrocnemia; species Plectrocnemia conspersa. The sequence continues at coordinate 19,016,959 of NW_028277173.1, forward strand.
TTTCAATCTTTTCTCTAGATTCCCTCGACGTTTGATGCGATACCGGATGCCTTCTTTCAGTCATTCTTGTGACGTGCGACCGATCTGGAGACTTCATGAAGATATATTGTATATGTTAGATTGAAATATGTTGATTATTGCTCACGTTTCTTTGCTGTTTTAAGTCATTTATAAACCGTTCAGGCTCCGGTGTATCTGAATCACTCAAATCATACAAATCCATCGGTTTCGTACGTCTGGCTGATGGTCGTCTTTGAGTGCTGGCCATTGGCCTGTTATTGATTTCAACATCGTCATCGGAATTCAAAGGACTTTTCACCTCGGTCGCATCTAATACGTCAATTGACTCATCATACATAGTTGATTTTCTTGTTAATTGAGTAGTGTATAATTAAAGTATCTAAAAGAGTAACGTATGTATTAATAAGAATATATATAATCAATGTTATTGAGTGGCTATACCGTTTTCTGTTATCGTCTGCTCTGTATACAAGTTGTGAAGTAATGTTGCTATGGTAATTGTAGGAATTTTTTTCACATCAAAATAATTGGTAATAAAATTTAATACATATTGTAAAATTTATTTGATAATATAATTTTATTATTGGAAATTATTTCATGAATGACGTATAATTTCTGCAATATTTAATAATAATAAATATAGTAAATAAAAAATATATATGTAATTGCAAAAGTATTGAAAATATCTATGGTGATATTATTGTTCATTAAAGATTATAATAAATTTTCTTTTATTTTTTTAATATTAAAATGATGATTTTCTTTTCTCTTTAGTTATTATAAATTCCAAGAGATGTCACTAGTCTTAAAATAAAATAAATTCTATTTATATACCTTTTTTAGATGAATGGACTATTGCTCACATGGAAGCTGGTCACTCAAACATTGGTCACAGGAAGATTGCTCATGCGTAGTATTGCTCACACGAATATTGGTCACAAATCAATCGCTCACAAGGCGATTGCTCATACAAATATTGCTTACACGGTTTAACCCTTTATGTGCCACGGTAAATTTCATAGCTGCTTGGTAAATTTTAGTCGATTTTGTAATAATAACTCTTTGTTGTGACGGTATTGCCATGATTTAACTTTTTTAGTGTATTTATTTCAATTGTTTTTAAAAATTCAAATTATCACCATAATTTTCTTTTGTTATTTTGCTTTAGTGAAAAGTTTAAGGGCTCTAGTTTTGTTTAACTATTGTACAGTTCGCTTTATGTTGTCGTAAAGGTTCAATTTTTCGTCGCACATTCCGCAATTGTGTTGAGGAATGTGCGACGAAAAGTGAGGATTGTGCTACGAAAGAGTATGTGCGACGAAAAGTGAGAATTGTGCGACGAAAGTGTATGTGCGACGAAAAGTGAGGATTGTGCGACGAAAGTGTATGTGCAACGAAAAGTGAGGATTGTGCGACGAAAGTGTATGTGCCACGGAAGTGAATGTGCGACGGAAGTGTATGTGCAACGGAAGTGAATGTGCGACGAAAAGGATCTCTGGCGACCGACCACATATGCACGCCAAAGTGCTTCTGAGAACTGCCTTACAAAAAAACGTGAGTCATCCAAGTATAAAAGTAACCACTTATAACAGTTAGACGCCAGAAATACCAAGGATAGTTTTGTATTCCGAAGCAGGGTGTAAAATCGCACCTCAGAGAGGTCCAATATTATTATTATTTTTTTTGGCGGATGGATGGTGACAGGTAGCAATTCGAGACATATTGGGCCGCTGTAGTATTTTTTTTATTAATGTATCATAGTAACATAGTTATTGAATGTTGTGAATGAGATCGGCGGACGAGGCGCCACCGGTCTTTGTACTCCCCGTCGTGGTCCCCAAATGTGTTTGCTTTTGCCTCCTCTAGGTCAAGTATTGCCAGTGTGCCACTATAGGGCGCATGGTCAACCAAATAAATTGCTCCCTATAATTTATTCATTATAACTCGCCCGTTGTAACATAATAGACGTTAGCTTAATGCATTACAATAGGTAGTAGGGAGACATCACACTGTAATCTGTCTGTAATTATTGACATCTATTTAAATCATTATAAACCAATATTACAGATTATAATTAGTAGATGTCATTATGCACGACCAAGCTAAATTTTATTGTAAATATTCATCACAATATTTATCCGTAAGATTTAGGAAATCAATGAAAAAATAATCTGTGACAATCGATCGTAATTATATTTATACTATCTTTCAGACAAAATAGAAATAAAAAACTCCACTAGGTTTCATATGAGATTTGTACACAGGTCTTTCGGATATTAGTCACCAGTATAAATATATAATTATAATTTTTAAGTAATAAAATTTTGTTCAAATTAAGAAAGCTGAGATTATGTTTTGGCGTAAACGGAACACAAGCACAAAAAAACTTTGTATTGGAGAATTTTTGCATTTCATACGGTTAGTGCGGAACCCATTTATAGAGCATTTCTGATTTTCCTGACTACTTTAAATGGTACGGTATAATAACTATTGGATTACTAATGCCTAATTGAGTGAAAGTTTCCTGATTGTTGTGTGTAGTTCTGATTCAAATAATGTTGTTGATCATTCTCAACTGAATAAGGACAACCACAACTTTATTCATCTTCACGAATCTCTTCTCTAACATGAGTTTTTTTAGAACTAATATTGCACCACACCGTTCTTAATAGTACCATTACCGAAATCATTGTTTAGTTTATTAGCAGTTTCTGTTGCTTTACAACTATATTTTAACTCATACAAAATGATTTTATTTGCTTTTCTTTCATCTTTAATTCAATATCCTAACTAGAAACATAATTAATAAAAAAACAACAACAACAAAAAAATACTAAATATGGACAAAAAATGCACGTTAAAATGAAATAAGAACACGATGAAATGACATTTTCATTAAAAATTGAAGGTAAAATTTATAAACCGCAATTATTTTCCTTGCAACGTAATACTTTTGGTGTGCATGTCACCTTCATTAGCGATGATAAGTGGCTATCGATTAATCTTAAGCGTTTGGGCTTGTTTCTTTTCTTTATATAAATATTTGTTCACAAATGGAAACTGTATAGATTAGCTTATCATTATTCATTTTTCCTTTCAAGCAAAAACACACTGCAATTCAAATAATTCAATTTGTATATCTACATGTACATGATAGACATTACAATTTAATAGTAAAGTTACCATAGCAAAGTATTTTTAAGCAGCAATTGAATTTCAGATGAGACTCACGTGTAAAAATGCACATGTATTAAATTATAGCATATTTTAATTTTAAACTCGTGTTTTTTTAAGTCGCTTTATAGCTGAAACGTTTTAATATTGCTATATATTATACATATGTATGTATATCGATGTTTTTATTTATTCTTATATTTAAGACATAGATAAGCTTTTTGATAGCTCAAAAAATTGATAACACTTGCTACAATTTTTTATTTTTTATATATGAAACAACTTAATATAATATAATCATATAAAAAAACAATACAAATGCTTTAAATAAATAAAAATGTTTTTAAAACTTTGTAGCAGAGTAACCAGCGTGCTTAGTAGAGTAACATATTGTTTACTAATATAGAGAAATACTGTTGGAGAAGTAATATTCTATGTTCGATTCGCTGATGTCTCTCGTGTCAAAATATCTACTAAGGTCGTTTGGTTGTCTGCTATCTCAAATCGCTTGATTGCTTTGTCTCGAAACGAGTAAATGTCTCTCGTCTCGTGTCGCTTGATCGTGTCGTCTCGAATCACTGGATCGTCTGCCTATGTGACAAAATGTCATATATTTTATACTCTTAATTCGAGACGTCTCTGACGATTTACAGATGCGGATGTTGGTGGGGGAATTGCATCGCTTGCATATTCAACCAACAAAATATGTTCACGTGTTTTAAATTAAGACGACAAGATAACATTTTGAAATTGTTAACGTAAAGGGTTGAGTACATTAACGGTTTTTATGCCAGTAGACGCATTGTCTATTGCATCCGCATGCAAAAAGGGTAGTTTTTCTAGTGCTTATGAGTGGTTAGTAGAGTCTCCAATTCGAGTAATCGAGTACTCGATACTCGAGTATTTTTGTCTATTTTTCAAGTACTTGATAATCGAGTATTTTGAAAATTACTCGATTAATACTCGAAATTAAAAAATTTTGAAATATTTCAGAAACAAAAATAACTTTAACTCGGTCCGGTAAAGGTTAACGTCTTGCTTTTATTTGGCGTTTATGCCCGAAGTCCCGAGTTAGAGCGGTTACTATCAGGTATAATTTTTTCATAGTTCCATAGTTGCATAGTTCCGGTCGTCGGCTATGTTAGTGGGTACGACGGAGAAATTTCTTTTGTGTTTTCTGTTCGACAGTCCCGACTTATCTAATTCATGGCAATGAACAATATGAAATATCAACAAAAATTTTTTTTAGGTTTTATGACTATGCAGTTGTAGCGTAAAGTGTTGTAAATTGTTTATACTGATCCCTCAGCTTAAAATATAAATCAAAACAATTGTGTGTTTTAAAGGCGTTTAAAGTAAAGTCAGTTCTTTGCGAACCGTTTAGCTCTAGAGTGAAAGAGATTCACCCAAATACATCTTCGAAGGATATAGATTTAAATTCTTCGCATTAATCAGAAGGAGTAGAATATTGTACATTGTTAAGAAAAAAATCTATTCAAGAAGAATTACAAAATGCTATTTTGTCAATAGTCGAAGGAAATAAGAGAAAAGCAAAGAAGGGAATGAAAGAAGAGAACATAAAAAGAGAGTTCAAAAAATTTGATATCTATAAAAAGCGAACAGATATAAATTAGAAGCCTTATCCAACGCGTTAATGACAATAAGACCAACATAAACAGCAACGGAAAGGGTTTTTTCCATAACGGGAATAATAAAACCAAAGGTTAGCAGTAATATTAAATTCGAGACACTTTTTGCATTATTTTTTTTAAAAAGTATGTTCGTGAAGTTAAAATAATTGTAAAAATTAACATACTAAGTATTTTATTTATTTATTTATATGTGCACGAATTTGAATAATAGCTATTTTGGTACATTTGGTAAATACTCGAAAGTACTCGAGTACTCGAGTATTTTAAAATTTTAATATTCGATACTCGAGTAGTTGATGGTTCGAGTAATTGGAGACTCTAGTGGTTAGCAGATATGCTGACAGACAGGTAGTCCCATAATCTCCAATAATTTACTTTTATTTACTTTTTATAAGTTTGAAATGCTCATTTCAATAACCTCAAAGTTGTTTTAAATATGTGACTGGTCTATCCAGTTTTATCACAGGTTTTAAACATAAATTTTCTTTTAGTAGATGGTCCTTTATTATTATTATTTACATGAAAAATTATGAATAATAATTATGTTTATTACAATTATGAAGCTTTAAACCAGGACAGAAACATGTTTCTTAAAATGCCTTATTATTTTGGCCACGTCTGTATATTTACATATATTTGAGTTTTTAAACAGTTATTATTAAACTAGCGCGCGTCAAAACATATTACGTCAAAGTCAGCGCATTTTTAAGACTGTCTGTAATGTATAACTTTTGTTATTAGAATTAACATAAAATAGAAGACTGTGGACCTGTTTTCATTATTAAAATGAACAATAACTAATGAAAAATTATACGTCTTAATTCGTTTAATGTATGATATCATATATGTGTGTATATAATTTATAATGTAAATGTATTATCACGCGTTTATTTCCTAAATCGATCGTTTTACATAGCGCAAAAAAATAGTAATTCTCCAGAAGTCTTCTAAGCATTTATTTTATATTTATTATCAAATGAAATATTTGTCATGTTTATCTGTTTACTATGGTTATGATTGTACGTGCTTATCATCGCTTCGTTTAAGTTGGGCGTCGGACGTGAGAGGGCTGAAGTAAATGTTAGCAAACAACTATCGTATCGCAGAAACACAGGATGGCAAAATTAAATCGAAAAGGTTTTTAAACGAAGCTGATTTTTTCACGTACACCTTCTTGTTTGGAGTGTTTTAGTAATATTTACCGTATTCGCAAGTAGCGTGTACTTTAGTATAGCAATTTCTTAAATTCTCTTTAACAATACATACATATATCATATGTTTTCGGCAATAGATTCGAGGAGCTGGTTTAAGTGTTTTTAAGGCGTACCCGCTATCATATTATGATATTTCTGTACAACATTTTGTATGTACATATTATACTGACTTAAAAAAAGCTTTTGACAAATTTGTACATGTCTTAATTCTAAAAATAGATAAGCTTGAGATTTTCCTCAAAACTATTGTATTTTTTTAGTCATACTTTTAAGATCGTCGTCAATCTGTTTCGAATGGGCTACACAAGTATCTAAATACAATACCCATTAATGTTTCTTCTGTATATAAAATATGTTATTAAAGTTATTTATTATTTTGGATCTTACTTACTTTTAGTTGAGGATAAGAATTGTAGAAAACTTAAATTTGCTGTTTAAAAAACTAAAACTATCATTTAGCATAAAAATCTGGCATGTCCTATTAAAAAATAACACTTAATTTAATTAATGAAATTGATAACACTGTGCTTTATTGCACATAAGTCGTAACTAGTTTGGGTGTTCTATTTCAAGAGGACTAGAGACTTCATCAGGATATAGAAAATAACAAAACAGAATGTAATAAAACATCTTAGATGTTTTGTCTTGCGATACACTTATCAATTAAGGAGCATACGAGATCGGTGGGATTTTTATAATCATTTAGAGTTTAGTACGCTTCAGCATGCTCCTTAAATCTAATTGCTAAATAATGCAAACAAATCACCTTTCTTATAAAATGTACAAAAAAGTATTGACGTAATATATCTATAAAACACCCCTTTGTTCACTTTTTAATTTAAGACACCATGAATATTATTGAATTTATTGATCCTGTTTTTTGTTTGCAACATCATAGAAATTTTGCGATACTCTCTTTGTAGACAACCGACGCACGCAGAGTTGTTTGATAACCATTTTAGTCTCAAAACTGTTTTAATAAATAAAATATTTTTTTGCTTCTTATTTTGAATGAGTTCTTCAGCAAAAAAAGATAAGCTTCTACTTCCTCTCTCACTATGAACATCAATACATCTTGCTTTTAATTCATGACATCTTATATTACTGTATATAACGCTATTTATTTAAATAAAACTCATTAAGCAATGAATTCTGCAGCTGGTTCTTCTTGTTCAGAGTTGATTCGGTTATTTTGAACACAACCTATAAGTGCTAATGAAAAGTGTTGAAAAATTACATTTATTTTTAAAACGCCTTGTATATTCTACTTCTATTATTGATATATACACACAATAATAGATAAATAATAGATAAAATATGAAAATACATAAATGTACTATGTATGTTTATTTTTTTTTATTTACTTATATTATTGTGACGCATTGGATAGACCCTTAGGTGATGATGAACAGATTTCAAATAAATACATAAATATGAAACTTTCAATAATAATAAATATACTTGGAGAACTTAATATTATTTATTACTTTGATAGGAAAAAAATTCTATATTTAACTTGCTGTTATTTTACTATTGAATATTTTATATTAGCTGACAAAAACAAGATGTAAATATATTTCGATCACTAAGGTTGTGTACAATGGAATCGTTCGAGTAATTCGTGCAGTGATGCTCCATAGCAAAGAGCGACCATTTCCAAAGCTCTTTTCAATTAGTTGGTATTAAAAAAATGTTCCGTTCGTTTGGCTCGTTCGTTACATATTTTACAATGGGATTTTTGAGCTTTCAGCTCGCGGCTAAAGTTTTTTTTTCTCCTCGACGTTTTCATTTTCACGTTTCATTAATTCTCGTCGAAATTCACGAATAAAAAATAGAAATAGCAACAACAGTTTGCGTGCAAAAGTAATAAGATCATATTTTAGCTTTATCACTTTTGGACGCATAAAAAAGTCTGGAGCCTGTGTGTCTTGCCACCGTACTTTATTGCGCTCTTTTAAACCGGATGACGGTTTAGTGCAAATAGTTTCCTGGCTTTTCTTAAAAAATAAAATAGAACGTATCCTTGTATGCGCACCTTCACTCGGTTAGTAAAATGATATTTATAGCGCTGTTCATATATTCGAGTAGGCGTAAGTGTGCAGTATAAATATAATTGCTTCTATGAAACTAGAGTGATCTAAGCATTCCGAAATTTTCAGAAATTGATCATATATACTCGGCATATGACGAGAGTGTAATATATTATTTTGAAGAATGCTTATATCTAATCAATGTGTTAGTGACACGTTTTTAATTTAGTAATTTGCTTTCATCTTTCTTTTGAACCATATATAATAAATAATTATTATTAATATAATAATTAAATTAAAATTAACTTTAAATAAGAAAATAAATATTATAACAAAAATATTTTAATCCTGTACAAATTGACAAATATAGTACAAATAAACAATAAAAGTACCAAAGTTGCCAAGAACAAATTATAAATGATTCTAGAGCGATTTGAAAATTAATTTACACTAAGAGCGCAGCTCAGTCGAAGCTGAAAGTTATGAACTTCGATGGAAACACTTTGGACTGTTCTTGTGTCCTCTTTTGATTTCCGTTAGAGCAAGAACGTCCGCACTCTCCGAATCACCAATGGCTGTTGCCATCCGGCTCCCTAATAGGCTGGGATTGTACATTAATATATTTAAGGTCAGCTACAAGGAGCTGGTACAGTATCATATATTTTTAATATTTTATGATTTTTTTTCTCTTTCTTACTATGAATTATTATTTTATATTTTTTTGTGTGTATTGTAAAAATACAATGTATACTTTTTTTACCATCTTGACGCATTGATTTGTCATGTCAATATTTTTCTTAATTTAAATTTAAAATAATTTAAGTTACTATAAATACGTACTATAGTTTAAAAAAATAAAGAAGGCAAATAAAATTGAGACAGTTTTGTTTTTACTTCGTTATTTATTTATGATTTATTGTGTAACTTTTAACATTCGATATGGTTAAAAGATTTTGCCTATATAAGTGGGTGGTAAAAATAATTATTACTTAATTAGAATTTTATTGTACAATTTTTAATATTTTACATCATCAAAAGTACCCTTTTTTGCTACTACAATTATATAAATATATGTGTCTACTATAACACTGAATTAATGTACGGGTACATAAATCAAATTATATAAGTATATCACTATGTAATACGTTCACTTAAGTGTAATGATAATTTCAATGGAAACTGTGAAGGACTTACGAATGTCATATAGATGTCACTCTAACAGGAACCCGCCTTAAAAGTTATTACTTCTCGTTACTTAAGCTAGATAAAATAGAATAGAAAGGAAATTCAGAACGTCTGCGAGAAGCTTAATAAGCCTCGTTCGGGCCAACCTTGTCCCTTCACTTCAGACAAGCTGTTGTCTACTTTATGTATTCGCATTCTTTAATGTATGCGAAAAAGATCATAAAATGCGATGGCATCTCTTTATTAAAATTTCAGTAGAATTGTAAATAATTCTACTGAAATTTTAGTATAATGTTTAATTCAGTATAGTGATTAATCGCTATAGCATGTATTGAAGTTATGATTTTATTCTCTCAACTATCCTATGATGGTATTCATTATTCACTTAATAATATAGGCATTCTATCTTTGCGCATCGGATACCATTTTTATGATAGAATACGTGCGGCAAATATGTACATATATTTTGTATTCTACTCCCACATTTTCGTGTCATTAACACTGGTAAGACGTGTGCCTGGAATTAATTACAATATATTGTTATTAATTCTAAGCAATATTATAATAATCGCGTATATATTAAATATATTATTATTAAAGATGTTTTATATATTTATCAATATTGTTTTCGATGCTAAGTAAAAAACATACATAAATAAAAATTGGCATAATTTTATTATTTAATACTTGTTTCAAATAAAACGCAATGCTTTTTATTGGCTTACTTTATAATAAAAAATAACTGTTTTTAAAATGATGTTTATCGCAATATATTACAACAATGAAAAATCGCATTAAAACATGAATAATAGTATAAGTTCATTATAAAAAAATATGTTTTAATCATAAATTTTATATGTTACTTTTTTATTATTATATAAATACATACATATATCACTATTATTTTTATTATCTCTTACTTTAACGTGTAATATATTTGTCTAAGTTTATTGAATTGTAAATGAAAATAATGCTGTGAACCCTGAAAATCAGATATTATTTTAATTAAAAAAACATAATTCCATCGCAAAATCTTTTTTTTTTAAATTAAACACATAGTTATTTTTATTAATCTTGAAAATATAATTTAAAGTTAAAGATAAAAAAAAACTAATATTTTTTGCGTTTATATGACGTGGTGTTGAATAAAATATTTTAAATTTTAAATTTATCATCGTTATAAAACATAAAAAAACGATTTTCACGCTGCTACTGGGAAGCGAAGTATCTCAGTGTCGCAGGCTCTCTGATAATGCAGCATTTAGGTTGCACTTACTAAGGGGCGTTTTATTGACTCCGATACTCTCGAGAGCGTAGTCGTAGTGTCGCAGTTCTAGGGAATGTAGTCTTTAGAGATCGACCAAGGACGAAGCCCAAGTGTCTAATGTTTAGGGACGTTGTACACTCAAGGTAGTATGTTATCTCCGCAAGGAAGACTCTTGAATGTCGCTATGGGTTAGTTCCAACTGCCTAAGGCAGGACCACGAATCAGCTGCAACTGGATGGTTTTGGGAAATAGAATTTGAATGTTTAGATGACTAGTAAGAAATTCAAATAATAAAGTATCTCTTATATTGACGATGGGGCGATTGAAATTTTAATAACTGATTCTGTCTGTGTGAGACATGTCGAACGTCACACTATGCAAAACCCTTACCACTAAAGCTTACAAGTTGTACGTAGTCACTTTAATAGTAGATCTTCGGTTTCGTCAGTAGATCCTTTTTGAAGTCATGGAAGTGATGTTCAAATAGGAGCCGATGCACAAGTAGTCTGTGACGCGAAGTAGTAGTAGTTCGAGCGTCTTTGTGTATATCTAGTCTAGTTAGGTACCGCGTAGTAAGAACGCGGCATGCTTCTCTACAGCTGCTAGATCTTTAGGATCTTTATAGGAGCGATGTTATTGCACGTTGATTAGGCTTATAATTACGCTAGGTGTTATATCATATATTTATTAATTACTTCAATTATATTTTTAGCTGGAAAATTTAAAAATTTTTAATTAAAACCATCTTTAAAATGTCATTCTATTATTTGTTAGCGTTCTTCAATTTTTAATTTTAGGACTCTTGGTATTTACAATATTCATGAGTGACTTTCCAACTAAACCACAAAGATACGATATTACCGTTCTATTTACTGTTGACATCAAGCAATAGATTAAAATTATTATGAAAAATAGTTTACAGGAGTCGCAGTATGGTTTTCTTGTAGAAATAAAAAAAGCTTTCGCTGTTGACAAATTAGCTGAAGTTTAAAGTGTAATAGACATTTAGATTGACAAAACACGAAAAAATACCTACTGCTCTAATTAAATTCTTTCGTAAATATTATAAAAATAAAATTAGTATTAATGTTATATGACCCCGGGTTAAAAATACATATTTAACATTATTAACATAATAAAATTTAGAATCAAACTAAATATGCTCAATGTTTTTTTGGCAACATTTGAACTTTGCACGTACACAAAAAAACATATTTTTTTTGTCGTGTTATCTTTAAAGGAATAGGAGTCTAAATGATTGGGTATTGTATAAATACGTGCATCGAATATGACACAAATAGAATGTAGTACATCTACTGTATTTTGTTATGATTGAGGCATTGATAAGGGTCATCTTTCAGACATCTTGATTTGCAAAATCTACACGTTGATAACGCAGGATTACCGAGCACCGGGAACAATGCGTATGAGAGAACAAAGGGAATGTCCTTTGAGTACTACACCGGCATATTATAGTCGAAATTGACGGATAGATCGATCAAAACTTCGAAATACATCAAAGAAGTTTTAATAAAATTTTCGCAGCAACGACCAATTTGGTTTTTCCTCAAAGAGTATATCAGCAGTGGTATATTCGGACCTTTGGCGTTGCCAATGGATTATATTTCCGAGTCTGGAATCGTTCCATTTGCTCAAAGAACTCAAGGGCTTATTGTGTTTAAGCCCAGTGAGAAATGTTTTAAATGGCACAAAAAGGGAGAGCCGGAACTTGCGAAGGATCACGAAAAAATAATGGTATTGTTTTGTGGGCTTTTTGAATTATTCACAAATAAAATAATCAATACTGTTTTTCACGCATACCCAATGATTCAGATATATAGGCAGTGTTCAAGTATCAAGAATTGTATTATTTGTTGAATAATATAAACTTTAAGCATTTTTATTATTTAAGGTTTTATATGCTTATAGAAAGTATCATAAAATATTTATTGAGATTTTTATCATATAAATTGCAATTTTATACTTATAATTTACAAAAAAAAAGATATTTTATGATCGGACTACGGTTTTATATTCCAATCTTAGTCAATACAATAATTATTTAATTCAATGGTAAGGAAGGTTTATCATTATATTAGTTATTATTGGATTGTAAGAATTATAAAGTACGATAAAAATATTCTGTTTATTTATTTTAACTTAATGTTAAAAATATTTACATGCAATTCACAATAACATTTTTCTCTACTCGCAATAAATTATTCGATTGACTATAACGGAAAAACTTAAATTTAATTCAAGAATAAACTCCACAATAATGGGACAACGAAATATGTTATTTTGTGAAAACAATACTGAGAATATTTTCAGCAATTTAAAAACCATAAATTTTACATTTCCTACTTGACAAATCCCTAATAATAATATTTACTTATGCGTAATATAATTTTTTATCTATCATAATCAATAGTACAAATGTACTTTTAATGCTTTTTAGTATATTAAAGTAAAGGGATTAAAAAACTTCATATGAAAAACAACTAATAGCATATTTTAAACCAGTATGTAAATTTACTAATATAACAAGTTATTATATATCATTATAGCAAATCTTTTATACTGAATAATTTATTATTTATTGGCAGCAATTATAATTGTATTCTTTCTAAAGAGGAAAAAAATTAAAATCAAATATTGCATTTCATAGGTATTATATTTTAATTAGATGGCGTTTTTTTAAGAAAGAGTATAACAATAACCGTAATTATCCTCAATGCATCAAAGGGAAATTATGGTCCTAGAGTGCAACTGAAAATAATTTCTAACTATTCTAACTATTTTATGTCGATGGCGAAAGAAAGAAAATTTGTGCAGTCTCCTTAGAAATTTTTATATAAAATATATTAACATAGCCCTATGCTTATACATAGTATAATGTTGTTTTATTGTAGAATTCCTTAGATACTACAATTTTGTAGTAGCATGCTTACAATGCATAGTTTCAGTTAAATATTTATTTAAAATGCATTACTTACTTGTTTTAACTATTACACCCGCTTGTTTCATTGTCAGATAAGTTTCTTTAATCTTTTCCTAAAAAATATTTTGAACTTAATTTAGTGGCCGCTTTATTCATTACCTCAATATACACAAATATGTTTTCGACGATATGGCTATGAAGAGCTGGAAAAAAATGTAGGATGGTGCTCATTTATTTTAGGTGTGCATAATAATTGTTTTTTTATCTAGTGGTATACTTCTTGTTTTAATAATGGCCAGCATGGCGCATTGGGTAAACTTCTAGACAATCTAAATAAAGACACCTTAATTCTACTGTGCATATTTGGCGAATTATTTACATATATAGTTATCTTTTCTGGCGTCTATATAGATGCAAAGTCACACCACTCGACTACTGAAAAGTCCATCATTACGTTTATTTGCTTAATATTAAAAAACATGTGCGAAAGTCTGTTCATGATAATTTTATCTCAGAATCCTAAAAATGCCTCTAAAGTTTTGGGTTGTGAGGCCGAAGGGGTGTGACTTTGCAGACAAAATACACGCCGGATTAACTAATAACAGTTTATTTTATATGCATATATAAATTACCACATATGTATATATAGAAATGTAAGTGCCGCTACTAGGTAGTGAAGTCAAAATGGCAGGTTTTAAAAGTCGAATTAGTGTCGGTCAGATGGTCACTTCGGCGATCGTTAATAAGGGGTAGAATAACACTATGCATTTTCGCAGGGTAGAACCCATTGTCTATCACGCATTATATTCACACATATAGTAGTTTTTCTGGTACCTAATCTCATTATATGTTAGATATAAATTTGGATGATAGCTTATAAATGTATTGCATATTTCTTTTTACTTTTTGTGAAATACATCATTCATCAAATTTCTATATGACTAACATGCGAATAAAAAAACATATGGATATGTATTATACATTTATTCACATGATATACAGTGAAATTGTGCACAAGGGTCTATTCAAGTGTTTGCGTGCAATTTATAGCGCTTGGTTCGAGTAAATCGATCGTAAATTTTAACTCTGTTTAATCTTGTTTTATAGACTTTTGTAAAATGAAGCTTTTAAAAATGAAAATGGATAAAAATTGCCAGACTTTCAGCATACGATTGACACAGTTCGTTTAAGATGCTCTCTCTTTAATGCTCACATTCGAATTCAGAAACTTTCGTGTCAAAGCCTAAACTTTTGCGTTTGTGTTAACATAATGTGCCGAGTTTTAAAAGTTTTTTTTTTAAAAGTTAGCTATTTAAAGTTAGTTTTGAATGCACAAGATAAATCAATACATCTACGTGATATATAATATCATTTATCAAAGTCTCGCGAGAGAGCAAAAATAGAAAAAAAACGTGATACGTTACATTTTGTATCCACGTCCACTTTTGTCGAAGGGTCCGAAGTAATTGCTTTGATTTTTCCCTTCAGGCGAATCCCTTTTAGGAATTTCCAGAAATGGTTTAGAGTCACAGTAGTCGAATATCAACGCGCTAAAAGGATCAATTTCAAGAAAAAGTAAAAATTTATGAGACGACTTTGGGGAGCAAAAATTGTATGCATTATAAACATAGATAGCGAAAAACTTTATGCATTAAGTGTATAGTTTCTCTTTGTATATGAATGTATTATTTGTTATATTCAATACTCGATATTGAAAACTCTGTTGAATTGTCTTTTTATTACATGACAACAGTGCTATATACTAGTTGGTTTTTAACTTTGCCGTTGTTATATTTTATAAGTTCACTGTAAATAAAGTTTCAAACAAGTATTAAATGGAGCACTTTAATATTTTTGCTTTTTATAATTTTTTGTTTATATCTTGCACTAATAATAAACACTCAATAATGTGTCTCAAATTGTTATTTAATGCATATATCGACTATTTATTATAAATCCTTTTCAATGAAGCGTTTGTTAAAAGATAATTAAGAGTATAAAACATGTCCTTTAATTTAATAGAATTAGAGTATAATGCCGGGCTAAGAGGATTAATTATATATTTGAAAAAAAGCTGAAGGCTTGTTGATGACTTTTAAAACGTTTCACTTGACTTGCCTGGAGTGAAAAAAATACGACCCTTGAGCAAATGCAATTTTTCAACGTCTAAAATGTATAAAGATAATATATTAAAGCAATTACTCATCGCCCTTTTCTCTCATACCACAATGAAATTTTATATTTTTACCATCAGCAACAACATTAATTAATTTAAACATTTTGATCTATATAAATTTGTTGTACAATGAATTTAAATTGGATCTCTTACCTTGGTTAAATATTAAAGCCAACTGCTCTGACATATCACGACACGTTAAAGGCATTTAGATTCAGTACATATTAGTTTGGACTATCAATATGTTGTTTCTTATAATTCTGATTCATTACACATTTGCCACAAATAGTACTATATTCTGCGACGACGTTCTTCAATATCCAGAAGATAGAGTTTTGACATTAGACGAGCTTGAATCAATGCCGCCTAAAGATATAACTAACTGTCTGTCGCATTTAGGCCGTATTAAAATGGATAAAGAAGAAGCCCAATTCATATGGTCCACTTTGGTAAATTTTTACGGAGAATCTAGTGCCATCCCTGAAGATAAATTAAACGTTTTACATTGGGTCACTATTGGTATCGAGCCTGAAGAATATGAAAACTTGACTCTGTCTTCTATCGATGTCATTGAAAATTTTGGATTGTTTTATGATTTATCTCAGGAGCAATTGGAAGCAATCGTTGATAAAGTTAAGGAAGACTGGGGCGATAAGGAGCCGGAAGATTACACTTCTTACGATTTGGCAGCCATGAAACAGTTGTTGTGCGCTTTTAACGCTTCGGAAATTGCCAGACTTCACCCGGACGCTTATAAAGACGCTGCAAAGGCTTTGAGCAATTTGCAAAAGTGTTCCGGTCAAGTTTTGAAAGCTCTCGCGTTTCTGGCGACGAGAAAGGGAGCCTTCGGTTCAGCTGAAAGTTGGGATAAATATACGGTAGACGAAGTGGGAGTGGTAATAGAAGGGTTGCCTGAAGACATTAGAAGGAAGATTTCGACGGAGAAAATGCAAGTGGTTAATTCGAAGGCTTAAGGGTTATTTATTATATTATACATAGTTGATAGTATTGTTGGTAGTTAACGTACGAGTGATACAAAGCGGAGAAAATATTTCAATTCTTTATTTATTATTCAACTAATCTTCTAGGTATTTTTATGCATTATTAAGGCTTTACATTTAATAATATGTCCGACCCAATACTCGTTTATTTTCATGTTTGTAGAATATTATACTATTTGTTTTTTACTGTAAATAATAAGTATTATATATAATATTTATATATGTCTCGCACCTGTGCTCTTTGCTTTCGGCACGCGCACAGGGTTTTCGATAGCCTTTTATTTTGGTAACTGTTTCATAAACAACAGTTCTCAACACAGTGTTCATAAAATTCATCGATCGTTAAACGTCTCTATTAACGGAGTACATTCCATTTCTTTCTTTTCTTTTTATGAACGTAACTTTTTCCCGCTTTATTATTATTGACGTGATTGTTATTATCATAATAAAAATGGTAATGAGTTCTTCTTTCGCATAGAATAAACATATCAATAACTGAACATTGCACTCAACTGGTTTATAAATATACACGGTAATTTTAATAACATATTATATATGCATTGCATAAAATCTGCTATGTCACGTGAAAATGGCTATCTGCTTACTTTGCAAATATCACTTGTACGTGTAGTATATTAAAAAAAACAATATCGTTTTATATTGAATTATAGTACCCAGTCATATTCATGAACAGTATCCATAGTAACTAGTCGTATGTGTGTATAGATATATGTACATATAAATGCAATTTTCAACGCTTCGAAAGGCCACTGGGTGGAAGCACGCGAATAAATGCTGAATTTTAACCGCGACAACAAGATATAACAAAAACTTTTGTCTCAAACGACTGCAAAATTATGCTTTTGTGGTTAGTAAAAAGTAAATATACACAAGTTTGCATGTTGTAATTAGTTGCTATTATTTAAATTTAATATATATACAGTTTCATTTGTTAAAATAACATGATACTGAAATTATAACATCATTGTAATTAGAAAAAAATAAGCACAGTATTTTTTTAGGTACTTATACTAGCGTGTTTATTTTTTGTATCTTTTAAATATTATAAATATATCAATAGGAAATACATGTGATTTTATATGACATTTCTATTTTTTGCGGCATTAATTATTGGTTCGCGATTTATCAGTGCCAAAAGTATCGTTTGCTATTTATGAGGTATTTTATATATAAAAAATTGGTTGATCTTTTACTGTTAAGTCACATGTAATATATTTTATTGATGTTTGTGCACAAATAAATAAAATAAATTAAATCTGTTATTATTATTCGACATTATTGTTATGTAATGTTTAAGCTTTAATATATTATTTAGTTATCAAGAAAAAATATAAAAAAATATCAATGTTTTATATTATTAGTGAAATTAAAGTTTTATGTTATTTTTACTTTTAATTCAAATAAAACATCAATCATGTAATCATTACACGATTATTGCACACAGCGAAAATTTCAAACAAAAACAATCAAAGATAATCAATATACAAATTTATGTATGTTTAATAATACGTAAATATATATAAAAAATAATGTCTGTATATATAACAAATGTTATAATGATTTTAATTTAAAAAAATCATGTTTTAAACATAATTTATATTGGTATTTATAATTATACAATTTTCATTTAAAAATATAGAAAAATAATAGGCACTTGATATAATAGTAAAATATATTTCACAATCGAACAATCACATATGTTTCGTGAAATTTTGTGTGCGCAATAATCCGGTCACCATTGAAAGTACGTGTTTTGTAAAGATCATGGTTTTTTTATATTGCACAAACTAAGGGTTATATATCAGTATTTAAAATATAATACCATCTTATTTATATATAACATATAGTTTGACTATTTACTTATTTCTATTCATATATAAAAGGATTTTATATCCATATATATATTTGATATAAGGCGTCGAGGATATTGTTAGGCGGAGCGCGTGTAACTTCAATAATTTATTAGCGATTCGAGTTCTTTACGACACGTTAGTTTGTAGCGTCCTCGAATATGGCTCCATTGTCTGGAATGTGAAGCGAGGTACTACTTGTTGTTAGAAAGAAATCAAGGAAAATTTTCACATTATAAATTTATTTCCAAATTTACAAGAATAATTACGTGTCGTATCCATATTTATGTTCAAGACCCTTTTTTTAGGAGCGCTAGGATACAATTCATTGAATTCTCGGCGTAGTGTCTACTCAATAAAGAACTTTTTTAAGTTCCTGAGCTGCGAGCTTTAAAGTACCATAGAGAGTCATGATCGCGTCCCTTATCCCTAACTCTCGCGGCCAGGACCTCAGGGCGTGAGAATTATTTTCTTGTACAAAATATTAAGCTACTGAATGATCTTGCCTACCACAAGGATTTTTTTGGCGATAGCTATTAGGAACTGAAAAAAATATGTGGAATGGTGCTCATTTATTTTAGATGTGCATCCTAATTATTTTTTTTTGTTTTGTAAATATTCAATTTGTGTAATAGATATTGATGATCAATCTATAAAAACGATTTTTACAAAAATATTTTCAAGTCAAAAAATCAAAAAAATAATATTTCCCAAAAAATATATTAACAATTATAAATGAAGTACAATTTTCATGATAAAAATATGACACAAAAAAATATTAAAAAAAATATTCTTGACATTTTATAAAAAGTATTGTGGTATAAATAAAAAAACAAAAAAGATAGTTAGTTAACAATTTTTAGTTTCGTATACTAATAATTCATCAATTTATTATGTAATAATTTATTTTCAGAATTTTAAACTTAACTTAAATATATGAAAGTCTAAATTAAATGTATTAAATTGAGTTCATCTAAAATAAATAAGTGAAACCGGCGTACAAATTTCAATCTAAGGACCTAATTGTTTTTTTAATCCTTTATATTTTAATAAATATTATTTTATATACTATAAATAATATGAAAAGGAATTTATTTATTAGATAAAAATTGACAAATATATTTTATTCGTTATAAGATTTTTTTATAAAATAATTACATCAATGTAAATTATCTCTGGTTATTCGAATCCATAATATAAAAGTTAAGCATTTGTATTTTAAATATTATGCCTGTAATTAAAATATTATTTATTTATAAGCTCCTTAAATTCTAATTAATATTGTTCGTTCACTGAATTAATTTTAATATTAAAATTATTCACATATCTGACGTTGTTATATTTGCATTTGGTAATATTAAAATATTATTTATTATCCGTGAGCATCCAGCGATTCTGCACGTGATTAGTGCAGGTGTATCAAAAACTTCTAAAAATAAATCTACTATGTTTTTTATTATTATTATTAAACGTGTAAATGTAGATTTTGTGGTTAATCTTTCGTAACATACTACATAAGTAAAATACACTACTGAAATGTGTATGTTACATCAATCCAATCCCTTTATTCCATCTCACGATTAACTTTGCATCTTCTCTTATGAAACCCTTTTTACCCTCCTAATACCACTGACCCATCACAGAAAAGATATTGATCACGTTGAGCACTTGTTCCATCTCGAAGCATAGAAAGAATTGAAAACGTGGTACACCGACATAGAGAATTTTTTTTGTGAATGTGGATTTCAGCATTTTTGCAAAATATATCATATTACCTGATTTCAAAATTTGTGCAATATTTTTATTATTAATTTGTTTATTAACATAAATATATATATATTTATAACGCATTTAGTTAGTCTAAGAAAAATATTGATTTAACAGTATATATGACTGCTCTAATTTCCGACACCCAACGCGCGTAAAGTTACTTACTAATAGTCTAATGTTACAGTAACTGTCCTATAAAATAAAAATTAGAAACTGTTTAATGGCTAGTTGATACTAACTCGATATACTGTAAACCTAATATGTGTGTTGAACTATCGACACCCTAAGATTAATTAATACAGCTTTCGAAATAGTGTAAGATTTTATGTATTAATAGACTGAAAAAAGAAACAGATTAACTAATATTATTTTCTTCAGATTATTTACATTTTAAAGGGAGTCTCAATAATATGCACAAGGGTGTACACATTTCGAATATATAAAAATATTTGCATATATTTGAATAATTACAAAAAAATCTATAATGACATTTACAACGTTGTCTATTAAACCGGCATTTAATTATTGGAAAATACTTTGAAAATACTGTGCGGATTTTCTTTCGACGAAAGCTTTATTATTAGTACGCTCAGACGTTTTCTATTGGAATCGAATCGGGTGATTGTAAAGGTCAATTCAATACTGTTATCGTTTTTCCTTTTCCCCTTTCTTTTAAGCGAAAGAGGGATGTGAAGTGGGAGTAGATATTACAACTTTGCGATACCTTTTCACTCAAACGAATATGTTGTGGTGAGAGTGTTTTCACCTTTAACCTAAATGTCATAAAATTCAGGGGAAAAAAATGTGTAGAATAACATTTTTTTACCTCAAAACTCAAAATTCGTTTGTATATAATTTATATTTGTAGTTGAATATAATTTATAACTTTTTACGGATATATTGCGCCTATACAATAGAATATATTTTATAAGTTTTGTTGTATATTTGTAAACTAAATTAAGTTTTATTGATTTTTTCAGAAATAACAATAAGCTATTAATTTAAATAGACTGTTTTGTTTTGAAATTAAGCTTCAGATTGTGGACAATTGTTTGAGACTACTGTCATTTTCTAATTAGTAACTTTAACTATATGTTAAGTTTTCCATGTAGTGCCAGTTACAAAAATGCCAGATGACCACTTTTGCTTTGAAATGATAAGAAGTCATAATTTTTAAACAATTTTACGACAAAAACCCACATGAGAGGCCATAAATATATATTTATGAATAAAATCTGTATAATTTTAAGTTTTTTTTAAAGGATATATATATGTGCACTTATATTAAATTATTTATAGTTTTATGATATTTCGCGGATATTTTGCGCCCAAAAACACACTTTAAGGTCTATAAATAAGTGTATTTTGACTAAAGAAAAGCAGCTTTTTGGTTTGAGATAATTATCCATCGATAAGTCTTCAATCATTGTTGGACCAACAGAACGGATTGTACGGTATTTAGTACAGTATTGTAATAATACAATCTATCGCTTAGTTTTTACCATCGTGAAGCGTTGGGGTAACATAATGCTATTAAAAATGATAGCAAAGCTATTTATAATTGTAATATTTTTATTTTGCTAATCACAAAAATATTGTGATTTTAAATACTGGTTTATTTTTTGAATTCGTAATTTGTCAAAAGTAATCCTCCTATATATTATTTTTAAAAGTATCATAGTGGAAAACGTGTTCGGATTGATATATTTTGGTTTAGGTTAAAGTTACACGCTTCGCATATCAACGAGATACGTTCGTTTTAACGTGTTGCCGCTCTTTGGTCTACCTATCTGAAAAAACGGAAGTAGATTAAAAGAAGACAACCATAAATCGCTTTGATTTATTTTCAATTCAGTGAAAAAAAAAATACCTGGCGAATTCGCAAGCGGAGAAGATACAGACAGGGAGTAAAAAAAATACAATCGTATTTCGGAATACTCTAAGAGAATAATATTTGAATGGTAAGCTTTAATCAAGTGATTTATGCTCAATTTAAACACGCAATGCTGAAGTTTATTTTTAAAATAATTTATTACCGTTTAATTATAACAATAAAAAATAATAATAATTAAATAAAATATACTATTATTTCAATGTATAAATTTTGAAGTATAATTTCTCAGTGCAAGGTTAAATAAATTAATAGCATTTAATTCGCTTTTTACAGCATCAAAATTTTGTCATTATATGTGACTAAAAAATGCGTTATTAAGCTAAACTGGATCGAAATCAATAATTAAATTTAGTGTATAAAATAGTAATAATGATACAATAAATATATTATTATATTAAAAATAGATTTATATATTACTATTAACTACTTAAATGCCAGTGACACACCGGTGAATCGCTTGTTAATTATTTTTTTAAACAAATTATTTTTATAAAACATGTTAATGAATTATTTGCAAAATATTATTTTTAATTATTAAAGTAAACCAAGTATTTTATATTTATTTTTAGAAAGAGATACTGTCGCGTGAAAAAAAAATAGCAGGTGAATCACTAAAAATTCGCTGACTTTTAAAAGAAAAAAACAGTATCCCTATATAAATATGAACATATTGTTATATGTAGTTGATATTTATTTTGTGTTCTTTCAACAAAAATGATACCAAATATTTATATTTAAAGATTATCAATAAAAGCAATAAAAATTGCTCTATCTACTCAAGTGAGTAATTTTGATCACAACTTTGTAAGTTACTAAACATCTTAGCAAGTCTCGATCGGACTTGTTTTTTCACCTACAAACTTCGATTTGAACTTTCTGCACCATTACGCTCACTTTCGATGCTTTAAGCAAATCGTGAAAATCCCTTGAATTTTCTGAAACTAGAGCCAAGCGTATTACCATTTTTAAATATTCTGTATCAAAATAACGAACCGATTCGTCACTATAAAATACTGCAGAATTTAGCGCTACTTTTTGCTACCAAACAACACATGGCATGTAATAAATCAAGGGCTATTCTTATTTTTTACGCTTTGTCGTCCTAAAAAATACTAAAACGCCACATGATAAATTTGGGTGATTTTTTTATCAATGTCCAATGTTACGTGAAACAAAAATTAATATTCCATCCGAATCGCACGAAACTTTTAAACGTCGAGCGTCAATCGAGAGAATCGATATGATAAACAAACATGGAATATGGAATGGCCCATAAAACATGTGCGCACTTTATCGATAGTTTAATTTAGATAATGGTAGTACTATACAATGTTGTCAGAGCAATACAACTATAAGTTTAATAATTTATATGTACTTTAAAGTTAAATAAAAATACTTTTGCAAATAATTAAATTCTAAGCTTTCTTATTTAATATTTGTTTAAGGTTCTGAATTTTCAGATAAAAAAGACTAGTGAAACGTAAGTCGAATATAATAAGTGGTGCTAAAATATACGCGATGTCTTTAAATATACATATGTATATATGTTATTTTATGAAAGTTCAAAAAATATTTTTAACAAAATCCTTGATGAATAAAGGCTTAGAAAAAAAGCAAAATACGCGATCATTTTTTATTTTATTTTTTTTAGATTAAATTAAGACCATCGTGGCCTAACAGGTTACCCCAATGCGCCACGATGGTCGAAAACATCTCACGACAAAAAAAAATTGAATAAATCTGATATTTTTCAGCAAAAAAAGGACGAGACCCTCCAAGAATATTTAAAAAGCCTTAGTGCTACATAATTCACAGAATACTCGCTTTGGAAGGTAACATAGAGAATAAGAAACCCTTAATAATTGTTTCTCCAATCAAACTTATTAACGAAAAATGGGTCAAAGACGATAGAGAAAAAGCTTAAGCTTTCGGTAGTCACTTACTTTATAGATTTAAATTAATTCCCAAAGAAGACACATATGAAAATAATCAAAACAGTGACGTTTTTTAAATGCATTCTCGACAAAATAAGTAAAATGCATAATAAATAAAGGAATGCCAAGAAGACACCGAAAAATGACGTTATAAGCGGGAAAGGGATAAAAGGATTGCCGATAAAAATCATCGGATAATTCAACTTAATAATTAGATTAAACTGCTTTTCAAAACAACGAAAGCTTGCTCAAATTCATTTTTTATTAAAACCAGGAAAATATCTAGACGATATTGTCTCCTATGAACCAATAAGTATCTTACCAGTTATGTCAAACATATTATAAAAATACCGGTAATATAATACTAAATCATCAATTTGGCTTAAGAAATAAACATTCTGCAAAAGAACAAGATTAGCGAAATATATCAAAAAAGACTTTGAAAATTTAAAATTCTGTTTAACTTTATTATTATATATAACCCAAGCTTTTGCCAAAGTGTGGCATCATGGACTACTCTACAAAATTATTACTTCTATACATATTCTTAATAATCCAATTCTACATAAAAATGAACACTTTCAAATTTGGATCGGAGAAGTAAGTACATAACTGAACCAAATATCATCGGAGGTGCCTCAGGACAGCGTTCTTGGACCGATGCTGTAATTGTTGTAAATGATCGATCTTCCTCAGACATTGGTACATTTTTTGCCGACTCTATAATAATCGCGTCAGAAACTGATCGTCTGCCCAAAACTAGCAAGACCTGCCAAACTTCAAGATACCATTTTCTTAAATTAGTTATTTTAAAAATTTCAATTTTTTGATTTCTATAAATAACGTCAATCAATATACGCAACAAAAAAGAAGCTGTAACAAAAATATGAGATTTCCATTAATTAAATATATTTTTATGTAGCAGTATGTCTAAACAAAATACTGAATTCGTAATGGCAAGTGATGGATTAGTTCCGAAAATAATATCAGTCAAAAATAATGTCACGTGAAAGTTTAAGGGATCAAATGCGATCAGAATAAAAATACATAAAAATATTTTTGCCCGAAAGGGATGTAGGTCATATCTGTTGTGAGAGTTCAAGTCGAAAAATAAAGAAAATTTCATAGGACCAGAATCTGAGGTTACAGTCGATAAAAAATATTTATGTAGGCGGATGATTGTTTTAATATATTCATGCAAAAGTATACACGCTGTTATATACGCGCGTAGAAAAAGCAAGTAAATATTAACTATGTTGCAAAATTTAAACGTAACTATATAAAATTTTCCGGTAAATTATTAAGATATTACGTAGCGCTTGTAAAAGCGACAAAGCTTTAACGTAAAATTTAATGAAGTCATATGTTGCAGAATGTGACGTGCGTTTATATATTTAGGTTAACTATATATGTATGAATAGATAAGGTGGTCATGAAACCAAAATGGTGTAAATAAATTCTGATGTAAAATATAAAACTCTTTTAAAGCATTCTATCGGAGGTAAATGGACCAAAATCTAAGTATAAATTGAACTTTCAGTATTTTCATTTTTCTTAGGAAAATTCACGAGATGTCGACATTTAATATATCGTTTTTACTTTTTAAATTAAAGTTTCACTTACACGGAATCTACCGTTTGCGACATATAAAATTCTAAAAACATTACTATTTTGTTGGTTATTATCTCATATATACATATATAACTACACAAATAATTTACAAATATCATAGTGACGAAAAGCTGCATTTTTATCTATTTAAGTAAATATTTAAAACCTTATAGAACAAAAATATCTTTATGTGAATATGCATTCAATTTATAAAAATAAATACAGAAAAGATTTCATACAATGTTTTACAAATAAAGTACTTTATATAATAATATAACAAAGTGCGGTCCAAATATATTTTTGTAAGTGCCATTGTAATGAAAGAGTCTCGTTGTGATGAATAGGTTTCATATAACGCTTTTATTTTTGTAGTGAATGATTATCTTATCTTTTTCCAAGTAAAGTACAAAAAAGCTACGCTAATCAAATTATATAAATACAATAAATTAACATGCATTAAAAAATATTTATACTACTTTGTATATTGTAGTTTAATAACAATTAAGTGTATTATTTAAAAAAAAACATGAATTAAATATCCGCTTGAAAAGTTAAGTTTTAAGAGCTTAATCGTTCTAGTTGTAGGTTATTAAAAACTCGTAATTTGTAAAGTGTAATGTAAATTTTATTATTGTTTAGCATTATCTGAAAATACTTTTATTTTATAAAACTTATACGTGACATAACTTTATAATGCGATAAATTGTAGGAAGATATTGTCAGCTTTAATCTTATGAATATAATCCTCAGTTGAATATTTACGATGTCATCTGGTAAACAATAATATTTAATATTATCATCACGTCTTCGGCTTCGTCAAGGTTACATTGTTTGAATACGTATCATTCTAGAGATAGTTTGTAATCTCCAATGTAATATTGTTCAATACATCCAGGCATTGCACGATTGGGCTCAATTGCCGAACATTATTGCTGGCAGATTGATAGATTTTCTCGACCCAATTCATCCTGTAGAATTAAATGGGATTTAAAATATGCTACCGGTATGGAATACTGAAGATTAAAATGTATGTTTCTCTTTGAATTATTTTAAGTCAAATTGAACTTTTTAGCTTAAAGACAATTAAATGCTCGCTGCTCGTAGTTTATAATGCTTAAGACATTATTTGTTTAAAAAAACTTTTGGTGCCCATTTTAATTTTTTGTTTTTTGAAATTAACTTTTAAATTGTTATCCAATAGTTCTCAGAACCGCTGTAGAATTGGTATCTTAGAAAGATAAGAAAGCGTTAAGGGGATTTTTAAAGAAATATACAAAGCGTTTGCTTATTGAAAAAAAAAAATTTTTTAGTGCTTTAAAAAAACTTTCCTTTGCCAGACGCCAGAGATATCAAAAGTTTAGATCTATGTTGTCGATGAGATCAGACAGCGTGCATCTTTCTTTGAATAATGGTCTACCCCTTGAGCCAGATACTAGATTTCATCCTTTGCTAGATTTTGTCTTCAACGAAAAGATTTTGCAGTTTCCATAAACAGTGTTTTCTGTAGAGTTTTTTTTTTTAACTATTGCTTTTATTTTATGAAATATATATTTCAGCGAATGTTAATTAATAATAAAATATATTAGGATATATTTTCATTGATATAAATATTATATATTTCTAATAGTGAAGATTTAATTTATCTGTATAATATATATAAAAAATATGTATAATATATATCAACAAAAATGTATTTATTTGATATATGTACTATACGTATGTGGTGAAATATTTTTACCAAAAAAAATATTGTCTTAAGAGCTACGAAATTCGCGAAAATACTTACTAAAGAATCAATTAACATATTATGATTAAAGCGTCTTAATAATTCACACGTAAGGTCACGGACGATATTGTTACACGCAGCGTTCCCATGCGTTACTCATAAATTATAATTCAGTGGCGTGCGAAGATCCCATACATCCGACAGATTACATCAGCGATAGAGAAACTCGGGATTACTTTCAATGTCATTATTTTCACCCTTCGTTCGTCTATTTAGCTCGCACTTGGATGAGCTTCGAGCCGCAAAAGAGGCCACCCGCACTTTTTACGACTACTATCCATTTGGAAACGACTTTTTTAAGGAGAATTTTGCTAAAAAAATATCTCGTATTGCTTGGGAGTATCATTGAGGAAACAGTAGGATATAATCAACTTCTAAATGTAAAAAAAGCAAACTTATTCAATCAATTTTCCCATACGTCTATGTTCAAGTATTTACATGAAATGAATTAGAATATGTTTTTTAGAGATTTAACTCCCACTGATTGGTTTTATTCAAAGTCAGTCAATCTCACAAAAACAAGTGAAAGTAAAATGTGTGACCTGGTAGTTAATCAATAATTAGAAAATAGTTAAAATTGCAACTACGGGGTTAAATAAGCATCTTAGATTTTTTAATGTTGAGCTTCGTTATGACGTTTGTATTTAAATACGGAAAAGTTTTATAAAACATACATAAATCAGTATATACATTTTAATTTCAGTATTTATTATGTTAGTTTTCATATTAATTTTAAAGATAACTCTAATATTAGGAATTTCATATTTTTTAAATTAAACATACATTAGTCACAATGACTCACTACAATTTATTATCATAAATAAAGTTATTGGTTTGTGTAAAATTTATACTACCATAAAAGAAACAAAATGAAGGGTTAGTTGTTTGCAATATAAAAATCAAAAAATATTTATTGTTTTATATTTTTATTTATAAACTTGGCATATATAGATCTTACTTTTATATCAGCAGTGTAATTATATTAATAGTGGTGTAAGCGTCTTATTTTTCTTTTAATGTGATTTTTTGCATTTCAAAAACAGCTAAGCATGTTTTAATTTAGACACTAAAATAATATTTGACAGTTAAAATCTTTTCATTAGCATCAATAAATTTCAGAATGCCGAATTTTTTTTCATACGTATTTTTCCTTCTTCACAAAAGGATTACTAAAAATTTTGCCGTTGTTTATTTGCAAGGTTGGGTTATAAATTAATCCGTATCTACCATACGTTCGTATAAAAAATGTTTTATAAAATGTGGTTACTACACATAAAGTGACAAAAAAGGACAAAATACAACACGCAAAAGCAAACACAGATACGGCTGTATTGACTTCATAGGGTCAGCCCAAACGGTCTATTTGTCATGGTAAAAAGGGTTCAGCATAATTAGATTAAAACAAAAAAATAAAATCTGTGGGGAGCAAGACCAGCGTTTTACCAGCACTCAACGAGGTAAAATTACGCCGAAATCTATAGCGGTGTACGATACGACAAACCATACAAATTAATGTGTTCTCGAGCTAAAATTATCTTGAACAAAGAGCCATTGATTAAATGTAAATAGAGCTGAGAGGTCTTGCATCAAACGGAAACGAAACACCATAATTAATAAATCATGGTGACATTAATACTATTTTAATCAATATACGAGATGTACAATTTTCCATCATCAGTAAATACGAAATATAAATTAATCAAATGTGTCACAAAGGTAGAAATGATCCGAATGAAGAACACTATTATAATGCGTAAACAAAGTTATAAAATAAGCCTGTCCTTACAGTTTTAAATGGCAAAGTAGACCTAAAAAAATAGTCTAAAGCCTCTACTTACACTGCGATCGGCAGTGTAGAGGCTTTAGAGTTTTTGAACACTAACATACAGCAACAGCTGACTTTCCGAGAAATTTTTGCTAAAGCCTTGAAGAGACACGACCGTATTCAGTTGTTAAACAGTATACAACTTAAGCTACTGTCATGTATACTAACATCAGTGCTAAATAAATACAGTGTAATATAAGCGTCTTGTTTGTTTCACGTAGCAGTAGAGTACCAGAGCAAAACGTACATGATAATCAATAACGCACAAATATATTTTTATTTACAAATATCCCACAATTTATCCATTTGTGTATGTAGTTTATTATATAAAAATTAATTTGTAGTGATTATTGGCTAACTGCTATGAGAAGGTCATTTTAGTTTTATTTTATTGGTGCTAGAATTTTACGCAAATTGATAGAAACATATAACATATCTGCCTGAGAAATTGTATTCTTAAGCAAACACAGCTTAAGCCCGCGCGCATGCTTCCTGATTTCTTTGTATTTTAATTGGTAATTTAAATATTAATATTGTGTTGCGCGCGTTTATTTTTTTATAAATACAAGGATTTTAATTATTTTAAAATTAAATTATTGTAAAAATCAAGATGCTATTTGTGTATTTACTTGTATTTTTGTATTTACTAGACATAGCGTCGTCTAAAAGATATGGTTGAACTCTTGGATTCCAGTAACTTCTAAGCCAAGGGCCCCCAAACATTTTTGCTTTATTTTTTCTTTTACCATTGCTTAGAATATAATTCCTTCTTCCTAATATAGTATACCTTTCATTATTAAATTCGAGAAAATAGTACCTAAATTTATTTTTTAATGCTTCTAAATGCTGCAAAATTTTATTTCTTGCCAATTCTGGAGTATTTGTCCTTCTATTAATGATACTGATAATAATTCAGCTACTCAAAAATGTCAACTAAATATAAAAGGCGCATAATCTTTCTACATCATCCAGCCAGACTAAGAATTACATCTTACTCTGAACCTTTAAGTTGTCTGGTGTTGTCATATCTACAGTCAAGTAGTTCGGCTGCCGTTTTGTTGAGGTGGAGTTTTAGTCCGTCTCTGTATGTCGTATATATGTTCGTTATTTTTTTTTTATGTATTATGTCATTACAGGAACATATCAGGGAGCGTCTTAAACTATTTGGACCATCTGACATCTGACAGACATTACAAATAATAAATGTAAAATAGTAAATAAGTATAAACAAATAAATTAGTATTATATAAAATAAACTACATTTTGTAATAATAAATATTGAGGGTGTCCAATGGTATGTTTTCTTTACATGCCAATATCATAATAAAAAAATACTGATTGTTTATGTATAGACAAAAAAATTATAAAAATAATATAGGCTCATCTCTAAGCTAAAATACTTGCTAAGTCACATTTGCTCTTAAAAGCTATGGAACGTTTGCGTGGATAGAAGCAGATGACTGCATTCATGTCAATACGTAGAGTTCCTCCTTTCACAAAATTCACAATTGTTTGCCTCACAACTTTCCATCATGAAACTGGCAGTGCTTTTGAGGCCAGTGCTTGACGTTGGATCAAACAATTAATGCCTTTAATTTTTAGAGTTCGCTCTTTTACATACACTTAAATTACAAATTTCTTCCTAATATAGCTGTTGCTCTCTCTGTATAACACCCACAGACATTTTCCCATATTAAGTTTTCTGATTCAAGGAAAGATCATTTAAAAAAATATCTTTGAGTTGTTTTAATAGCAGATACTCCGTTTTAAAAAAACCTGAGTGAACATATTTTGCAAACACCAGCAACTGGAAGCACAGTGCAACATCAGTCGATTCATTAAGTTGAATTGAAAATAAACTTAATGCTGCAGACTTCATCTTCTGCACAACCTAATTCTATATGTTGATTGCCATGTCTTTGTTTATTTTATGTATATTGTTATTCTATAGTGAAACTGGGTGTTCCGTCAAAACGATGCAGGACAAAATAGACTTGATAAAATAGCGCAGGAAACATCGTAAAGTAATGTTGCGGAAGTCCGATTTCTGCTCCTTTATTTAATTTATGTTAATATTTATATTACATTAATACGAGCTAAATTCATTATTATTTACGAAAAACAATTTTGTTACAAATTTTAATATTAAAGCTTATTCTTTAAATCAATCCTACTGTGCGGTGATGTGTGCAAAAAACCACAGCCATTATCATCATTTGGATGTTTATATACGTATCTTGCTGAATTATTGTAGGCACATCATCATAATGCGTCTAGATTCACGGCGCAATAATGGGTGTGTTAGAAAGGATCGTTTGGATGTTGGTAATGGGTACACATGTATTTTTTCCGATATGACGTGTAAACACATGTAATTCGAGCTTATGTCTGATGTTGTGATAGATTAGATGTCTACTTATGATTTTGGTTAAATGTAATTTAAAAGATATAAACTTTACGTGTAAATATATCGATAAAGCTATGGTTGTGTATGTACAAACATATGTTTTATAATTAAATTATTGATTGAAGTTCAACCACTGAAAGTGAACACAATTTTTAAAACAAACTTGACTATTTTAGATATAAGCTAATTACAAGTATTTACAGATATATATATATATTATAAATTAAACTTGAAAATGTGTACGAAAGAAATTTTTGCGTGATTAAATCGAAAATCAACATATAAAAAAATAATATAATGTACATGTTTCTATACCTATAGATTATAGTTCTTTGTTAACCATTTATTATTTTGTTTATTATATTTTTATTATTTATTTATTTTTAAGCAAAGTATGTTTTATGCTATTAGGAATTGAACTAAGAACTTATTTCCTAAGAATTATATATATTTACATTGTTTTATATGATATATATTTACAAAAATATTAAAAAAAAGGTTGTACTTTCTATATAAAATATAATTGACTAAGCACTTTCGTTTCCGTTGTATGGAAAAAGGAAAGCTTTCACAATACGTACTTTTATGAAAGCTTATCACAAAGGATGAGATGTATTTCAACGGCGTCGTTCATCACGCGAACAATGTTATATCTATACGTTTTACTTTTAAATTGAATTCTACTGCTACTACTTCTTTCCCGGCAGCCATGATTGAAATCGTAATTAGGTCGGCTAGAAGTTTGGTGCATTTTTTCATCTCGGCTCGGTAACGAAGTCGAACATTCTTGATATTAATTTGGAAAAGTGTCATTTTCACGCCTCAACAACAACAAAATAAAAGTTAGGCCCTGGTGCTCAACTTTAAATGATTTTTGTCAGCCGTTTTCCTGTTGGAAGTAGCTGAAATTTACATCTAAATAGCTCGATTAGTACTTTGCCACGAGGAGGCTGTGGCCAAGCTTGCCGATTATTACACTTTATTTAAATTACAACCGAGTTTTCATTGTCTCATCTTGATACAATGAAAAGGATAGATTAGGTTAATACACGTGCGTACATATGTACTAAAAGAGGGGAAACCATTCGAGCTTATCTAGAACGGAAAATTTAAATGCTATCGGAATAGTTTAAGTTTTATTTATTACAACCCTGTAATATTGTAAATTTTAAAACATAATAACTACTAAATTTAGAATACAATACAAAATAATTAAATATTTTATCATAAATTAGTAAAACATCCATATCACTTAAGATCATAAAATAGAAAACCAATCGTTTATATTCTAAAATTATTAAGCTAAATATTTTAAAGGTTAAATGAAATAAATATATATTTTAATTATTTCGTTGTTGATAAAACTAAACATTATTTTTAAAACAAACTACAATCTAATGGCTAGTATTTACATCTATATAAATATTCATCTTATTCTATGTATGCTAAGTAATGTTCACTAAAGTATTGTATTAATTTGCATATGAAAATATAAATTTTCTCTGGTAATTATTTATATAGTACAATACCCTGGAATAAATCAAAATTCGTAGGTTTTCCTGTCTTTAAGCTTTGATTTTTGCTAGTATATATTTTATAGCAATAAACAATATTTAATGCTGTCAATTTTTTTCTAATAAATATACCAATAATTAAGAATAAGATTCATAATTATAGACGCGTTTTACAATTTTTAGAATATAAAGTACGTTAGTTGGTTAAATGTTTAAATTAACATAGTAAAGAAAACACTTATTATTCGTTTATAAATATATATAATACATACATTTTCGTTAAAGGAGTTTTATAGAATCCTGAATTTATTTATATTATATAATAGTCTCTACTTTATTTTAAAGCTAATAACAAACGTAAAGCTTCCAATGATATAATATTCTAGTAAATATTTTATAAATAAAAACTTTTAAAAATACCGAAAATTTAACGATAACGATTGGATCTCTACTTTTCTTTATTAGGAACGTCATATCATTTTACTTTGATTTCACAACTCAACTTTGCAAGTAGAAACAAATTGGTAATATATTTCAGCAAAACGATACAAATGCTAATGTGTGGAAATTTTACAACGTCATGCGGATCCTAGCAGAAATGACAGTTTTGCTAATCGAGTATATAATCGCCTTAATATTTACTTTGTATCCCTACTTTCCGAACATCCCTCGTACATATTTTATTCTACATCCGTAGCCGTGTATCGCAATATACATTTTCTTTCAGTTGAATGAATGTAAACGTGTATATACAGTAAACGAAACAGAAAGAAAATAAATGTAAGAAAAAAATGAGACACATGAGGTTAGAGCTAAGACGATAATATGCCAGTTCGATAAAGTAATATTATGCGGCGATTTAGAAGAAAGTTCTATCGAATACGTAAATACAATTTTTGGGTCAGGAAACGTAATTTAACACGAGAATTACCAAATGTATATAAAACACTACATAGCTTTCATCTATTGAATGGTTACAACGAAGGATTTCATAATCTAAATCCTAGTAACTTTCTTTGTTTGTCTAACTTTTTTGACTTAGAACATTGTATGAAGTATCGAGATCACCATTCACACACTGCCACAGAATTCCAAATTATCCCTGTCGTGCATTGGCCAAAACTGTTTGATTAATGATGCTAAATCCGGACTTCGACCTCCATTAATCAATAATCGTCAGTGAGTCGCAGTTATGTGTGAATTTGACCGGTTAAGATAAAAGTTTTAGCCGAGGTCTATCCCATTTGCTCTCTAAAATACACACTACAACGGTGTAGAAGTTAATCCATTAACGCGTTCAAATCACGGATGCATCAATCATAATTGCTAAATGTACATAATCCATCATAGAAGTTTTAGATTCATTATAATTTACACAATGAAGATAAACATGCGTGTGGTGTTTAATAAGAGCATTAGACAAATCGATACATTCTTGCTAAGCTTTTTTCTTGTGATGCAATCATTATGACGCTTGAGTATTTATTTAGTACTTCTTTAAATTTATATCAGAAATAGGAATAGGAAAATAATACTATTAAATATTATCTTTTGTATATTCAGATAAACATTTTAAGATTTGCTTATTTTTAAACCAAAACTATTAAGCATAATCTATGTAAGTGAATCATCTATTTTTGTGGAAAAATGAAAGAACAAGCAATCTAGAATGTTTCTTTGGCTTCTAGTAATAATATATTTACCGTTTAATTATTTACGTATATACAAGTAGTATTATAATATTTTAGTTACATTATTTATTTTATGGCTGACGGAGACGCAAAATATAATAATATAATTTTATTGCAATATTTATGGTATCCGAACAAATAACAATAAATGTTATTGTAAAGCGGCTCTAGTATTTATTGCTCGTACATTTTAAACGGCGTAGAAGGATGAATTTAAGAGGCAATTTGGATTTCGAACAGGGCAATGAGTATGTTCTTTTGCCACCTCGAGTGGGGCTAATCAACGAAAGTCAAATAGTAAGGCGACCCTTGGGTGTATTCGTTTGTTCCGAAAGATTTCCCAAATCGGTACAGACAGCCAGCGGCTTTTATTAGATTTTCCAGAGACGAATTTTAGCCCGGAAAATTGGAGGTAAAGAAACAACGTAGAAACTCGAGTTTGACGTGGTAATTAATACCTTAATTTTTCACGATTTTTCCTAATTGAAAGTTAATGTTATATAACCATAATAATTTTATCCTAATTTTTTAAAAATTGCTTATCTCACACTATTTTAATTATATAATATCAACATTAAATAGTTATGCTTTATGAAAAATTGGATTGCATTTTATATATTTTTGAAATAAGGTGAAATACAATTTGCATTTAATCAGAATATGAATTAGTTGGATCAGCGTTCCCAAAACTTTTTTTGTAAGAATAAATGTCTGTCTATTATAATATTGTAAAGGTATAGTGGAAAGAAATTATAATTTTTATTACATACAAAAAATATTTAAAAATTACCCATACAATTTTATTCTGTAAAGGAATATCCATTGTTATCTTTCTTTACATATTAGACAATTTTTAAATGCCTCTTATATTTTGCTTAAGAATGATTATAGATGATTTTGGAATGTTATTGCAAAGAGGATGTTTTAAATATCAGGTAACTATGATTTAAATCATATTTTAAAATCATGTTCCTTGATTTTTCCTGCGTAATTCTAACCAAATGTAATCTTGCATTGTCTTGTAAAATACACATTTTATTATTTACCAAAACATATCGTTTTTAAGCAACTATATCTTTAATCTGGCTAATTGAGACCTATACACTTCTGCTATAATACTTTTCAAAGATTTTAGTAATTTGTAATGAATCACTACAAAAACTGACTTTCAAAAAATAGTTTTACAATTTCATTATTTTTTAGAACCCGGTTTAATACGGTTTTAGAAGTTTAAAAAAAATCAATTAAAATAACGAATAATACAAGTTTTTTAATTTCATATATTTAATATAAAGACTAAACTACAAAAATTATAATGAAATAAAACTAAAGTAAGTAATTGATTATCTATATATGAAACTTATTGAAAATCAAAAAATAAACTAAATAAATTAAACTAAAATTACCTAAAATTAGTATTTTTTCAATTTCATCTGGTGTTTCTCTTTAAGAAAAATGACTTTAAAAAAACAATACATACACTGATCGACCACTCAGGGTTTTCCTAAATTTCATTACAAAGTTTCCTTAATTAGAAAGTAGCCCACTTGGTTGAATACTTGAAAATTAACCTAAATATTATATGTATGTATACATATGATTACTGAATATTAAAATATTTCATCTCATTTTATTTCTAACTATTGCGCTTAAAATATTAACCGTTTAATTACTATTTTGAATATTAATTATAATATTGAAAACCAGGTTACAAAGTTTAAAAAATTGATTTTCGAATCATAAAAAAATTTAAACTATTTTTCAAGGTTAATGATGGTCGAAGGGTAAAATCAGATACCTGGTTTGTATAAAGTCACTGCTTTTCTTCGGATTGTTATATAGGATCTCATCAGCTAGTTTAGTTTTAGTGACCATAATAATTACTGATTAAATTCAATGGTATAATAAATAATTATACATGCTGGCATGTATCTAAAATCAATTCATAAAATATTTATTTTAATATTATATAAATAATATTGTACTTACATATTTAACGATCAACATAGATCAACTTAATGCATAAATATATTTTAAAATACCCCCCTGGTACCATTGTAAATTGTCTCTATTGGTCCTATTTGCATACAAATGGTTTTCGAAAGGTTAATGCGTTTGTGTATAATATATTTAAATATATACATATACCTAATGGTTTAGAGAGCTATGTCTATAAAGAAGGTAACGAAAGTAAATATTTTGAACGTCGATCGCTTATATGGAGGTGGGCTTCTATTCACTAAAAATATTTTTAATGGGATATGCTTAATTTTATGTAAAACTTTTGATCATCTTGTATAATATATATGCGTACGTGCGTTTGCGTGAAAAACATCCAAACTTCTTCAATGTCGTTTTTGCGTGGATTTAATAATGCAAGAGGGTCGTACGTCTCTTGTTATTACAAAAATGTTGGCAAACTTTGCCCTAAGGGTAGAATAACTATTTTTCCATCGAAGTGATACATTTTTTATAAATAAAACTTTTAATAAATACGATTCAAACCTAATATGCTTAGAATATTTACATATTAATATATATCAAATATATGTCAAGATTTCAAACTTTAATCTCAACCACAAATTTATCCAAACATGTTTTGTTAAAGAAAAACATATAATTTATAAAAAAATCCCTTTTAATAATCAAATTCTAATGTCACAAGAATAAACTTAAAATAAATGTTGTAATTTAATAATATTACATAAACAATTAACTAATAAAAAGTTAAGCATTAAAATATCAATGTCATAGTAGAAAACGAATACGCATAAATAAGTAAAACAAAACAATGCTTTACGAGAGATTTTGCTAATCTGACTTTATATTAAGGCTAGATATCATACTTAAATCCGTGGTTGTCCCTCGTAATCCAAGTAGTCTGGTTACCTTACCCCAATAAGCAATATTATTTTTTAACTTTCATGTTAAAAAATAAGTACTATTAGAATTTATTCGTGAAAAGGCGCAATAGGAGCAATTAATATCCACTTTTGCTGACTGTTATAAATTGCGCTTCATGTGTAAATCGAACTCGAAAACGGCTCAAGTTTCGCAAGCAAAAAAGGGTCGCAAACCATGACACGATTAATGGCACTCTACCCAAATTCGTTTTTTAACAGCTGTTAATCCGAATACGTAAATTATAAAGTAGTTTTTGTATACGCAGTAAATACCATTCAGACGTTCTAAATTAAATACCTACCACTGATGGAGTTTTAGAAACGTCCCGTGGGGTTAGCCAAGTTAGATAGTGCTTAAGGGCGGCAAATTCCAAAGGGGGTAATTTGGCGGTTCAAGATAAATATTAAAATATTAATTTGTAAAATATTGTACACATACAAATTGCATGGTTAGCAATATAATTGATTAATTATAAAATAAAATAAATAATGTTTTTTTTATATTTATAGACACTTATTGACAAAGTTTATAAAAAACGTCGATCTTTAAACGCTAATAGAGATTTATTTATATATTTATTGTATATATTTTGTTATATCTGAATACTTGACAACAGGGTAAACACAATCAATGGCTACAAGTAGGGATTCCAATCCCGGGCCAAAATTTTGATCCCGGGATTTCGGTATTGCAATTAGTCGATCCCGGGATCCCGGGACCAGTCCCGGGATAATTTTCATGTTATTTTATCGACAAAAATAATTTAAAATGAATAATACAATATATTTTTACATCTGTTTTTTATAACGTACAATGTATAAAGTACGTATAATTTTAGTCTTGGACTAAAAATAGAAAATAATATAATAAAAATAAAAAAGGGAAGGTCTTATATATTTATTTGAGAAGAAAAAAATGAACTTTTGACAATGTATGCACATACCTATGTACATTCATAGACACAATTAATTGAAAACATTATTTTGAATAAAACTCACGAAATAACATCAAAGCATCAAGTGTTTTATCATTTAGCCTTGATCTGATATTGGTTCCTAAGCAGCCTGCTGCTGAAAAAGCACGTTCAGACTCACAGCCTCAAAGATTCACAGATGACACGTGCAACTCGCGCAAGTTTGTACACGAAATATAACGATGTTGTCAATAATAATTCGATTGTGCTTGATAAATCAACCAATCCGAAAAATTCGGGATTATGTTTTATAATCCCGGGACTCATTAGGTATTAAAAATCGTTCGGGATCCCGGGATCCCGGGATTCGGGATCCCGGGATTGGAATCCCTAGCTACAAGTAATAAACATCAGACTAAAACTAATCTATAAATTAGTAATATATTTCAATAATAATACAATATAATTACAGCTTACAATAAATATATGTCACTATGCACGATCTAGCTTGATTGTATTTTAATCATTTATCACGATAATAATTAGTGGAATTAGAAAAAATAAAGATAACCTAATTTGTGATGATCGGTCAGAATTATAATTTTCATCTTCTATATTATCTGAAAGATCTCCCAGAAAAGATCACTATGGTATATTTAGGATTCGGACCTATATCTTTCAGGTAATAGTCACCGACTATACTACTGGTCAAGAGTAATATAAATATTTTTTTCTGAATATTTTATATCAGCTAAGTACTTACGGTTGCCTTCTATCTGCTACTATCTTTGTCATGAAAGTAATTTATTTTTGCTTTGAATTTGCGCCTTATTTTTTCATACATAAACAGAAACAAATAAGCGATGACTTTTAGCAACAGTTTCTTCTAACATGACTATTTTAAACATACACTACAAACACTACGTTACTGAAGCTATGGCCTATTAATCTCTATCACATTGTGAGTAGTCTAACGGAAACAGTGTTGAAAATCGATTAAAAAAATATTTCTACTTTTTCTTACACCTGTCGAATATCCTTTGTAATTAGATACATTAGTAATCTCTGTACTACTATTAAAATATACATATGCATGTTCAATTAAAACTTTGGAAACTGTTTGTTTACTTCTGATAAGCTTTAAGTATACATTTATACACTTAAACAAGGTTCTAGATGTATGAAAATAATAGTAGACCTACATACCATTAAAATAATAAGATATTCGTGGAAATCCCTTATCAGTTTCAAAATAATATAGACTTACCATTAGACGCGCTGCATGCTGAGTCGTTTTTACTCTTTTTTGTTTATAAGTTTCACTTATTAAAACCATTTGAATAATACCAATTTTGCGAAATTATGATATACATTTTGTATAAGTTAATTAATAAATTGATAGTTGAAAACAAGAAAAAATATAATTTATGGGACTACGCATTTTTATTAGGCTTATGATGGATTTCTAGCCCATTTCTGCCTATTTTATTCAGACAATTTTATTTTATTATGATTTTTTTATTCATTCATTCTATTTCAACGATGTGATATTGCATATGTGTAATTTTTTTATTTCGTATAATATATGAGCAAAGTGGCATTATAAGGTTATTTTCGCTTAATATTAAACCTATTTTTACTTCAGCCGTAAATTTAATATTGTTAATAACCAGACTGAACTAAAAGATAAAATAATTTAATTTAGCAATTATTATAGTACAAAACAATGCTATTCAACAGAATTCATAATATATTTCATACATGTATAGACTTATGAATTTAGATTATCCACGTTTTAATTTATTGTAGGTTCATTGTGAATTCATAAACGTACAAAATAAACACTTCATCCGAGACAATCTAATATATTATTTATTGTTTAGAATGCCATAAAATAACAATATTCCAAAATATTTTTTGTAGGATTTCGCATTAGACTAATGTGAAAATAATTTGCGTTGTTTATGATCCATCAGCACTGAATTTATTGCTGTTTTTGAGAGATATAACTATTGTTTGATTTTTTTTATACATATGGTAATATTTATTTGCAACTATAAAGTTTACTTGGTATATTGCAAGTAAAATCAATAAATTGTACAAAGTTCTCAATTGCGGTTGAATTTCCTATTTTCAGAACAAATCCTACTGTGTTTAAAAATCGGATTAGAGTTATATTTCAAAGATGGATTATTCTTTTATGTTGAATATATACATATATGCACATATAATGTTATAATATATAATAGTAGAGATACGAATGTACATTTGAATAAATTGTATTTAATTTTAACTATTTCCATTTTTATTTATGTTAGATGAGAAAATAAAAATATATTATTTCTTTATCTTTACAATTTAATTCTGTATGATATTATATATTTGCTTAATATTTTTTTTAATAGTATTGCCAAAAAAATTGTCGGCTACTAAATTGTTAATTTGTTGAAAAAAGCTCTTAATGCTAGTATTAATATATGAGTATATAAATAAGAGAAAAAATTGTTGTGACCTAATATTTTACCGCAATACTCAAGAGACATTCGTAAATAATTCTTTTGGTTAGTTTTTACAACAAATTGAATTTTTTGCTTGTACACGATCTTAGTTTTTATACTTTTATACATGTGAGATAATTCTAGCTTTTTATATTAAAGCGAAGTAATAAAGGTTAAAACTTTAATTAGAATTTAAATTTTATTATTTATGTTTGCTTTTTATTACAATATGTACCTATATATAATATACACACACAAAGCATGCTTTTTTAACTGTATATAGTACTCTAATGCGTTACAACTAGTGCTTTCAATGCTTTCGGTATTCAAACTATTTGTTTAATACCGAATCGCTTCATTGCTGCAATATAAATTCCAGTATAAGACTGTTAATAATTTAAGCTATTTATGTCCCAATTTTAATATAGCATAATCTGGCTTGTGGGGGAGAGTCCTTTATAATTTTTTTCTTTCCCAGGCTTTTCCTTGTAATCAGCCGTAATCGCTAGCAGCTATTAGTGAGAAAATATTGTGGCTGAGTTTATTTGCTTCACTCTTTTTAGCCTTCATGTAATCTTTTTTGTAATGCAAGACTTGGGGTGATATTTAATCG
Organism: Plectrocnemia conspersa; assembly: GCF_051122295.1. Lineage (NCBI taxonomy): Eukaryota > Metazoa > Arthropoda > Insecta > Trichoptera > Polycentropodidae > Plectrocnemia > Plectrocnemia conspersa. The sequence goes on from NW_028277173.1 coordinate 19,058,851, forward strand.
GTTCAAATATATTTACCCTTTATATATACATGGGGCGATAGTTAAGACATTTGGCCTGGAATATCTCTATTATATTTATGTTAGAGGTGCTAGCAGACTCCACATTTAAATTTTGCATGTCCAGATGGACTTCAAAATGGATTTGTAAATTTGCGTTTTATATTTTACAGACCTTTGGCCTATGTGCCAGCACTTTTTTTATTTCATTTTCATTTTGCCTGTTATATACACAGATATTTTGTGTCATTTTCTGATAACTTTACAGTTAAAGGTTGAGTGAATTTTAAAAGATTAAGATATGATACTTTAAAATATATATATACAATATATATATAGAACCAGTATGTCAAAAAAAAATTTTCTTTTATTTTTCAAATCTAACTTCTAAAAAATTTTGTAAACATTTAAATTTTTCTTTCACAAAAAATATAAATATATATTAAAATATAAAAATATAATATATTTAAATAAATTATAAGCTTTTCAAGAAAATTTTTACACCTTTTACTAAATGACTAAATAAAAGCTGCGACATTTTATTAAAATAAAATAGCTAGTTTTGTAACCATGCAACTAAATTAATTGCATTGCTTTCATTAGATTGAAATAGTTTTTTTAAATACTTTTCACAATTTCTCAATGCGATGCTAAAATGAACCAATGTATTTGTTAGCAGTAAATTGTCAATGTGTATAAAAAAAATAACGCAATAATTCAGGATAGTTCTCGTCCATATATAAAATACAACTAAAAAATGATGTACGACTTAAAAAAATATTATCGTATGTTATTCCAGAAATTAGCTTTCTAAGTTTGATAAACACGATATTTATCTTAATTGACATGGCAACATATTAACCCTTTTTTATATACTTATTTTTTATTTTTTTATTAAAACATTCAATAATAATGGCAATAACGACTGTTTTGAAAAAAAACGTAAACTTTCTGTAAATTTTGTAATTTATAGTTACTCTTTATATTTGCTCGGTAAAAAAAACTTATGTCTGCAAAGACTAGAATATCAGGACAGAACATCAAATTAGCATTTTATAATTACGTCTCAACTATCTACAACCAACTTAAGTTTATCCGGCCGGGACCTTTATGAATATAATTTGATTCCATTATAAGCCTGCCATTGTCTTAACTGATGACAATATGCCCTTAGAACACGTATGAAACTGTGCACGGAAAATAAATAAATATATTTATATATATTCCTTGAAAGTTATAAATATTTAAAATATATATTATATATAAATCTATATTTATAGTATTTAATAAAGAAATTATTCCGTTTAATATTTAATAAATTAATTATATTATAATTAATTCTGAATATTATTTGTACACAAAATTATGCGCAGAAACAAACATGTTTTGCCTAACATCCCCCTTAATAGATAAATCCTTAAATATACACATATATAACAAATTTATTATTATAGCCAAGATATATGCCTATAGTTTTGAATACGTATTGTATATTGTAAGTAGTACGTTCACTCCAGTTCGTGCACTGGTTCAATTACTAAACCAATTTCCAAAGCAGTTTAGTTTTACTGAATATTACAAAAATTTACTTAATTTTGATTATAGCTTTTCTGGATTTACTAATATTACTATTAGGTTATGCATAAGGCTGGAAATAGAAAAACTTTTTCATAATAAAGTTCGCAACAAATATGTCAAAGGCAATGTGCGCCTTAATAAAACATAGGGATACAAAAATGGAATGCAAAAAAGTTGCTACAAAATGAAATTTGAATATTTTAATAATCTTGGAAAAGAGTATTTGTGTTAAGGTAGTTAAAATAAAATTAATCACTTAATAATCTAGAATATAGTTGACTCTAAATCCAATAATATGCTACTATATACATAACAAAATATATTGGTTTGTGGTTTCTTATCTATTTATGAGACTATATATATTAATCCGAAATAGGGACGAAAGCAACTGTGTTACAATCAGGTTTATGAGATTATCTAGTGTCTCAACCTCGAATATTGCCGACGAACGATTCATCGGTGTACTTTTCGCATTTAGTGTATGGTTTCAACTTACTACGATTTCACAGTTGTCTATTTTCATCTGGGAAAAGCCAACGAGATAAACTTCGGCAAAAGGTCGTTATCCGACTGCTAGAGTCGTTCTTTTTATCGACTATTGCCAACTACTCCACTCTCTGTGCCCGGTTTTTAAATTCGTTGTGTTTGTATCTAATGATATCAAGGTTTATTTTATCATATGAAAAGTCAGAAACTAAGAACGTAAATCCGATCATATTTTATCAAGATAAAAATCAGCTTATATGGAAAATCTATATAATACGTTCTATTTCCTTAAGATATCTATATATGTATATATTTTGTATAATCCATATGTGCGGTACAATTTGAGTTACAGTATAGTTAAACGAAACTGTGCTACATTGATTTATACTATTACTAACCACTAACTTTAAAGTGTCTTTACCCATTTTATGACCCTTAGTTAAAACCTTCAAACTAAACAGTGTCCCGGACGACTATTTATCAATTTAATATTAATGGATGTAAAATATAGTTATGAGAAATATTTTATTAAATGCAATTACTCAATATTAGTTAGGGTTAATATTATCAAAATAATATTATCATGCATACAAAAACCACTTGAAGTTTATACTTTAAATGAAATGTGACGAGTGTTTGTATGTTTGTTTATATACAATAATTATGTTCCTGTCTAGTTCAGTATCATAAACACTGTCAAAAGTGTCGTACGATTTAATGTGACTTCAGTTACAACGTTAGATTACCACACAGTAATCTACACCAATTTAAATCAACTTTGTTAACTGCAGAATATTATTAATTATTTTATAATTTTATAGAAATTAACTATAATATAATATACATTGCTTAAGTTATATTAAATTTAGAGGTCATCGTAAAAATATCAAATATATGTTTATTATTATAGCAGAGTAATATTAATACAAGCACATAGTCAGCGATTTTAAGGGCTGCGTTCAATTTTTTATTTGTGTAATATTTCAATGTTGGTTAAAAAACGAACCGAGTCTGCCATTATATTTTTTTGTCGAGATCAAAATCGAACAGAATATAATGTTTCCATTTCGGTCGAAATCAAGTATGCTGCAAATAATAATAATTATCTATATTAACATAGAAGCATATGTACATGTAAGCAATAAAATACACTTTTCATTATAATTTTGTAATTAAAATGAACATTTTTACTAAAATAGTGTAGGGAATTTTAGTTATTCTTAATTATGACTGAATGTTATATAATAATATACAGTGGTCAAGCTGTAACAATCCCTATTGTAAAGAAAAAATATAGGACTGTTTTAAAGACACGTAGATGTAACAAATATTATTATTTGTGGTCACTAGCTATGGTATTATTTTAATTTTAAAATCGATTGATGCTTGATATTGCATATAGTTTATTATTTTTATTTTTATCAATAATAATTTAATATACATCTTATAGTAAATTATATATTACGTATGGTAAGAACGCTGACGACTTTAAGTAGTAATAAAGAAATATTACATTATTTTACTTTAAAAATAATAATACTTTTAAGTGGAAAATATTTATTTGTAATCTGTCAGAACTTCGATTCTCTGACAAATTTTCTGAAACCGTGAATAAATATATTTTATTGTTTAAATACATGTTTTGTATAAATATATATTGCAATATTTAAATTTTATTATAATTTATTATTATTTTATAACTAAAACATTTATTTGTGTATTTATATAACATTATCGTTTTTAGTGCAAGAGATAAAAAATTTAACAGCTAACTGCAGAGTTACAATGTATCGTATTAAACGAGAAAGGTCGTTAACTACTTTAAGCGTTACGATAAACTATGTGGATAAACTCAATTTTATGAGCTAAATTTCATGTTATTACTTATTCGTTATTATTTTTTAATGGGAGTGTAATTACTACACATGTGTGTGGAGAATAGCGGTTATATCAGATTAAACGTCAGTTGAATATTCATATCACGTAGGCTAAAAACAATACGCGCTCGCGACGAATTTGCAAGTAAGCGAGAGGTAATTTCGTCTAAATTATTTCATAAGACCACGTAAAAATTCGCAAGATAACTCTAATATGGGCATTTGTAATTAAGCAAAACTTGATCTTCGTGTTTTGCGGGAAAATTTGGGAGTAAACTTTGAAATTTCAGCTTATGTTTTACCGCATGAATGTAAAACGGACGGAAGAAGGAAATATATTATATCAAATGTTCATAAGTGAATTAAATTTTATTTATGTGATTACTATAACTCATTGTGTTATGGAGGGTGAATATCATAATGGAAAATAATCGAAATTTCTTCAACATTTTCGAACAAGAAGTAAATATAATTATGGAAACTTTGTAGTTTTCTTTGAAAACCGGATTTTAGATAAAACAAATATATAACTTTATAATTATATTACACTAAAATATATCCGTAAAAGGGTCAAAATAATTTAACGTTTACGTCACTCATTCTAAGGGAAAATTGATCGATAATTCCAGTATTAAACTGAAATACAGTGTTATTTTTAGATTCCAGTAAAATGTACCATGATTATGTGTTTAATTAAATAATCCAGTTTCTATACATATATTATAATATGTAGAAAAATAGTTGATGTTAAATTTTTATTAGCTCTAGTATTTTTCTCACCTTTTCATATTAACCTTAAAAAATTAAGAGCATTGCAATAATCATATTTACTGACTTATCACCAGAATCGGTGACTACAATAAAATCAATATTAAATTTAAGTATAAACATAAAATACTTAAGCACATATTGCTTTAGAGGCACAAATAGATTTTTTTGTAGCTCTTAATCCCCAGTTAAGTAAAAAGTTATAAATAGTCTTAAGCCTAATAATTTAAATAATTAATTTTATTACTTTTTTATTTTACTTTGTAAAATGTTTTTCCTAATTCTATTCATGTTTTTATTTTTATTAGGCTTATTTTATCTTTTTCATTTGCTCTTGTTATTAAAAAATGGTTATAAATCATCAGCTTGTACTTAATTTTAATGTATCTATTTTCCTGAATGTTTAATCTCGTAATGAACGTTAATATATAATATAAAGACGGAATAGCGTAGTCCGCAACGTCTCAGACTAGTAACTCTGAGGTTACAGGTTCGAGCCCCGGCAGTAGCACTCGAATTTTTATTTATAAAAAATGGGCTATTATTGCAAAATCCACCTTAACTGCAGTGACATATCATATATTGGTTATTCATTATACTACATATATTCATTATATATAATTGACTTATTCACTTGGTACAGACTTACCCCGTAATAACGCATTGGTCTTAAACACAAACTGACTATCTATGTTTTTATTTAAATAATAATGTAAATGTGAATGAAAAAATGCCGATTAAAAATAAAATATAATAAATAATACTATAAATCACATATATGTGTAAAAAAAATAAAATAATTATTACATAAATACTATACATGCTATTAAAAACAAAACGCAAAAATATTCGCTTGTTCGCATGTTAAGTGATGAGAGTGAGTGAGAAGTGGGCTTGCAAAACGCATGTAACGCACGCCCTTATCTCTCACTCACTTTCGTCACTTAACACGCGAGCGAGCGAAAAGAAATGTATCTCACCGTACGCGCCTGATATACATATACGACACATATTTTATATTATATAATAAAAATGCAAGTAAAAATATTTTTGGGTATATTTTTGTGCGGAATCTAGCGTTGAATTTATCATTTTTGAAATTACACGTAAAATTTTGACATTAATTAAAAATATGTACATATATACGCACTTGTTTTCGCTGTAGTACTGTGTTACGTAGCTTTCAAGTGGTATCAAAAATTGAGTTGAGCTCTTGTGATTAATATGACTGACTAGCTGGATCAGACCGTAAGGTCAATGTGAAAGCTGCTACTTTATCGGAAAAATGTTCTTGGTCAAAGTTTAAAGTAAAGTGCTTGTTCTGTAAAAAGTGATTTATTACGTACCGGTTCTGGCTTATATATTATTAAGATTAAAGAGAAGTTCAATTTCCCTCACATTGTTAAGCCGATTTCGATGATTTATGGTGGAACTAAACTCTTTATTATAGTCCAATAAAAATCTTGTTCGGCTGTATTACAGTGTTTCAAAGCGACGACATTATATAGTGTGAAATCTGGCTTTAGTACATTACGACGCAGATAGGCACTATCTCTATCCTTCGTGTTTGGCACCGACCTTTTATCGCTTTAGGTCAAGTCACAGCCAGCATTCCATAGAATGCGAATCTAGAGATGCTTAAAATCTGTTCGGCATACGCATTGCATATTTTTGGCTCTGCTCACTGGTTTTATAAAAATGATTTTAATGCTGCTAATGGATGCTTAATATATTTTTGGTCAGGTACGCGATCGTTTTTATACCGATGAGAAAAATACTTTTGATCATAAGTCCAAGGGACACAAATAAAGCGTTTAGTTAATTAGTTTAGACACAAATAAAGCGTTTAGTTAATTAATTTTAATAATTTTGTTGACACTGGCTACAAATATTTAAAAATTGTTTCTTTTAGAAAAAAACTAATGTTGGTGTATAGTCAACTATAAATTAAACTCTTTTATTTTTAGGCAAACATTAAAAAATATTACTAATTTATAGTTCTAAAATTTTGACTACTTCAGTTTCGTCTAAAATTATTTAAACTAACTTAAAATTAGTTTTTCACAATTTTAATTACAATATCCATAGATTATTATTTAAATATATATTTTTAATTTGTACTATAAACGTTATTTGCAGTTTTTTATCACAATTATCTTAGTAACAATAAACGGTAGAATAATCAACTATTGAATAAATTATAAGGGTATGATTTATTTCAGTACATATCTGTTTGAAATTTGTGTTTATGAACAAAGACAAAAACGAATGTCACTCAAAAATGCCTTGAATCTCTCGAGATACAAAGCTTGTTGACACAGTTTAGCGTAGTCATTCGTTAATGTATCTAATAATAGTATTCCTTGCACGACGACGACAATAGGCGACATAAAATTCCGGCTATTCTTAACGACTTAATAAAAAAAATCATTAAATGACAGTTGATACACGTAAGGGTTTCTTGTTGTATTATATTGTCGTTTCCCATTCTTTATGTGTTGCTTAAACATTTTTTATATGAATTGTATAATAATTTTAATGTCACTGATCGATATAAGATAATTTATTCTTGATAGAGACAGTGATTTATATAAATCTTATGGTATCATTAAACTGTTATTAAATTAAATATTTGTTGTTTTGTAACTATTAAAGCATGTTGACTTGCTATGTGATAATAATTGGTTTTCTATGTTATTTAAATTTTTCCCATATTTATTGGTTTGGTAAAAGCACCCATAAAATTACTTTATTAACTGTTTGCTACTTTATATTGCAATAACTAAATCATTGGTATTATTTAGTAAATAAATCATAACATCAAATTTCTTTGCTGCGATGTTTTCTTGATTGTATATTACAAAAATACATGTAAAATAATTTTAATTAAGTTAATTATTATCTTAAATTAACATTACAACTATATTTAAGTTTTCATTATTATTTTTAGTTCAGTTAAGATATCTTGACGCAAAAATTCACTTTATTGAATATTTGATATTTTATATTTACTGAGGCTTTGTTATTAATTAGTAAGTAAATTAAAGCATTTCATTTCGTTGTTGTGATATATTTTTATTTGTATGTTATAAAACAAAAATTTGAAATAAATTTGATTGAGATCTTAAATTGATAATATATATAACTTTATTAACGTTTATATTTATTTTTTTAGTATAGATATGATATTTTTAACCAATAAATTACTTTAATAACAATTTACTATTTTATAATAACTGAAGCATTAATCATAACATTAAATTTCTTTGAATAAAAAACAAAAAACCTTTTGAAAGATATTTGTCAATTATTAACTTAAATAACAACTTCATATATATTTACATTTGATCAAGGATTATATTATTTAAACATATTTTTTACCTTTTGATAGAAGCATAATTGCATGTTTATAATTTAAAAATGTTTGCAAGTATTTTATTACGTGTTAATGCTTGAAAAACGCGTGTTCTTATGAGCGTTGCATGAAAAATACTACCCAGAAGGCTATGATTAATTATTTGTTTAAGATGAATATTTTGTCTTTACAGTCGACTTTAGCTATAAAATATATTGTTTTGATTTACCTAATTTATTGCTCTAATTATTCAGCATAAAATACCTGCTTTAAAATGATTTTAAAGAGCATACCCGAATGTTGAATTGGATGAGCGAATGCATATAAAACCTTGGAAAATCGTTCGCAAGAGCTTATCGGAAACAATGGCAGTACCGCTTTTCATTTCAGTAGTTCGCCTAACGCGAGACGCTACAGACGCGCGTCGAGTCTTCCCAAAAATCTCTCAACGCAACACTCGTATTGTAAATAGTAGAATAACTTTATAATAAAATATTTAATAATAATGAAACGTATTTATTCTATCAATTATTTATTTTTAATAATATATTTATAAAATTTTTAGTACATAACCTTAAAAGATAAAAAAATTGTTAAATAAAAATAATAATTAATTTACATAGAGATTGTTTAATTTTGTAAAACAATAATACGCTGTAATAAAAATGCGCATAATAAATACACTGGCTTTTAAAATACAATAAAATTGCTTGTGTTAAATTTTCCGGTTGCTTCGTAACCGTTTTGATTAAGCGAACTTCTTTATACTTTAAAATCTTCAATACTGTTGTTTTAAAAAAATATGGCGTTAATAAACCATAAATTACATCCTTAGTACAAAAAATTTTGAACAAGGTTTTAATTAAGATAATATAAAAAAATATTGTAATACAAATAAAATTTTGGATTATTATAAAAATATAATTTTAAGCTTGATATTTACGTAATATTTATATAACTAAATTATTTTTAACAGTTTTATATTTATTTTGATTCAATTGTTAACTGACTAAAAACAGCTAATTAATACTGTACATACGATATAAAAAATCTATTTTAGAGTTACTACAAAAATGTGGCTTGGAAATAGAACTAGTCAACTTCATTGGTACTAAAATATGCATGTAAATAACTTGACTATTTTTTTGGTAAACTTTCAGAATATAAAGTATAAGTATTAAGTTTTTAGGAATTCGATTGTTGAATAATTTACTGTTAATTTTTTTTAATGAATTAAAATTAATCTGTAACATAAATATTTAATTAATGCCAGAGATATGTTAAACATAGCACAATACTTATTTAATTTACATTAAACTATTAATTTCATCTTGGTATGTTTACAAAACTTTCACTGAATATCTATTCAAAAGTTAACTAAAACTTTTGACTAGTATTAATTGCATAACTGTGTTATATGATTCAAAACGCGTTATATAAAGCAATTAAATGGCTTGTCACTTCTGCCTAGATTAAACTTAAGCCTCTTTGTTAATCCAATTGAATTAGCGAAAAATAATTTATTAAATTTTAATAAAAAGTAATAAGAGTATAAAAATATGATTTATTAATTTTTAGATAGGAGAAAACTATATTAAATTTTTTGCCTAAAATTATTTGCATAACTAGTAATGTGAACAGATTAAGTGGATTTTCACTTCTGACTTGATTAAACTTTGTTAAGCCAGTCAAGTAAGCAAAGATTAATTTAATTATTTATATTATAAAATTCGATGAATACAGATTAAATTTTAATAGTTATTATTATTAAATTACTAAAGTGCGAATAATATATGACATATTAAAACTATAAAAATCTAGTATTGTTATTTATTAGCCAAAAGTAAAAACACTTATTTTCACAACTGAAATTATACACGAGAATCAATGATAAACTTATGCAGAAATATATCTATATATAAAAGCAAAAAACTTTAATATAAACGTTTGCAAAATACGATAAGTACAGTGTAATTTACCAACATGTGCTGCATTTAATTAGTTTTATATAAATAAATTTAAAGCTTCTAATAAAAATAGTGTCTGCAATGTAATTGTATCTAAAATATGTTTCTTAGTGGGTGAGATATATTTACATAAGGTAAGGATTTTTTGTATTATATATTTATTTAGGGTTTCATAGTAGATATCTGTAATATTATTTCCACATGAATAGTTTTTGATATTACTTACGATACACTTCAATGAACTAAATATGTATATTCATGATTGGAAAAGTATGTATTATATATGTGCTTTCAAAATTTAAACGAAACCATGAAAGAGTCGATTTTAATACTATATAAAATATGGTTTAATATATTAATAATAAATGAAATATAGTGCCTTCGATGTTTATTGTTACATTGTGGTTGAAGCTACTCTTGGGACCGAGATTGTGCCATTGAAAGCTTCAGTTTATATATCGTAAACCATAGATAAAATGTTCTTTCTTCGGAAACAATGGACCACCGTGTGTTTGCTAGAAGCCTTGCCTTATTTATGAACATTTTCGTTTTCGTATGCAACATTTATGATACGTTTTTCAAAGTAAGTTTTCATGTAACGACAATTTGAGGAAAACTACATTTTTGCAAAAACCACGAGCCCCCATGCTAGTCTCTTGTTACTCACGTACTTTTGTATTTTCCATTTGCTCCTATAGATTGACAAAAAAAACGTTTCTTTTTAAGTGTCAATGGGCAGTGTACTAATCTACCATTAATCATATCAACGAAGGCTATTGAAGTATTTCGCCATTTATTCTGGGTTGCGTGCCAAATACTGATGAGTGGAGATTTTGTTGCTTATTTTAGGAATTCAAGTAAAATTACTTGTGAATGTTCACATAATATTATTATATTGAATCAAGTAAAGCATTTTTGATAACTATTAATTTATATTTATTTTTTCCGCATTGTATGATTGAATATATTTCTAAAGCACATGTTTTATTTTGTTAATATTGTCAATATTTGTCATTAAACTAAAAATAGTCACATAGTCAGCATAGATTAACTACTTTTCAAGAATTGTATCTTCTTTTAAGAATTAATTATTAGAACACAAAATATTATAATTTTTTAATGTTTAAAAAATCTTCTGCTTTAATGTTACTTTCATATAAATTACAAAAAAGTTGTGATAATTTACGTTTTTTACATTTTAACTTTTTTTATCAAACAAGCCAGTATTAAAAATAATGTCTTGATCAATGAAAGAGTATCTATATTTTAATTATGAATGGCCGTATGTAGTGATTATCGGTAAAACAATGAAATAGTTTAGAAATGCGCATTATGTGAAAGCAGATTAATAAAATAATTTTGTAAAAATGTTTCTTACAGAATAATATAATAATTTCTAAACAGCGTACAAATACTATAGTATACAATTATTATAAAATTGTTAACTATTTCTGTCGATAGTCATACAATTAACCTGCATTACTGATCCGCAATTAAAAACATTTCACCAAGCTTTTATTAAGTAAAGAAGGAATATTTATTATTAAAATAACTCATTTTTATTTAAACAAATTTATATATAGGACTTTTCACAATAAAATGCACGTATAGTGTTTTAATACATTTTTTGTTAAAATTAATTTTTCATTTTTTTACATTTTAATTAAAGAAAAAAATCCTGGAATCTCAGATTTTTGATATTTTATAAACATTTCAAATCAGTTTCGGGTTTCAATTTCCAGGATTTCAGAGAGTACCGAGAATTTGAATCCTTGGTATATATTTTGATATATGATGGTAAATATAATTTACTTCGTTGATCTAATGAAACTTTAAATAAAGGAAAAATTAAAAATATATTTTTTTTAACTAAAATTATTTTTGATTTATGCTAATAACAAAACAGTTGTGAGAAATATATTGTAAAATATTATAATCTAATGTATTAATATTATTTGTTTCGAGAATATATAATGAGACATTGACCCTTGCCAACAAAATCTAGATAGATGTGTTTTTCTTCCTTTTCTGTGTTTGTTCAAGAGTATTCATATTCAAATAGAAGTCGGGTATAAAAAAATATATTCACCGAAAAAGGCCCGTCACGCAATCGGCTCTAAAAATAAAAAGGCAAATATATTTTTGACTAATGTTTATTTTACATTGATTCAAGCTATTTGTCATTAATTAAATTTGTTTTAAAAACATTTTATTTTTAATTAAAAATAAATATTAGCACATATATAAATATGGTAAAAATATTTACATAAGTAATAAAAAATTAATTTCAATGAGTTTAGGTTTAAATCATAAAAACGAAAAGCTCAAGGACCGAAGTCTTAAAATATCAATTTAATATATATATTTGCATATATACATGCTATTTTGCTTTTACAATAATTCAGCCTAATCGAGTTTCGAATAATTCATTTTAAGTAATGATAATCGAATAATTTATTATAATCCAATAGTTCATTTTAAGTATTAATAATCGAATAATCTATCATAATCAAATAATTAATTTTAGATTATATATGGTTACTTAAAATGTTTTATTTTTTAAAAAAAGAAAATAATTTGCAATTTTGATTTTTTTTAATTGTTAATGTTTTGTTATAAATAAATATTTAAAAAAATACAATAAAATTAAATGGATTTACTAGGGAGAGGGCAAGTACTTTCCAAAGAGGGTGTTTAGATAATTTTTAAATCGCAAAATAAAATAGGAATAATTCTACTGAATGGAAAATACAAAATTAATGACGAATCTGGAATATACAAAATTTCGAAAACGACGCGAAAATACTTCCAAATACCCAGTTACCGGTTTTAACTCAAGTTAAATTAGATTTTTATAAAATTCACAAAAATATAATTACATTTAAACAATTTAATACTATCCCTTATTAGGGTACCCCTGTATCTCATAATTGGATACATTTTTGAAAAACTGATAAAAGAGAAGAACGACATAAAACCAAATGTCTTCTTAATTTATCTAAACGTGTGAATGATTGTATTTTTACAACTATTGTCACATTCAACTAATGAAACATTTGTAATATATATATATATATATATATATATATATATATATATATATATATATATATATATATATATATATATATATATATATATATATATATATATATATATATATATATATATATATATATATATATATATATATGTATATATATATATATATATATATATATATATATTGTTTCTGAAATATACAGATTTTGCAAAACGTGTTTCAAATTCGGTACCTTTTCACTTTATATTTTTTTGTAATTCATATTCTTTATGAGCTGAAATAGCTCAATATTAGATAATTTTTAATACCTAATATATACGACCTAGCTTTATTTGTATTATAATCGCAATATTCATCTGCAAGATTAAAAAAAATCTGTGATGATCGATTTAAATTGTAATTATTTAATGACTGATTTCGATCTCCTAGGTAAGATAGAAATTTTGAAACACGAAGGTCCATATTGGGTTCGAACACAGGTTTATGAAGTCAATAGTCAGCGACTTATACCATTCGTCTTTTGTGCTGATATATAAATGTGTGACAATTAATAGTTTCTAATCGACTTTAAGTAAAAAAATGTTGTATAATATAAATAAAATATGCATATTAGTAATTATAAATATGAACGTATAAGTAATAATCTACCATTTAAGAAAATTTTAGCCTATCGGGCTTACGAGAAATCGGGTAAATGCTTTTTTAAGATTTTGGATTCAGATAATCCAAGCGGCGTCCAGTCAATATGCGTATATTGACTGGACGCCGTAATACGCCGTTTATAATATAAACATATATATACATATATGTTTATATTATAAAGTTATTAGATAATAATTTAATTGTTAAGATTTGTTTCTGCTTTCAAAGATTGAATGGAATTAAACGTACGGTTATGTGTAACTTAAGTAAATTATAATGATATTATGACGCACAACAAAATTATTATAATGTGTATATAAAACATGTAAACAAACGCCCGCGATATAAATCATGTGTGGTTTACAATAACCAAGGCTTAGTCACACAAACACAAACGCACATACACACATACAGTTTGTCGTGTGTTAAAACGTTACTTTGAACAGATTGTATAAATCATTGGTTTTCACCATACAGTACCAATATCCCAAATAAATATCCAATAGATCTGACCTGGAATGTGGTCACATTTCCATTTGGCATGGTTTCTATCCAATATCCGAAATGTTTGGTTGCTTAATTTGAATTTCTTCACAATGTATCGAAACAGTCCAGAGTGCTTCGTGTATTTTATAAATATTTTTAAACTAATATGTTTTGCTCATCCTGTCTTGTCAAGCATAATTATTGTGTAGCTGAAAGCGTACGTTTTGAAAATGTCTACATATATGTGAGCCTCATTATGTGTGTGGAAAACATGTTCTTCGAAACGTTCATTAATATTCAACCCTTAAAGGTTGACTTTGCAAAGTGACCAGATGATTAATAATGTATACCTATATAGAAAGATAACGATGTTATAAGGTTAAAAATGTTTTATATTTACAGTCCTAAACAAACTTGACTTGTTTAAATGTGACATTTATTTTAAACACAAAGAATCATTAGGCTAATAAAATATTCAAACTGAGAGATATTATTATATATTAATATAGGATAATCCAAAGGATTTATGTAAGCTTTTTATTATCATGTCAACATACCGTTAAAGAACCCGAATTTCATTTTTCAACTGTTCTTGAGTCATATAATAATTACGTCAAAGCAATTTTTTTATAAAAGTAAAAAATCTTAAACTTACATAAAATATAGCAATATTTACAATATCTTTCTTTGAAGAAATATTAATAATACTACTTATAATTTTAATTTTGACTAAATAATATATAATTTTTTGTCCAATGGTCTTTATCCAGTACTCATCTATTTTAAGTGTGTACATAACTATTTTTTCATTTATTATTTTTTAGTGTTATGCATTATTTGTAGCAATAAATAAAAAAATATAAGGTTTCACTTTTACTAAAGAGACAATAATTGTACTGTCCGATTATATCTATTCATTTTTTATAGTAGGTTGAACTTGTAAGAATTCAATCATAAGCCTTCATTGAAAATTATGAAAAGATAATTTAATTAGCATGATAGCTCAGTAGTATAAATCGATAATTAACGGAGAAAGACTTGGATTTGAATCTCATGTTTACTCCGGTGGCTTTAAATTAATTTTGTATTTAGGAGATTAAAATTAATGATATATAATTATTTTTTTCTATTCTCACTAATATATATTGCAATGAATAATAATAAATATAGAAATATCTATTAATGAGCTAAAAAAGCTTATAAAGAATATCACATATGTATTATATAAATATATAAATACAAAGTTTCGAAACACAAGTGACACAAGAAATCTGCTTCATATTTTACCTTCTTTTTAGTTTATTCGCGCTTTCAAACTACTGTATAAAATTATATAAAAAATAAAGTACGATGCTTAACTTTGAATATTGAAGTTTATATAACGAATCTAACTATAACTCTTGTTTGAATAGTTTTCTTAAAAGAACCGCCTTATTTTCAACATACCTACTCAGTAGCGTCGTATTAAAATTACTATTGATCTTCAACTCGATTAAACTTTGATTTCCAATGATAATTAATTGAGATGTTCCATTTTTATATGATTTTGTCAATAAATATGCATCCCTATAAGACCCAATGTGTTAAAAAAATATCAAAATCAATTTGTCTACCGGTTATTAAAAATATATTTACGAAAATTTATTAAAGACAATTAAGTCACGGTTTATCTCATTCACAGTTTTGTGGTCTGTTCAGTTTACCTTTCTGTTTATTGTGTATTATCTGCCGCTTTTCAGTCACACAACAAAGGGTTGTTTATTCAGGTATATTTAAGCATCGTTACGATAATTTGATACTCTGTATTCCATAATAAGGGTTTAATCTTGTAGCTTTGTAAAAACACGATAACATAACATAACACAAGATTTCACGGTGATGCAGACATTAAAACTATTTAAGAGAGTCTGAATATGCATAAGACTTTTATGGTTTGTGTATATTGCCCGTGACTATTAAATATTACATACATGTAAATGTATGTATATGTGCTTAAATGACATAAAATAAAATTGATTAAAAATATTGAAAGCAAAATGAGTAATATTTTATATAATATAATATTATACATTCGTAGTAGGTGACCAGCCATTCTGGATTACGCGGTGAAGTCCCGGGTTTAACAATGGTGTTTCACATTAATAATTGTCTGGGGAAAATCCTGGATTACCAACATATCAAAGATTCTGAGTGAAGGCACATGTTTGTTTTATTTATACGAGTTTTGGTTTTTCACTATGAATTAAGTTAAAATAAATTATATAAACTGACTTAAAAATGAACATACACCATGTAACAGAATTAAAATATATGTGCCAAAGTACTAAACAAAAATACAAAACGTCTGAATATAGTTTTACTAAAATGTGTTAATATTACATGTCATACAATCAATTAAAAATCATTACAGTTTTTGGTTCCAGCGTGTACATATCGCGTTAATTTGATACACTTAATGATATTATCTATTTTTTAATTGCACATTGACCTTAATGCTACATTAACATGCAGGCTTCTTGATCATTATGGAAATTTAACGAAAGGCTGTATATCCATATCTGTCATTTACAAACACACCTTATTTATGTCTTAAGATAACGTTTTAATACTTTGTGTAGAATTAACATTCTAGCCCTAATTTATAATAAATTGAAACACATTAAATTAGGAAATATTCGATTTAACGTTCATTATAATTTTAATTTTGATATTTTTCAGCTTTAATAAATAAAGCTCATACTAATGTGATTTAATTTTTGACGTTTAAAATTTTTTATATCTCGCGTTAAAGATACTTATTGTAATATAATATAAATAAGTATTAACACATTTTTAATATTTTATCATGTATAACAGATGAAAATCATGATTATAAAATTATTTTAGGTAAAATTTTTAATAAGAGAGAAAAGTATTGTATGGACATTAAAAATATCTAAAAGTGTTAATGTGAATTTCTCTCGCATGTTGTGTCACTATAAATTCTAAGTGTTTTATAAGCTCTAATTCTACTTCAAGATTTACTATTTTAATTTTGCTGTAGAGTTAACGTGTTTTTAATTAAAAATAAATTTCGCTAAGTAAATTAAAGTAAAATGTGGTGTAAATTAAATAAAAATATTCAAAGCTAGAAATAATTTGAAATTAGTGGAAAATACATTTTTTAAACTTTATTAAATGTCTTCATTTAATATCGGTTATTGCTTTTGAATTGTGTTTTATGGGGCGATAAATTTTCACGAGACGTAAGGAAATGTTCGCGTTTAATTTCTATCGCACACACACGGGGATTATGTATTTTCTCATACAGTCGTTATTGAAAAATTTATGTGTTTTATTTGTGTAATTTCTACAAGCTCTAGAGTATCAAATGTTATTTTTCTCACATTTCACCCTAAGCGATTATGGTACAAAGCATATATTATATTATAGTACGATTTTTTTCTTACGAAAAACCGAATAATATACTTTTGCTTAAGTAGATATAACGCGAGTATCATATTATAATATTAAAAGATAATATTGAACTATAATATCCACTAATAATAATGGGAAAATTCGTTGAGAAAACAGAAAAGGCCTTTTTGACGAAGAAAACATTACTTATAATAAATTAGGACTGTTTATATTATGTGTCATTGTCAGCACAATATTATATTTGCTAAGTTATTATTGGTCTTCCAACACATACTCAATTTTGTATGTAAATATTAATAAAGCCCATTAGAGTATCCCCATAATAGAACATCTATAAAAATAAAAATGTGGGTACTATATTAGTAATATTCAGCAATAAAGCACACATCACATTTAAAAACATATAATTTTTAAATGTTACTTTGATCATTATTCTACAACAAGAACCGAGAAGCTATCATTCAAAAATATTGTCTATGCTTTGCTTCTAAAGGTTTTGATAGCAGCCTATTATTTGTGTCAATAGTAAAGTTTCCTAATTAATTATGTCAATAGTGAGTCAGATCAGAGTAATGTAATTATTAAAATACTAAATTTTGACCTGGATCGACATACTAACCTAATGACCATAATTATTTTCATCAATTTAATTTAAAAAACTTACCAGCGTTTGCCCGTAACTTATCCATCTCACTTTAGTGTAAAATATCATTTCAATATATTCGTCTTTAATTTATTTAAGAAACTTTTTTAACTGTCAGCGATTAAGGCGTCCGATTTTTATTAAAATTAATGGTTGAAAACCAAACTTTTATAAATTTTTCATAGTCTAGTAAATTTTACAATGAAATTTTATTAGATCATTGAAAGGACAATAAATAATATTTCACATATCTAATAAATATAGCTCACATCCCAGTTCGTCGTTTTGCCTAATAAATTTATCTAAAATTTGGCGTAAAAAATACAAAGTAAATACAAATTTATTTATATTCTCAAAACGTAGACATCATTATTATTTCTAAACATATTTTAACCTTTTTTTCGCGTTTTATTCATTGGGATATTATATCACAAGCCCCCGATTTTTTATTATAAATAATTTAATGCACAAACAATTGTTTGGATTGAGTTACCATTGAAAAATTCTGTATTAGGAAAAATAATGAACTGTCAAATTAATACATTTAACACAAAAAAATGGCTTAAAAAATTTTGCGTTTGATTTGCACGAGCTTTTCATCGGGTAATTATCGACAGCAGGTTTCTAGATTTGTATAATTTACCATATTGTGCAAACCTTTTTTATTAATGATTATGTAGTTATAGTTTTGATATAAATATGTATAAAACAATTTATATATTAATAATATATTATAAGAATTATCTCTGAAAAGAATTGCTGGTAAAATATCGTTTCATTAATAGATCCATTAAATTGTATCGTATATAAATAAAACGGTAGATATTATAATATAGTATTTGAATTGTGAATACGCGGTTCTATTACGCACATTTTTTATTGGCTAAAAAACATTAGGGATGTGAAAGGTACCACGTGTTATGTTGTTTTATAAAGCCTCCTGGAAAATCTTATTAGGCGAACTGTTGATTTGATGTGCGGTCATCCCAGAATAACTGACATAGTGGAAAATTCTTCCTTGCTTCAATCCCAGAGGCTCTTTTGGATCGTAATCAGCGACAGGATTAATTGGGGCTGGGTATGATAGCATGAGCAAAAGTAAATACCAGATCGTCAATATATGCTAAAATATTGTCTAGTGACGAAATACCTATACAAGTTTTCGCGAGTAATCGATACGTCTTGTGACAATATGAATTGTTTTCTTCGAAGAAGTTGTGATTATAATTAATACTGATATTATGCATTTTAATCAAATCTCACAGGGCTGTCGATGAATACAAATTTTTGGGTTAATCAATAATTCAATTCATATATTTTAATAAATATGCAAAAATATACAGACCTACATAAATTAATTTGTTTTTTTAAGTAATAATTTTTCATCTGTATTAGAAATTATCATAATTTTTAATTTCACTGAAATTTTTGTTAAAATTTAAACGTAACATGTATGAACTAGATAATATATATTCTAAAAATATGTGTATATGTAGATATAATTTAAGAGTCGGATTGAGGATTTTTAAAAACTAGGCTTTCAATCATTTTTACGGTATTAATATTTTAAAAATCTTAGAAAGTTAAATTTTTCTAAAATTCTTACAAAAAAATTCAATTTAAATTAATATGTAGAAATTATTAAAATAAAATATTTAATGATACAATTTATTACTATATTAGATACTAATCCAGTACGATAGACGAGTGATATATGTCGTTGGCTATTGACCTAAAAGTCTTGGATTCGAATCTCATATGAACCTTATGGACCTTATAGACCTTATAAACCTGTGTCTGGGAGATGGAAATTAGTTATTATTATATAAATATAATTCCGATCAATCATCATAGATTAGGTTTACCTAGATTTTCCTGATCTCACGGATAATTATCGTGATGATTAATTAACATCCAGTAAGGTTGTATATGATAGGTATTGAAAACTTTCTAAAAGTGAGCTACTTCAGCTCATATATGAGTAGAATATCTTAAATGTCTTAAACAACAAAAATGTTAAAACTTACTTGGAATATTTAAATATAATAAAGCCGACCATATTCATTGTAAAAAAAACAATTTGTTTCAATATACTTTAGGGGTGTTGGCCCTAAGGGTGATTGATCACGTGGGCAATGAAACTCCATGTAGAATCCCCAAAAAAGTTGACGATGCGCTTAAATAAGCCATAAAAACAATTAGTGTATTATTTAAAGAAAGTGAAATAATATTAAATCCAAAGACAAACCATTAAAGGAACACTATTTTTTATTATTTGATGCTATGAAAACGGTAAAACCAAATTTAGTATTTTATATTTTAGGTCATTTTGTATCTAGAATAAGAGCGAGATAATAGTAATGTTATATTGGTCATTATATATTCATACATTCTGTAAAACCTTAGATTATTTTGTTAAATATATTTTAATTTATTTGAAGTAAAGTAAATAATAAAAATCCTATATAACCGGGTTGGTATCAGGACAAATACCCCCTGGACATATACCCCCCGGACAATAATCCCCCGTCAAAAACCCCATGGACATTAACCCCCCGTGCCAATAACCCCCCTGACAGTTAGCTCCCGCCATGTATAAAGATAATACAGATATTACTTAACACGTTTCGTGACGCTCTGTTATACTTAATAAAACATATAATAACGCCATTTCCGAAGTTTTATTAAAAATATCAACATTTGGAGAAGTAGGGTAAGAAAGGATTCGTTTGAAATGTTTTCCAGTATCGACAATTTTATAATCGAGAAAAATAATTGTAAAACTTTTATCGCAAAAATTATTATAGGTCACTTAAAAGCGCTAGAAACACAGTTTTGTAAATATTTTATATCAAATATTGATTTAAAAAAGTTATCTTGTATTAAAAAACCATTTTTGATTGGCTTGAGTGAGATTGATCACCTGCCTTATAAAGCTCAAGAGGAATTTGCGGAGCTTTCGAGTTACTCAAACTTAAAACTAGATTTTCCAAAAAAGCCCTTGACTGAATTCTGGATCGGAACTAAAACTGAATTTCCCACAATTTCTGATATGGCATTAAGTGTTCTTCTGCCATTCAACACCACATATTTATGTGAGATTACTTTTTCAGCTTTAACCCATATTAAATTCTAATATCGTTCATCGCTAAAAAATGTTAAAGAGATTTTCAAATATTACACCAAAATTAAATTTGTTATGCAGTAAAAAACAAGCACATCCGTCTCATTAAAAAATGATTTTTCCCTTTCATTTTTGTATACTTATAATATATTCCAGCGACAATATATATTGCTCAAAATTTTTTTGTTTATGTTATTGCAAAAAATGCAGTTTTGATGATAACTAGGCATATAATTTTTGTAACTATAATAATTTTATATTTTTATATGTTTCTAAGAAAATTATAAAACTATATTTTTTATATGTATGTAATATGTATATTGTTACATAATCAATAAATTAGCATAAATTATTTATATATCTTTATTTTATATTTATCTGGGGTCGCGAAAAAGCTCACAATCATAAATGGGGTCATGAATGAAAAAAGTTTAAGAAACCCTTGGCTAGATACATATGTATAATACAGCTAAACTTTGGTAATGGCGTTATTATATGTCTTATTAAGTATACCAGAGCGTCAGGAAACGTGTTAAGTAATATCTGTATTATCTTTATACGTGGCGGGGGTTAATTGTCAGGGGAGTTATTTGCTCGGGGGGTTATTTGTACGGGATGGTTAATGTTCAAGGGGGTTTTGACGAGGGGTTATTGTCCAGGGGGTACATGTACAGGAGTTTAGTGTTCTAGAACCAACAGGGTCAAGTATATTTATTTTATTGCAAAAAATGAAAATCGTGTTTTTTATTGCAAAATTTTTTTTTTTTTTTTATAAATATAAAAATATTTTTTTTATCGAAAAGTAAAATTAAATAAAAGTTTTATAACTTAATTTTTATGTTTTAACTCAAAATAAATCAAATGTTAAATTTTTTACAATTAAATTAATTATGTAATGTAGACAGTGGTGTTTAATGAGTGATGAAAATATTAATGATAAACGAAATCTGGGTTAAAGAGAAAATCCAGATAATGGAAATATATGGATTACGCACACATGACATGAATTGCTTGAAAAGAGCACTACGAACGATTAGCATACATCTACGTGTATTTTCGATGACAGGTATATATATTACAACAAAATTCAGCCTTTCAGATTCGTCGCTTGATGCATTATTTTTTTTCGAAAAGGATTTTGCCGTACCGATTTAGATATCATACAAATAATAATTAAAAGAGGCTTACTTATAAATTCATTGTAAATTTTTCGTTGCAATATAACAGGCGAAAGCTTGATGCGTTTTAACCAGGTATAAAAATATAATAATTAAAAAACTATTATTACAATGTGTCACTATGTATGCTTAGCTCGATTTTAGCGAGATTAGTAAAATCTTGGAAAACCTAATCTGTGATGATCAAAAGATTTTTTTTTATATAATAATCACTTATTCCAATCCCTCAGAAACGATAAAAATATATATAGAAAAACCCCTATAAGGTTTGCGATTCGAACCCACGTCTTTTAGGTATTTGTCACTATTGTGGTGGTTATATATTTAAGTTTATAATTTTGATTAGTTATTTAAACAAATAGCAAATTAATTCATACTGTTTTATTCTTAATTTAAATATAAATATAAGATTATATAAACGCAAATATATTTAGTCACTAAAATGACTGACGTTGTAATGAGCTTAATTAAAATTCTCGTCGTATAATGTAATAGTATTAAAGAGTTGTCATCGTCAGTCTTGTTAAAAAACAATCTGTAAACGAGTAGTGAAATTTTGCTTTGATGTCCACCATCATTGTTGGTAACAACCCAGACTAAGTTCAACGTAATAAATTTACGTATCTCTCTTTACGGTGCGGTAATTACCATTTTCGTATAGATAACTTTGTTTGGTTTATTTTGAATTAAAATATTTTAATTAAACTGTTTTTGATATTCTAAATATATAATAATGATCAATGCGTCTAACTAATTAAACTATGCTAAAATTCGATTTTCTTCGAAAAATATTGTTGTTATTATTAAGCAAAGCGAGACGTAGTCGCGTTGTGTAATTGAATAAATAATTGGTTTAGTTGATGTAGTTCTTGTATTAAATAATATATAAAATATCAGTTTACAGTATTGTTATAAATTTACAATGAAGCGTACGCATTTTCTGAAAAGATAAATTGTTAATTACAGTAAAGATACACAAAGGGACTAAAAAGAAATATAATAATGCATATTTATTATAAAGTAAAACAATATTTATTTATTTCGTGTGTAGTTACTAAAAAAAATAGATTTGTTGCTAGTATATTATGTATGTATATAGATGCACGTTTAATATTAAGCTTGGCATAGACCCATTTCAAAGGTAAACTAAATATTTCAAGTCACGTATCAATGGGTCGAGTTGTTTCTAGGCATTTGAGATTGAGATGGAATTATCATGCAATATATTAAATTAATATAAATTAATTATATTTAAATAGCAGAATAAAGCTTTTATTTCTCACGAATGTGTGCAATGAAAGCCATATTAATATTTAATGTTTTTTTCATCAGATCTGAGCTTTAAAAAAGCTTAGTATGTGCTGCTGGACAATTTCGCATTTGAATATACACTTTGTTTTATGAAAATCTATTTGCATAATTTGAATTGGACCTTATCCAATTGTTTTATATTATAATATCTCATCGTTATGAAACAATGTACTATCCAATTAATTACCCAATAAATTATCTCACGCGTCACAGTAAAAGCGTGTAAGCTTTCATGAATTAGTAATCTGTTCTCGATCAGACGTCAAATGCAATAAAGAATTTAATATCTGCGTTTGCTACAATTCTCCTAGCAAATTCTGCAAAATCGCGAAACTTTGTAGGCGAACAATGGAGAGCGATTTGCGATTGGAGACATTTTTCCGATTTTAAATTCAGATTATGCCCTCAAGCTACTGAAAAATGGTAATTTGATGCATTTCTCTTCTTCCAGAGAGAAAATAAAATTATTATGCAAATTCGCACGAATATCGATTATATATGTTTGAATCAGTTATTATTTGATAGCGTTAAACTTGCGTACCTAAGGGTAATAAATTATTAAAAATAATAAAAAAAATTTTTTATTGAAAGTACTAATTATAGTGAATATAGTGTATAAACATTAATTTTATTTAAAAAAATAATCTAGAATAGTATTTATTACTGTTCAATTATATTTTTTTGTAGTATTCTTGTAGCATTATTGAAGCAGTGAGTGGATTTAATTTATAGTTATTTTCTACTATGAATCAGTTACTGAGTGTTATAAAATTGCATTCTGCTTAGATTTTATGTGCAGTGTAAATATATATATATATATAATTAGTTCAGACGTTGTTTGCATGTGCTCACTTTAAAATTTAGCTTGTTCATGGTGTTTTATTTTATGTATTTTTTACTATGATAGCAGTCCCTTCACGAGAAGTACTATCTAAGTGTTTGGTATTATATATCAATAAAAATTAATATACATTAACAATGTAGTGTATGGATACGTATAAGTATAAATAATTTGACTAAGGTTTATATGTATTATTTCGTTAATTCTATATCCATTAATGTAACGTGTGTAGGACAAAATGTATCTATTGAATATTAATGAAAAATTAAGAGAGAAAATCGCGTTTTAATTAAATTGCATTGAATAGAATTGTGTCGTTTTGCATTGCCATTTTGTAAAACCTTGGATCAAATATTCGGTACAAGGTAAAAAAGGCGTTAAACCCTAAGGTAAAGTTTTATCTGTCGGAAGAAAAAAAACGGAGCAACATTCTATGGATGCATGCGGAGTATAATGGCCCAGAAACACATAAGTACCATATACGTGGGTCTACGAAATGAAATTCACGGAAAACGTAACACGGAATTGTGCCCGAGATACACACATACATGCAAGAATACAAAAGTCGCAAATAAGGCGCGTGACTCGCCTTAGAAAAAATAAAGATTCCCTTTATGTCTTTCACTCTTATTCTTATGTTTCCGGTACATTAACAGGTGGTTCTAGTATATGACTACTGATAGTTAATGGTCAAAATATATTTAGTATAATATATTGTAATAGTAGATTAGATATGTTATCAAAAATATTTTATTTTTATTAATGAAATAATAAATTACAAACTTCTACATTCATTATATTAATGAAATCGATTGTAGATATAATACTTTTAGTATAATTATTTATTATAGTGTTAGATATTATTGGTATAATGATATAAATATAGTATGATAGCTATAACATTTTATGTATAAAAAAAAATATTTAACAATGGGAAAATAAATATTCGAAAATATCCAAGAGCAATTACGAGTAACTTTTTGTAAAGAGCCGATGTCAAATGGGCCTTAGAAATCGAATAAATTCCGGGTCACAATTCACAATTCGTACAATTTGCAACTTTAACAATTCGACAAATAAATTTTATGATAATATTATGATTGTCAATTTCAGCAAAATATTTATCTATATAAATATTAATAGCTTTAATAAATTATACTTATATAATAAACTTATTTAAATAAACAGTGCAAAATTTAGTTACATTAAAATACTGAGGAAAGTTTTGTTTGTACCTTTTGACATTCAATTATAATTAAACTCATTGTTGTCAACGTTGTTAAAGTGATACATGTTGTTTTTATTTATAATTTAGGGAGAAATCTGATTATAGTTAAATGTTACTGAAATTTTGAATATTTAGCAAAGTGTGCTTAATTACCAGTTGACCTGAAACCACGTTACGATTAAGCGAGAGTTTTAGGTATAATATAAATTCTTTTCAGAAAATACTGATCTTTTATAATAATAAAATTCTTTGAGTAATATTTTATAATTTATATATTTTTTTTTATAAAAATAAACGTTTGACCTTTGGCTGAATAAATTAAAAAATAATAATATCGTAAGAAAAAATCTTTATATAACTGTATAAAATTATATTTTATTTATGTATATACATACAAAAGTACGTCAAGAAAAAGCGTACGATAACGCTGATTCAACCATTATTGCTTTTATGTTATCTTAGGAATCGCGAAAGCACGAGAGGAAGGGTAAAATTTTGGAAGGTATTGAGAGGAGCACCTGCTTTAACCGACTTTTAGGTTCTTTGGAACTAAGCTAAGCACATATATTATTTTAGAAATATACAATGCACAGGAGATTTTGGGTATTCGTCAACGCGATCTGCATTGACAGTGATGCATTGCAAAATTTAAACTTTTGATGGCTATATTGCAAAGTATTTTTATTTCGTCTATGATGATGCATCGTCCCGATCGGAACTTATGTTATCTGACTCTCAACCATGTTAGTGATGCATTAAATCGATTTTCAACATGAAGTATGGTT
This sequence comes from Plectrocnemia conspersa, assembly GCF_051122295.1. Taxonomy (NCBI): domain Eukaryota; kingdom Metazoa; phylum Arthropoda; class Insecta; order Trichoptera; family Polycentropodidae; genus Plectrocnemia; species Plectrocnemia conspersa. The sequence goes on from NW_028277173.1 coordinate 19,085,577, forward strand.
TCAGGAATTTTAAATCGTCTAATTCCGCAGGGCGTAATTTAATTCATAATTTTAGATCAAAATCGCATATGTAAGAAAAAATGTTATAATTGCATCGAAAACAGTACACCGTTTGCAACCAGCTAAGTTTTTTGATATCTATAATAAGTAACAGACTTTAATGGATCAGCATTATTGTGTTGGTAACCGTATTTTCATGGTCGGTAATTATATGCTTCTCAAAGGTAAAAAAATTCAGATTAGGTTTTCAAAAAAAGTGAAAAATAACATTCTTGTTTTTTTTTCACAGATTTATCAGCTCCTTTATGGCTGCCGTTATTATTTGTCACATCACATTTTTCTGCTTTCCATTCAAACTAAATCCATTGCCATTTTTTTATGGTTTACATGCTTGTGTAGCAAATTTTTATTTTATGCTGACAGAGGATTTTTACAAACGCGGATTTGCTGTCGTTATAAAATCAATGCACTCGTTGTAGATATGTTCTCTATTAAAGGGAGTACAGATGTCCGTAATAGCATTGTATTCTTTTTTATATTATAATATACACTTTTGAAATTGCTAAGGGATGACACGGATGCATGCTTTAGGCTCTAAAGCAGTTGCGTCTGTAATCCCTGTCCATCACAACAAAGACGTTTAAGAACCTATCTCTCACACGAGCCACAAAGCTTTGTATACAAATATGCTTTCGGCGTTAGCAACGAGGAACTGATCGAATTGATGTAAGATAGGTACATATATTTAATATATACGCTTCTAAAACCAGTTTCTATGTATGTGTAAGTTAGACCAACTTGATTTGAGTAGTATTATTATACTTTCATTGAAACATAAAAAATAAATAAAAAAAGAGAACAAACACCTGTTTCAGTGATCCTGAAAAATTCAATTTGTACGACACACTGGTTAAATACAAACATAAGTTATCTTAACACTTATTAGTATACAAACTAAAAAGTTTAATGATCTGCATCTAAGTGATTACTGCTATGATACCTATGAGTTCCGGAGAAAGTGGGAGCGACACACGTTTAGTTTCGAATTCACGCGTGAAACGCTCACCGTTAGCTACTCGTTTTTAACTTCATAAACGAATTGAATCAAGTGCATTTTTTGTAAATAAATGTTGTTAGTTGGTTACAGTCTTTTCGACTACTCATGTGGTATAAAAATATAAATTAATAAAAATTACAAATTCGGCAAGATAAGTTCGCTTTCTTGAACCATGTTATCTTGTAACCATGTCAAAAGAGATTCGAGTGTATATTTATACGACGCGCACTCGATTTTACTTGTTTCTCACGAATTAATAGTCTAGAATTCTAAGTTAGCACCTAAAAGATTTATTTGTTTTGACTTTATTGGTTTTTGTGTTGTGTCATGTTTCACAAGCTTATCAAACATTTTTATTTTTACTAATAAGTAAAAATCGTTTTATAAATGACATAAATATATTAACTGTAATATATATCATGTAGCAGTTAGAACTAGGCCAATCTGCGAAATGTCAATTTCAGTAAACTTAATGTATTATATCGCAGTTACATCTGTCTAAGCAAATAATGTTGACACCATAAGGTAAGATTTATTTATCTTTACATCCTCTTGCGTACCGTATTTTATGACGTTTTATGTACATACTTAAGTTATTGATTATATTGATGATAAATGTATGTGACTATCTAACCTATTTTAACTTTTAATTATAAGCAACCTTAATAATACATTTATTAATATACAAGTATTTTAACAGTGAAAAGACATGTTCATATTTAAAAAAAAGAATGCTAAAATCTACCATATTTTTATTGCGAACATATAAAATTCTCTCATACGCGTTAAATGTATTGTGTTATGCACACAAGAGATATAAATTCATATGTGTATAAAGCGCTTTTTTATATTATATACAACTGAAAAAAATATATGTAGGTCGCTAATCTCAATATATGCCGAAGTATGAAGGGGCGGAGGCGCACGCGATAAATTTCACACACAAGGTGGAGGAGTGTACTTTTCAGTACAGCGCGAGCGTGATACATTGCTGTACTAATATTCGTGAAAGCTAGGTGTAGTGACATATGCTGCGAATAAGTCAAGTGAAAAATGCAAAAAGATCTTGCGAATACGCATTTATACCAAGCCAAAAAATGAGAAATGAGTGGGGTGTGAGTGAATGGAGTTATTTTTATCTTTAGCTCATAAACGAAAATGTCTTATATAAACGATGGTAGTTGCCAATGAAAAATTCATAAGAAATATTTACCATACATATATAAATAAATATACTAAATATATAAAGTAGGACATTTAAAAAAATATTTAATTTAATTTTAATTTTATAGATAATTAATAATAATAAATAAACAATATCATTGTCCTTTTCTTGATAATATATTTTACACTTTCTCATAATTATTTCCTTTACGTTTACAGCACGTTTGACCCTTATTTCATATCTAAATGCTCTACTCTCTCACTATCATCTCCCTTTGTCATCATAAAGTTTAATTTGGAGCGCAAATATTATACATTTACTGTATTTCATCATCATTTCTTCGGTGAGTTATTTTATTTCATTAATTAATTTAGCTACTTTATACATTGTAAACTCTATTAATAATGAAAATACTCACAATATAATTATATATATTACATATGTAGGTATTTATGTTATAATATATTTGTGATTTGTTTAGGACCTTAATACATATTTAATATGACTGTATTTTTAGCATATATATGTATTATATATAAGTGAGAATTAAAAAAGGAATATAATTTGTATATGAAATGAAAAGATCTTCAACTGGAATTTTATGCAATACCAGTAGTTTATTTTTTAATGAAACAGCGTAGCTTCTATGCTCTTTTGTATAAGTTAACGGTGTGTATAAAATAATCAAGGACCTTACATTTAAATATATAATATAATAATCCGTCGTGCCACACATTTCAAAAGCCTTTTCTCTCGTAACCATTAAAAGACTCGTGCTTTTTTCTTCTTCACATTATCTGAAATAAAAGTATGTTGGCATGGTTAGTGATTAAGTGCTCATTGCAAAAAACAGATTGTAAGTTCCTCGAGAAATTTATATATTACATTTACTTCAACAATAAAGTATGATGATTTAATATCTGGTATAAAACGGAATTGAAACTCCATAATTATTAAAAGCATCATTTAAATAAAAAAAATACAAATTGACTGTGGCATATGTGTTATTAACGTATGCACAATATAGCATACAACAGACTATTAAAAATGGAACTTCCGAGCACTTCTGAATCAGAGTCAAATTTTGATGTGCGGAATAATTTTTCGCTGGCATTTCTGTGATTTGCTGGCATTGATGATTCTCGGGGCTAGACGATTTACGATATCTAAGAATACCAGGATTAATAAATACAATCCTGAAAATTTTGTAGAAATTTAAAAAATTCGTTTTTTGTATAAAATTACTAAAAAAACATATTTTAATCGGTAATAATATAATTTTTATTGTAAAAGATAGCACATGCGTCAGAACACCAATTGTACATCTCTTATGGAATTCATTTCTGTCATTTACAGACATATTTCAGTCTCTCGTAATCATACTTTGGAGATAATGATCCAATTAAATTTACTTGTGTATATGATGTTTATGAAGAATGAGAAAGATTATAAATTTGTCATAGTGAACTGATAATAATTTTAATTTAAAAATCACTGTCAGCGATATATATTTGTGGCAACTATTGAAATATTACTGAATAAAAAATATGCTTAATTACCAAAATACGTTAATTATTTTCTTATAGTATACTGTTAAACAAGGCAAAATAGTCATTAGTATATTCTGCAGCGATTTCTATTATTCAAATTAATATAATAAAAAACGCTAGTAGATCTAAATAATTTTCGGCGACATTCAACGATAATACCGAAGTTTTCAAACATTTATTATTAGCTGTCAAAGCACTCTGTCAATGTGATTCAAACTTGTGCTTAAGCACAAGTTTGAATCACGCTTAAGACTTATTCCGAAAATTGCCCGAATTTAAATCTGTATTCAACATAGACATGATAATTACTCTTAAATAAAAACATATATAAAAACAAAGGTGGACAGATTTAAATAATGTTTATTAAATCCTAATTCATTCTATCGCAATTATCATTTTATAATAGCATGCTTCCAGTAACAACTCAAAAAACTACTAGGGAAATAATATACTTTCATTAAAAGATTTGGTATAGAACATGAGCACAATACGCTACAAATTTCAGAGCCACTGGAGACGCCATCTGTTGGATACATTTTAGTCTTTTCATTCAGAGCCTTTGAAATCTTTATCGATTGAACAAAATACCATAAAAAAACAGTTATTCAGTTTAATACATATATAAATTAGTGTATGTATATTATATATAAAAATGCAATTTATCAATCCCAAGTACCTTAAATTGCAGTAATTTAAGAGTTGCTCGAAGTAGTTTCTATATATTTATATACTAAACACCTTTTATATGTAATTGTGATCCAATGTTAATAAAAACTTATGACATACTCACGAGCGTCACATTTAATTATTAAATAATACGGTAAAATACCATCGCAAAGAAAATTATAACCGTATTGTATTTTCGTTTGATATACGATTTTTTCTTATTTATTACGAGTAACCAATATTCCAAAATAATACAATACTCTCATGAAGTGTAATGAAAATCGGCGTACCGCATGTACAATATTGTTATTATGATGTCATTTGGGTCGTCACCGCTAACTGCCAGCTGCAGACACTCTTTGTCATTAATAACGATATTCCCAGCTTTCAGAACAATGAAAAATTTAATTATTACAATTTGACAATTTAAATTTTCCTTTTATAAAAAAAATTGCATACCACACAAAATAATCAAAGCTCTGGTTTAAGTCAAGAAAAATGAAATAACAATTTTTCAGATGATTGCCACTAAGAGTTTTTTTTTATTTTTACAAGTGTAGCGAGTGCAATTTGCATTTCCGATAAAGGCGATTTGAGTAATTTACAATTCAAAACGAAACGAACGACGAATGTTTTCTTCTTATATTCAAGTCGTTTTAAAATAATAAAACAGTAATAAAAAATAGGCAACTCAAGGAAAAAATAATGAAACGGTCTCCGCTCACGTTTTATGCGCGTATGTGCCAGATAAAGAATTCATATACAAATATAAATATACAATATATCAAGAGGTCAACGCGAAATCTTGGGTCTGTTTTTTACGGCGTCCTTTACTGCACCCCGCGGAAAATAGAGTGATGATTTATGCGTGAAAAGAGGACGTACCGCGAAAAAAGATAAAAAAAGATAAAAAATTAAATCATAATAAATTCATTCTACACTTTCACTCGAAAGGCATTGTTTGTAATATTTCCTCATCTATTTTATTGTATTAAAAGACACTATAATGTATTATGTTTTTTTTCTTATACTACCATTCTTCCGGAAAAGTTTTTCTTCGATTCTTCTTTGTCACATATGAACAACTAACTTGTTTACAGAACAAATTGCCATAAATCAATGTCTAAAACTATTTCGTAAATCACTACGAGAATTATCTTAAAAATATATTATATCACTATTTATTTAAATGTAAATATAATTATTAATTAAATTTATATTTACAGTACTAAATTTGTAAATTAATAATATTATTAAATGTAAATTTAATTATTAATTAAATTTATATTTACAGTACTAAATTTGTAAATTAATAATATTATCCAATATTTATTCCACAAGTATGTAAGCTAATACAATGTTATTTGTTTATGTTTCAATAATGCTTGTGCAAATATCTAATGAGTGGATAAACAATAAAATAAACTTATTATATTATATGCTAAATATAGTATCAAAAAATATATATTTTATTATGTGTAGTAAAAGAGGCGTGCAATTATTTATAACTAGTACCTAGTTAAAAAGTCTAAAATAAAACAACTGTTTATTATGATAATGCACAGGTTAACACGACTGAACTATTATTTATTTTTAACAGTTGCAATATAATGATAAAATTGTGCAATACTTATAAAATTCAATATATGTATTAAATATACATATGTGCTGTGCTATGCCGTAGTGTTCTATCGCAAATATCGTCTTTATGTAGTCTCAGAGATTAAGTCTTGGAGATTGAAGAAGATTGGTTGGCTTGAATTCTTGTGTAGGTCAAATCAGAAGTAAAGTGCCAAGCTCCAGTTCAGTAAATGTTATGTAAAACTTGTGATTTTTCTATGGCATCTTTACGGCTCATATATGACTGGGAAAATGATAAGAGATCGACGATCTTACTCTTCACTAACTCTGACCATTCAAAGTGTCCACTCTGGGCCCTCTGCTCTTCACAATGTCATAAATCTGGCAGTTACAAATTCAAGGTTAAAAATTGTATAAATACATTTTGTCTGCTGCGGCCTCCTCTCTACTAAGTGAATTAAATCATTTATGGAGATACCATATTGTGACATTTTCTCGAACCCATTCCCTATTTATTTTATTTATTCCAGTTTATCCATTCGATCTCAGTGGAAATATTTTGATTCGAGAAACTTCCACTTTGAATCATTTTTGAGATTAAATAGAGGTTCTCTTTACATCTAAATTACTTTTGTGATAAATCTTTTAAGATGCTCGGCTTTATAATAAGAAACACATTTCACTTTGCCGATCTGTCACTTATTCGCATCTTCTATGACTATGAATCTATAATTTGACATTTCGAAATAACCAAATACCGAAGGTTGTTGAGATACATTTATAAGAGGATATTTGGTATTTTTCTGTTATTGTATCCTAGCCCCTTTCTTTTAGTAACTTTAGGATACGATTCGCTGAGTTCTCGCAAAAGATTGAATGCCCCTAAACAGTTCTTTAGAGTATTAAAGTTATTCAAACTATTATTCTTGTAATTCTAGCTTTGGGTCCCGGAACGTCTTCGATAATCACGATCGCGTCCTCTTTTGATTTCCGTTAGGTTTAGGACGTCCGCAATAGCCGACTCGCCTATGACTGTCTTATTTAATTTGAATGTTATTTTTATTGCAATATACACACATAGCTAATTCACATGCGAAAATAAGTTTGTACAGTATTTTGTAGCACGACTTAAGCACACGCATTAGGGCAGCGCTTTTTGTGTGCATTAACTGCCTCACGCTAGAATAGACAATTCGATTGCTTCATCATATTTCTATAAAAAATATTTCAAGTCGTTAGTAAATGAGCGAATTATATTAACGACACTATTTGTTCAAGATAACAAAAGCATGTGTGTACCGCTGGTCGTCGTCGACTGTATTATAAATTAGATAGTATATAATTACTTTTTTTAGCTATTGCTTAGAATTGTTCCACATTGTGAAGCTACTGAATTGATTAATTAGTAAATGAGTTATCTTAAAACATTTTGATAGCCTTATCAGTAACTGTAACATAAAAAACATTTTATACACTTATTGATAGTGTTTAAAAAATCAGAATCAGATAATTATTTAATATTTTTTTTTATATTATATTTTTTATAAAATATATATTATAATATATATCCAGGATGTTATTAGTTCAGAAAATTTTCAATGTTTCAATAGCGAAATATTTTTAAGGGAGTTTTAAAAATAAAAGTTCTAGGTACTTATTTAGGTGGTTAATAAAGTTAATTTATTATTAAACGCCTGTAGAAACTTGTTAATGGCCAGTCATATCAGGTTATTTGCTATTAAAGTCGCAGTAACATTACAGGCTTGCAAGCCCAATGTGTAACAGTAGGGTAACTCATATTATACTATAAGTATCAATACATATTGTGACAATATTACGTAATACATATATAAATATAAATAAACTATAACTCATATTACACATTTTGTGAACGTGGCTTTTATCTGATTCAAATTCGCGACAGAATTTTGCTATATTTTTCCTGCTTCGAAAGTTATTGCCATAAACAGAAACAGGTTGTCGATGAATTTCGACAGCAGCTTCTTCTTTCACATAGTAAAAATGGATCATTGCGGCCTTGCAAACTCTACCGCGACACGCATACCCTAACGGAAATGGTATCTATACTTCATAATGTCCATCGTTACACATCTAATCTATTTTGACGAATATTAGAATATTATATAAATTGGCTCTGTGAGGATCTGCGTGATACAGTTATGTAATAAGTTTTCCCTGGTCGTTCCCAAAAAAAATATTAATGTAGGTTTTCATATCACAAATGAAATATTCATATATATTTGCTGGTCTATTTTTTACCCTTTTTCGTCATTTTTCACAGACTATCTCCGTCACATAAAATTACACACAATAAAAGGGCACCGACGATAAAATTGTTCGGGATCGCTGCCCTCGTTTGAATGCTTTAAATCAAAAGGGCGAATTGATCGATGGGCGCGATTTGAACGCGACGGAAGTTTGGGGGTTGATTTTTCACACCCCCGGCGACAAACAAAAGTCAAGGGCGGCCGGACGCATTTTCCATTTTGGGACCCTTCCTTTGTTCATCAGACACGAACATGTGTCAATGTCGCCTGATCAAGGTCGTTTCATCTACTCGTTAATTCCAGCAAACCACCTTCAACAGCCACCCTATATACATTAAAACATCTCAAGCATTAATCTGATTAAACCCATCAACGTATGCACCTTTTATATCTAAGAATCTAAGGATAAAATGATATTAATAATGACAGTGATTATACTATCGATTAATCGACATATTTAGATAATGTAAAACTTTTGAAGCATAGACCTAATTTTCGAGTTTATAGGGAGGGTCGTAATAGCTATTTACGTATTAGCTTCAAAAAAAATTAATAACTCACATAAAACATTTCAGAATGTTTGTTTACTATATTCATTTTACAATTGTAATTTATTTCTATGAAGTTAAATAATCCTGCAAAGCGGAATGGACAAGATAATTTTACTAACAATCACAATACGAGATATGATAAAAATCTCGTTTCAGGAAACATCTGCCCCATTCGCAGCGACTGCATAACTGCGCACAGAAAAATGTTTTTTTTTGCGTATTGTTAGCTAAAATTTTCAGGCGTAAAGTTTTTACTTACATTACAATGCGGGTGAATTTTTTAACTATAACAGTGATTCGAAAAGTTTAAAAACTTATTTAAAAAAGCATAAGTTATGTGCCGCAAAAGTCAGCATTCTAAAAAAATGTATGTTTTTGAATGTATGTTATATTTTTCATAATCTGATATTTGGATAACCTTTTATTAGCAATACAGAATCGTGATTCAATAATTTATTTAAATTTATCTACATACTATTTCGTATGTAGATATCTAATAATTAGTGTGAAGAAAATGTGAATATTCTAGCAATTCTAGATTTATATTTTAGCATAAATTATTATTGAAATTTATTTATTTTTAAAGCTTGAAACCTTATATTTTTATTATTTTTGTCTATCTTACTAATTTTTTGTAATTTTTCAATTTACATATATAAATTAAAGCATAAAGTCGTAGAAAATTATACTAACTTCAACACCGACTCCGACTGTCATATTTTAACAATTTAAAAAAGTTCTAAAGGAGATTTTCCTCTTAATAATATAATTTTCTTGTTTGCAGTCGTGATGAAAATGTAAAGTGAAGTTCATAATAGAAAAGTATATTAATGCCAACAAGACATCGGAATATGACCAAGTAAGCAACAGAAAGAGAAAGTCATCATAATAATTCAACAAAAATTTATTAGATTATGTAAAAAATATTCCGGAAAAATCCTAATTTGTATATTTGTTGTAACCGATATGTGTAGTAAGAAAAATTAAAATTTATTATTTATCTATTTAAAAAAAATAGTTATTGTAAAGCTTTCAATATTTAAAAAAATATAGTTTATTTTAAACCCTTTTCACCGATTACATAAATTTAAATGGTAAAGCAAAATAATTCTTAAGCTAAATTTTAAATTCCTCATAATAATGACTATCTTTTCTTGAATTAGTAATTAGATTAAACTACTTTCCAACCTGATGTAAGGTTGCTTAAATTATAATTTTACCGAAACCAGGAATAGAACCAAATGATGTTCTTTTCTACAGACCTACTATAAGTATCTTACAGTTATGTCAAAAATATTGGAAAAAATATTTAAGTGAATAAAATTGGTAATAAATGATAATACTAAAAAATAATCTGTAAAATGATATTACTAATTTACAGATTCATTTTAATCTTATATCTCACTACTTACATTTAAAGTCGTTGATTGTGTTTACCTTGTTGATAATATAACTACCAATAATCCCTGAAAATGCAAAAAATAATAAAAATTAAATAAATTTATTATTTCTGCATACAATATATATTGCTATTGAATATTGTACGCATTATTTCATAACAAGTGATGAAATACAAATTTTAGGTAAATATCCAGAGTTAATTTATTACTCAGCATTGATAAAAATATCTAGCTATTCAGCCACGTTGTGAATAAATATTTTTTTTATGTTTATCCACCTCAAACCCCTATTTTGAGTGTATACATAACACGATAAAACTCCAGTCTTTCGCTTATCGTGCACTTAATATTTTGACATAGATCCAATTTGCCGACGGCTTTGTAGAGGCGTAAAAAATATTGGCCTAAAATAAATTGAGCTGCCAGTGTTATGCCCGTTTTGCGCTGTACCACCGCAGAAGAACAAAGTTAGAGATATAATAAATTTGACGGCTTTCACGGACCTGACCCCATGGGACATAGACATATCGTCGCTCTATGGAAACTTGAACAAGCCTGCCAATTTACATTTTAAGTTTACACTACGGTTAAACTTTTGACGCGGCCTAGGTGACAACAAAAAATAAGTGATGGAAAATCAATATTTTCAGATTTTTATTTTTCTATGTATGTATATTCATATATACACACATACATAGTATAATAAATAAATATCTATATTTCAAAAAGTATTTTGCGCAAGTATGATAGAAATGTGAAATCAGGGAAAAAAATAAATGGAATAAGGTCCTACATTTTATTTATTATATAATATATAATATTATATTTATTATTAAAATTAAATATACGTAAGAAAGAGAAAAATATAAATTTAAAAAAAAAGTTTATTTTCAACTAGTAGTAAAAAAATATTTTTTAAATATTGTGCTATTTATTATCTTAACGCACTTTTATAACCATATCTCTATTTACATACATAGTATTGATGAACAGTTTTTCTTAAATACAGCTATATCAAAATTATTTTGCAATGAAATATTTTAAGTTTAACATAATTAGGGAAACTATATTGTCAAATAATTTTAAATTCGTTTTTATTTTTCCATTGCTTATACTGTTCGTAATGCACTTGTCAATTATGAACCCTAAGCTGACGCACACATTGTTTTTGACAGCATTTGTCATCAATACTCATTAATGTCTTTATTTTAAAAATGATGAAATAAATAACTTTGCGTAAAAAAAGAATAGACTGAACATATTAGAGAAAGCTATTAGTGAAAATGTAATGTTTAAATGAAGGGCTTATGAATACCACAAACGTTTCTAAAGAACCGAGAAAACGTCTAAGATAACAAAAGCGACTTAGCACAGCAACCACTGATATGTACTTGCGTAAAATATTATGTTTAATAATCTCTAGCATATATGACGAATTGTAAGTGTAAGTTCAAATATATTTAAAACATAGATATAATCGTCCCGATAAAAGCCCTCCTAAGAAACAAGAATAAAAGTAGCAATAGCCGAGAAAAATAATAAAAATAGCCAAGTTTCATTGAATCAAAGCTTACATTTTGCACCACGATTATACACTGGCTCACACTTGAATTTTAGCCAAAAAATGTCCCAAATAGTGCATTTCACAAATGTTTTGCCCATAAAAAAACCTAATATTAGTGAATATGTGATGAAGACCACTTTAAAGGAAGACAATAAAAATATTAAAAATTAATTATTACTGTATGACAATTGTCTTGTTTTTTTTGTTATCATGCCTCGTAATGTATATTTGTACCTCCTATTAAATGTAAAAATAATAATAACAGTTACATGATATTCTTTTAATTTTAAGTAAATGGACTATGTGTAACGCCCTCGGTTAAAAGTCACGCGCGATTCGAATAAACAATAGCTGCCTGCAATTTTACGCACATTTTTTTATATATCGCTTAATATTAAAGTTTAAAGATTTTTTTTTTTAATAATTACGAATAAAATGTAATATTCAATTTATTTATAATATATATATTGTTACTAATACAATGCAATGTTTTACCTAGCGTACATTATTATAACACATTTCTAAAAAGGTTTGAGTGTTCGTTTTACTTGACCGATTATTTAATTTTTGATTTTTTATCAAATATATTTTAAAACAAATTCTTAAATAATTCCACATGGTTAGTCATAATCGTCATTCGCAAATTGTTGTGGTAAATCTTTTTTTACATTTGAATAAATCTTAAAAGAGCAAGTAATGGTGGACAGATTTACTTGCATAATAAGACAAAAATAACGCTCATTAAAATGACATAATGTTATATTATACATGTACTGAAATAATTTGACAATCTATAAGTTTACCTTTTAATGTGTTCTATTTTTACGATGGCTCGTTCGTTAATTTTATAGCTCAATATAAAATATACTTAAGCAATATTAGTTGGAAAATTAGTTTTTTTTGACACCTGAATTTGTAGTTTTATTAACTGCCTAATTTTAATGTTTTTGGTTAATCCCACCAATCACTTAAAAAAATGTATTTTTATGATTAAATAGCTTTTAATTTAAATTACATTTTACCATAAGAAATAATATTAAATGTGTTGTTTTAATATATTGTAGTATAAAGAGATAATTTAGTTAAGGTAAACAAAATACCACTAATGGCTTTTAAAATGGAAACCTAATAGAAATAGTGACTTTGTTTCTTTATGATTGAATCCATGTGTTGAAAGTTTTGAGTAAAAGGATTAAAAGTTTTTTCAAAGTTTCTGTTTTTTTTTAGCTAGCTATAATATAATAGATGGTTAACTTTAGTATACGTCAGCTTAATAATATAAAGGTATAGCATTAAAAAGTTTCTCAAGGTAAAATATAAAAAAAAAATTCTTAAAATCATAATATTCATTTTTAAGACTATTTTTATTGAAAACTAATTATTGCTTTAAAAAAAAAATAATAATATATAATTCAACCACAATCTTTCGTTGTACGTTTCTATGCGTAATAATTACGTGGTATAAGCTCGTTCTAGGAAAAAATCAAAAGTTTGTTCATCTTTACATTTTTCTATTCAATTTATTGTTTATTTAGGTATTTTTTATCATGTGAATCAAATCCTATTTAGAATGTTATAAAAAATTAATTTATATCCTTTATAACTTTGTCACAATAGTTTACAATATAATTAAAGCTTGTTATTATAAAAAAATAGTAATAACTTTTTTAAATTGTATTATGTTTAATATTATTTTAAAATCCCATTTGATAAGAGATTTTAATATCTGATTTTATATTCTAATAATCTACTAATAAAATTTAACTGCGTAAATTTAACTATTGAAAGTAAGTGTTTTAAGATTTAGTTTTTCGATATTTCTCGATATATTCAAAAAACTCTTGACGAATTGAATTACCTAATTCTTGATTAGAAACATTTGTAAATATTGAAACTTGAAATGTTTATGAATATATATATATATATATTAAGCATTAATCTAAATTAATGTGATAAATTATAAAATAAATATTTAAAATACAACAATTGTATTTGAAGTAAAATTTTCCATTTCGTTATATTTGTAAACTACCACCTGAGTTTTCTGATTTTTCTACGCACATTTTAATAAATTGTATTAGAGGACTGTTCTCAGTAAGATGAAAAATTCAATAAATTTTTTTACGAATTTATATATCGCTTACTTTTGCATGAAAAGCTAAAATCAAGCAAATTTAATTGTATGCTTTATAAATTCGAAAGCGCATAAAAAATCTTATTTAATTTAAAAACAGGAATAAGATTTATTATTAAAGGTTACTTTCATATCCGTCATTTGCTGCCTAATTTGAAGTAAAAGGTTATAGGTTCAATTTATATTTTTAATTTTATGTAAGCACTAAATTACGAATGTATTAAAGAATATATTCTTAAACTAATCTTAGATAATTATATTCACGCTTTTCATAATTAAATGTCACAAATCATTTACGTGACACGCGAGCTTCGCTGAGTTTTCGATTATGTCAAATCATTAAATATATTCATAAGCACGCCGTCATTTATTATTGCTTATTATTTTATATATACGTACGTGCTAAACATGATTTATATTTTCTTTATGTAAATCCATTTTCTGTTTCGCCGCAGCGTTCCTTTTTTATTCACTTCGGTAACAAATTTCAAAGTAAAGCTTTCGAGCTTTTTTATATATGAAAAAAATATGTTTTATTTGCTGGAATATACCATTCATTAGCTGTACGTATTGTGAGTAGTGTACTTCAGACATAAACATACACAAAGAGGTATTACACACTATTGAAAAAGGACTAATAGGCGAGAAATACACATTGTCCGAAAAGATTGATGATCGTTTTAACTATTGGAAATTGTAAAAGGATTACCAGGATGCAGTCACGGCTTTATATGGGACAATAATGCTTTTCAAACACGCGAGATTAAGCTTTCAAACCGATCGCGTTGACAGTATCGTACGATATTATGTGTACGTGACTAATACATGGCCAACAATACATAACGTGGTAAATCTGATTTTTATACCCTAACACATAAAAAAATTGAAACATATACCTACACTACATGTTTTCAAAAAAAAAAATTTAATGTTTTTAAAGATTTATTAAGTTTAAATGGTTAAGGTTAATTTGCAAGAATAGTAATTATAGTGTTGAAAGTCAAAGGTTTTGTTTTTGAATTATAATAATATTTAAGCAAAATGTAAAAATGTATTATTCTAATACAATAGTATATAAGCAGTGACTATGTGTTTATTTATCTAAAATAAACTGTTATTAAAAAAATTAAAAAAATCGTACAAGGTAAATTCATCTTTAATTATTTAAGGATATGTTTCATAGTAATCTTATTTGTATAAACTTTTGTTATAAAAATTATCTTATTTAATACCTTGAGTCTCTATTACATACTGACGTCAGTGAAATGGGCTAAAAATAGATCGCTATATATATAACAGAAAAGAATAAGGAGAGAAAACAATTGGCATGTCGCAATTCGTGGCACATAAATCGTTTTTTAATATATACAAACCAATAAAGGTCCTAAGACCCTTATTAATCAAGGAACGCCCAACAAGACAGAAAAATACCACTTCGAAACACAACCATCACACCAAAATTCGAACATATATACTATGTACGTTCCTTGTATACATGCTAGACAAGTTCCAAATTGCAGGGAAGAAACCTCAAGAATGGCGGTGTAATTGATTTTGAAAATTTATAGCTCTAAATTGGCAAAGGTGAATACGGGTCAGGGTGACAAACGGTTTACTTTGAACCTAAAAGGTGGCGTATCAACTATATCGATTTATAAGCATGTTTTATATAAATAAATCTATATTATAATATATAACTTTTCTGTTTATAAGAGTGGGGTATAATAAATGTAAGAGTCATGTTTTCTGCATACAAAGTGTTAAAAAACATTTGCCCCTTTCGACTAATTATATAAAAGGGTTCGCAAGAACTCGGACTCAGTCAGACATACAATCAGTCATTTAGAAAGGCACTAATGTCAACTCTTTATAGCCACTTACACGACCTCTCTCCTTCGAACCCGATGACCTGATACACCACTTTGATTTATCTGGACAATATATACTAGACAGATCCACCTTGCGTCTCACTGAGAGACAAAGCCACAACACTCGAACCCAAAACCCGAAATAACCTTATATGCCTTGCTAATTAGACCGCTTGTCACGTATGGAGGCCAGGTCTAGTTTGGTACACAAATATTTATATTATTCCATGTTATCAGTAAAGCGGTAAAATAACCACCATTAAATAGTTATGTCATAGGCACACCATATTTATATACGAAATATAAAAAAAATTAGAAATACGACTCTCTCCTGGGAAGCTAGGTAGTTTTAATATCATGTGTTTGACACAAAAATATATGCATAAGCTTTCCAAACACATTTTAAAGGATGTCATGTCCAATGAAAGCAACCATCAAAATCCCCGAGAGTAACCGAGTTTATATTAGTCGTGGCAAAGCGTGCACAACACAAAAATGATATACCTTATTCATATAAAAACTTTAAAATAATATGTAATTTATCACTGGAGAGGAAAGACATTTGTATTATTTTTTTTGTATGTATATACTTATTTATTATAAATAAACGTGAAAGAATGAATAAGAGCCTTGTTTTTCTGACATTGCTTTAAATAAATAAGTAGCTTTAATATTAATTCTAGTAATTAGCTCAGTTAAAAAATAATTAAAATAATATCAATAGGAGCTTTTTATCTACTTTTAATATATATAATAAAACATTTTCTTGATTAAAAAAATAAATGCTTCATCAGTAGCAAATATTTCAAGAAAAAAATATTTATGAAATACGTGACCCTACAATATTAAATACACATTTAAAGCATTCACTAGAACTTCATAAGGCTTATCTATTATTTAAAATATATCTACTCGACCTTGATTATGCTTAAAATAATTATTAAACTCCTTATCAAAATTTATAAGATCGTTCTTGGGAAGCTCATTATTTGATATATTGCTTCTTGCTAGAGCGAGAAGATTAAGGACAGGATACATTTAAGCTGATAGCATCGTGAGATGTATTAGAATTTTAGTTTATACATAACATTACATGGATTTATTATATAAATGAATAAACTATTTATTTCAGTATTATTATATTAATACAGTTAATATAAATCATTGATAAATACTACACTTCTTGATTACGTTAAAAAGTTTATTGAAGCGTGTATTGAGCCCGCATTAATTGAAACCAATCACTAATGGGTTAACAGATATATGTGATTAGTGCGTGTGTGTAGGTGTATATATAGAATTTTTATATAAACTTTGAATGCCGAATATTTATATGCAAATATACAAATCTGGAAAGCTTTACAAAATTTGCATTTTAAAATCGAACGCTTGATTAAATGTTTGATTAAACGCGTGATGTTTTATTTAATACATTTTTTATTGTACTTTTAAATATGTAATACATATTATTTATAATATTAAATCATTTCCAATATTTTTTATTACAATCTGTATAACAACTTTGTGCTATTATGTTTATATGTAATATAGTTTTAAACGTACCAACGTGAGGTTTACTGCATTCGTCGATTTAAGTTAAAGTGGAGTTATATAATAATAATATTTTAACTTGAAGCACGTTGTATATATAATATATTAATGACGCAAATCTCTGACGAAAGCAAAATACAATAATGTCTAATTAAGATAAAAAAAAAAAATTTTTTTTTTTTAGTTGCTGGTAAGTTATGTATTGTTTTAAAAAATTTATCTTTTCTCAGATAATTTTTTA
Source organism: Plectrocnemia conspersa (assembly GCF_051122295.1). Taxonomy (NCBI): domain Eukaryota; kingdom Metazoa; phylum Arthropoda; class Insecta; order Trichoptera; family Polycentropodidae; genus Plectrocnemia; species Plectrocnemia conspersa. The sequence continues at coordinate 19,103,193 of NW_028277173.1, forward strand.
AAACAACAGCAATTAAATTTTTTACTTTTTGTCTTATAATTATTTATAAATCATCTACCATTTTTAATAAAGTAAAACTGTTAAAATCTCATACACACGTTAATTTTATTTATAAAGAATGGAGTAATGTATGTAGAAGAAAGGGTGTACATGACGTGACATTTTTGTTTGTATAATAAAGTTCAAAGAGATATTCAACAGCTTGTTATAGAAAAAAGCTTTCAACAAATACAAAATATTTGCGCTAAGGTTTATTTTACATGCCTATTATATATTTTTTACGTTTGATTGTTGATAAAGACAATTTGACTCATGAATAAAAGTCTTTTTGATTTTTTAATTAAGCATCAATGTAAACTTTCCACAAGTCAAACACAATACAGAATATTTGGAACAACATTTAAATCAAATTAAGAAGTTTGTACAAAGTCAGTCTCTCGGCAAAAAAATAATTATGGGATTTAATTTTACTTTACAATAAATGATATTAAATAAAATAATAATAATGAATTTAAGAAATAATAATAAATAAAGAAACATAATTTTCGGTTTATAATCTGTTTTCTGAGTATATTCTAAAACTTTGTTTATTTCGATAAGCTAATGTGAGAGTTTGTCTTATAATTTATTTAAAACGAAATAAGTAAGTAAATATTATGATTTAAATAGCAAAATATTGATACCATAGCAAATATTTCTCTATTTTAATATATAAAACTTCGATGCAATAATATGTAGGGTGTTTTACGCATAATTTTTACAAAGGCGTTTTAGTAATAAACTTCCAAAATAAATCGCCATTCAAAATTTATAAACGGTAATAACTGTGAAAAAAATATTCTAATACCGTTTATTAGCAATAAACAATTTATTATACTTGTTTTAGAAACAATGGACAATAATGGTATTGTTTCACTTGATAACCAGTTATAGTAAAATAAACGTCAAGCCATCTCACAATATTAATTTATAGAAGTCTTCTTTAAATAAATTCTAATGAATTTTCTCTTGCGCTCAAATTGATCTAAATAAACCAATACAATATTTACCAGCCTAGTCATAATTATATTTCACCTACAAATGTTTTTTATATTATCATTTAAAATTTCTATGTAACTATCATGTTAATTTTACCAATGCTGTTATGCCTTCTTATAATAAACAACAAACCATATTTTTTTTATTTTTACTACTCGGAATGAAGATCAAAGTTAAAGGGTTTTTTATGAAAAATGTATTTTAGCCTGCCCATCATATATGTACGTACAAACATATATTAATCTCTAGTTATAACTATTAGATTACAAAATTAAACAAAGTATAACATAAATGGTAATCACGCTTTATATTTATAGGTTATGTGAACATCAAATAAAAATACCATACGTCTTATTCAGGTAGTTATATAATAATTTACGATAAAAGTTTTATTACCTTTTTTCATCCCAAAAAAATATATTACCCAACTTTTTTTCAAACAAAATTTCAAGACAGTTTGTAATATACAATTTTCTCCATGACGTTTTTTTATAATATTATTGTGAATTTGGAAAATTGGCGCTTTTCCGCTTGAAAGGTGTCAATTTTTGACAATTTTCTCATTTTCCCTCAGTATTGACATTGTCTGTTCATCGTTTCTCTACGATTTATTTTGTATAGTAAACACATATATTATATTACCATACACAGTAATTGTTCAAGCATAGATTAAAAAATGTTTTATTAAATAATATTGCGCATATAATATAGCGCTAGATTGCTGGTTAGCTTCGTTTTGCTTTTAATCTAATTATTACACAAATATTTACTTTACAACGTAACGTGAACGTAACTGTTATTGGAAGGTTAAAATTAAAATAAGCCCCAAAATCGGATATCTAATATCGTATTACGAATTTTAGGTTCATTAAAAAGCTATTTAAATTTCTATCATCGTTGGATAATAAAGTTGCACTTTATGCTATAATGAAAATCTCGATTGTTCTGATCGTATTTAATCCTTCATAATTTACATAAATATAGTCTATTTATTATATTTATAAAATTTGTAAAGCAAACGGGTTAAAGAATTAATAATTTGATAAAAATAAAAAAAAGAACTAATGGCAAATTTCAAATCAGCAAAAAATTTAAATATTGATTAGTTTCATAATCTGTTATATAATGTAAATAACAGAAAAACTTTTTAATTAATGTTAATCATATATTTATGTAGTATTATATATTTATTTAATTATTTAAAAAAATGTACATGTCATAAAAATACATTAATTTTAATAACATGAAATTTTGTCACAAACACTTGTTGTGTTGTGTATATAATAATAAATTTGAATAGAAATTACGTAATTTAGTAATTTAAGGGCACAAAGAAGAACCTTAGTTGCACAAAGGGATTTTGTAGTACCCTCACACACACATTATAATATATATAAATATGAACCTATTAAACTAAGTAACATTAAACATACATCCTCTATTCTTATACATGTATGTTATATATAGGCAAAATATATATATTCATTGTTAGCAAAAAAATATCACATATCATTTCCACCTTATTTCTATATTTAATGAAAAGTCTTTCGTGAGAATGTCATGCGTTAAACTCGTACTACTCTTAGTGCGTATTATTTGGATATGCTTACGGAACAATGTGGGTGTGAAATGAAATATGATATAATGTCATTTATTATATAAAAATACCCTTTATTCTACAAAGATAAATTGTATATATTTAATTATATTATTTTATTTGAATTATATAACTCGAAAAGATAAAAAAAGAGTACTTAGAATATATTTTGATCGATTATAATTTAATCATTAAACAATATACCATATATGTTTAACTTAATGTAAAATTCTGTAAAAAGTGTATAGATTAAAAGATATAATAATTAATGTTACTACGTGAATTATGGAATAAATAAATATAATTCATGTGAAAATGAGTTATATTTATCCGTAATTAAATTTAGGATGAATAAGAATTTAATAAAAAATGTATTTTATATAATATTAAATAGTTTAAACAGAAAATATGAAAAGTATTATTTAAAAAAAATTTTTGCCTCATATTATTTATTGTTTTTACTTTCTTTTTGACCGACATTTTAAGAAATAATTTTTTTATTAAAAATGGTGATGGTTAGTTTTTAATTATTTCACAATAAGTTTACACTCGTCTATATAGGGTTAATTTAACAAATTCTAAAACATTACTCCACCTTATCTCTAAAATTAACATTATATTACAGTAATAATATATCATTAACATCAGCAGATATATAAGGTTGTTTATATGTCTATTTTAAATTATAAACTATGGATTTATTAAAATAAAAATCTAAAATTTTTAGAAGTTTTATTTTTTAATATAATATATAAAAAATATAGAGTTCAATTGCTTATATAAATGTTATTGCATCCAGTAAGTACATTTATATATCTTTCTTTCTCGACACTCGTTGTTGATTAATGCCATAAATACGACAGTTACAAGTTTTCTTTTGTGTTCCGACGTTTTAAAATTGTTTTTATGCATTCAATCTGTTTCGAGTTATTTGTGTGTTATGTGATTAAGTTTCTCTATAGAGATGGGCATTCGTCAATCGTCTGTCTTTTGGTGTCGGAAAATAGGAATTATGCCACTATCCGGATCTCATTTATCATCAGAACGTTCCTACTATCTCGGTGGAAATGTTCTGTCTAGAGAAACTTTCACTATAGGTTTGGGAATTACTTTTGAGATCAAGTGGAGGTTCCTTTACACGTAAACAACATTTGCGAAAATTCATCCAAGTTGTTCGGCTTTGTTATGAAGTACCCGTTTCACTTTGACGATTTGCCAGTTATTAATATCCATTATGACACTTTTGTTCGAAGCATTTACGAATCAGCATTTATAATTTGGAATTACTGAGCAACTAATCACTTCTTCTTAATCGAAAAAGTTCCCACTTAATTCTTGAAATATCTTTATATAAAGAAATTCGGTTATTACTTGTTTTTGTATTCTAGCACTTTTCTTCCTATATATTATGTTTTATTTTTTCCCATCGTGACGTATTAGGGTAGGGTCCTTATTTAATTTTAATAAATAAATTAATTTGTCATGGAACATTGCTCAAAAGTAATGCGTATAGTGCTATTAACAGTTTAATTTAGTTCAACAAGTTTACCTTGAAAGTCAGCTGCTTCTTGATCTTTTTAAAAAAATACAGATAAAGGCTTTTTAACTAACATATGAGTATCACTCACAAATTGTGACATAGCTTTGATTTAAGAGGTGATAAATCTTCGTATTTTAAAGTAAGTGTATCTTTTTTGCACTTTAAACTCATTATAACTTTTATATTTACCATAAAAAACTTGATAGTTTTTATACTAACAATTAAAGAATATTGCCATAATCATTCCAAAAAATATTACGCGAGACTTAATGCCTAAACACATCTTGTTTTAAAGGCATTAAATAAAAAGTTATAAATAGTCTTAAACATATTAATTTTAATTATTTATTTATTTATCCTAAAATCTTAATTTTAAATTACTAGTTGTCCTGTTAAATTTTTGTAACTTCTTGTAAAGTTATAAACCAGTATAGGTATTTTTAATTTTGTATTAAACATTTATCCAAAAAAAATAGTTGTCAATTGTCAGATTTATTTTTATTGGTTTCTTGTTTTAGAACTAACAGAACATATAAACAGAAATTTAATTTTTGTGACCGTTGTTTATTAAATTTTCTCAAAACCAAACATGGTATATATTCTGAACACCATTCAGGACCCTCGCGCTTCATCCTCATTGTTTAATATTCCAATCTTTGCATTTATTTACATACCTAATGTCCAAAAATAACACGAGATGCATTTGTACCATTGAATATTCATAGAGCCAATCCTACTTCGTTACTCTTGTTTACCCAAAACCACCATGTGTGAATGTCAGCGCAAATCCAAACATTAAACAATCTCATTTGAGACCTCTTTAGGTTACGTCACATAGCCCACACTCTCGTGTAGAATATATGCTATAGACGCGGGAATAAACACGAGTGGTTGTTTTGTTTTTTCCCGGAGGGTGAAAATTAAGGGTCGTGAAAAAATTTACACGCCGGTGAAAATGAGTGGAATATTAGGTATCACTGTAGAGTCAGCTCGAAAATCTCGTTAAGATTTCATATGTGTGTATAGAGTACATTGCGAAATGCATTCTCCATTCAAATATATGCGGCGGCACGTAGTCCAAATATGAAATATTAAGTTCAGAAATTGCAGCTCTGGAGCGAATATTTACCGTTCTGGAGAACGTTTGTATCAGGGCTAATAAAATATTTATGTTTTAAACAATAAACTAAAACTAATATCTAAATAAAATTGTATATTTTATAATTGTATGATATTATTCATATCTACAATGATAAAATACGACAAGAGCAAACTTCTCTGAGAAATTTCAGCTTAGATTTTATGCGGTATCGAGTGTTCATTAGTTAGATAAGCAATATAGCTCTTAACTCTCAGGATAGAACGCATTAAGTGTAATAGTCAGTCAAGCGTCTTATGTTTGTATGGTTAGTAAATTAAACTGTATCGAGTACCTTAAAATATCTTTTTCTATATATAAGGTCTGTTTTACACACATATGATTTAACATTGATACATTATTTAAATTTAAACTTTTTGCAATACCGTTATAGGGACAAAAATTCATATTTGAAACTACTGAAAAAAAAGAAATATCTATTTACTTGTGTACTGGGTCAAAAATAAGCCAAACCCTTTTACCATTTTTTTATTAACGACTCAATATTTTAAACTTTAAAAGTATCACGTCTCGCCAGCTGATGGGCATGTGCCACTTAAGTGTAGCGTTAATTAGGAGAATTGATGTGAATTTTCGAGTTATTGTTGAATTTTTTCGCAAGTTTAACAAGTAAATAAACCACATCATTATACTCTTGAAAATACTTAAACAGTTACATCAGGTAAAGATTGGATACAATTCTTTTTATAAGACAGAACGACACATTTGCTAATAGAAATACATTAGTATTAATAATTCGTACTAAAATCAGCTTAAAGTTTCTAGAATCGAATGTCTTATGAATTATTCTGGCAATAAAAAGCACTATTATTTGTATAAAAGTTTATCGAATACCATTTTAACGTTTTTCAATTGCTATTGATCGTTTGATGCATTAATAATGAACTAACTCAAAGTAAAATGTATTTTTATTTAGTTTTAAACTCGTTTTCACAGTGTCGTTACTTAGGAAGGGTAGATTTATTTTTTTGAAAACGAAAAAAATTGTGGAAAAAACGCTTTTTGTTAGTCCGTGCGATTCAAATGCTGGGAATAATGAATAAATTATGAGATCCTCTAAGGGCTCTCTTATTTTACGGCTAATAACTCAACGCCGAAATCCCCTTATTATGCAAATATTATTGTCATTTTGGTGACGATGGCCATCTTTTCACGTCCACTTTGGGCTAAGTTACATAAAACTGAAAATTAATCATAATACTCGTGAACAATGCGCCTAAGCGTTCGCATGTACAGCTAACGAGACGAAGGTTGACAGATTAAAGCTTTATTATAATGTAAAATGAAAAGTTTTTTGCCTTATAAAAAACTAGATATAAACTATTATATATTTTGATTTTACTCGTATTTTTTCTCTTTTGTCGTTTTATACATTAACCAAAGCAAATGACTTTTTTTTATTAGCATATTAATTTAAAGCTATACATTATTTTACGTTTACTCATTTTAAGTTTAGTAAAAAAATGATACAGTGAATGTGTATTTCATAATAAAGTAAAATATAATTTTACTAACTGTTTTAGTGAAACCATTTGCTCTGGAAACTCAAAACTAAACACAGCGTATTACGCAAATAAAAGGTAAAAAACTACAGTTGGTTTGTTGGATTTGGGCTTGCAATTGTTAAAGTGAATGTGTATTTTTCAGTGAAGTTATATTACTAAAAATTATTATATGAACAAATATATATTATATATATAAACTATTATAAATATAATTTTACTAACCATTTAAAATAAAAGAAATAATTCAACAATAATTTCAGTAAAACTGTATTTATTTAAAACTCGTACGCTCGAAAAAAATTGGTAAAACGCAATTTCATAGTTACAAAACGTCTATTTGTTGTTCAAATCCAAGGCAAACCTAAACGAATTAACTTGATAAAAGTTCAAAAGCAATAGTTAATTTATAATATATGAAAGCATCTTGAAACCACATTAATCGTACGTATTTTTTCATTTTCATTTGCCATATTGTAACAACTATAATATTTATGGGACGTGATATTTTTGCCTATCATTTTCTAGAAAATAAAAATGTGATATTATTTATGAAACGCTCACGTCAATCATGCGTCCATGATCTCTTTGATACGCGCACGAGTTACAAAAATATTTTTATATACAAAAATCTGGGTAACTATGACGCTACAAATATATATAATGCTTTATTACATACACCGTCAATTATTGTATTTTTACGTGGCCATGAAAACTTTTACCGTGTTAAATTCTACGTGAAAATTTACCGTTAATAAATATTAAAAATAAATGTGTGACATGTTCATAATAATAAATGTATATTTATAAATTATTATATCACAATTTGACATAGGCCATATTTTATTTTATGTGCATATATTAACTTGCTAAAAAATGAAATAAACCTATCCGAGGTAGCAAAATTTAAATTTACTGTACAATATAATATACATAAAGCTTATTTTGCCCTTTCGGTATGAATACTTCTTTAGAACAATGCGTTATTCATTTATATTTTATAATAAAATTGTAAATATGAAACTCGAGCTTAATTTTTGACCTCTGATTCATTAAAGGGACTAAAAGAATTACGTTATAAAATTAAATTTGCAAGAAATTAAATTAAATCATATTTTATCATATAAAAACCCCTTTTTATACCCTAATAAAGTTAAGGTGGATTCAATGGCCCATTTATTTCTACACAAAATGAAAATGACGATTATATACGATTATTAAATTTTATCTGTATGTATGAACTTTTCAGCTAAAATATATTTAGATAATACAATTTCCAATAGCATTAAATGAAACTTGCTTGCTAATGGACATCATAAATTATTTATAATTACTTTCCATTCGATTCATTCGAACATTTAGATCCTTTCAAAAAATATATATTCATATAAAAAGTAAATAGTATTCAGATAAGTATTTATATAGAAATGTACCATTAATGGTAATTAATTTTCTTATTAAGTTACTTTTATTGTGAACGTTCTCGAGCAGTGCTACATAAAATTAAATAAATGTAACAGTATATAAATAAATATAGTTAAGATATGTACGCAAATTATTTATGTCTGAAATCACTTTATCTCATTTAAGTTTGAGTTGCCTATTAATTTTGCATGCAAAGATTGTTGTGTAAAATCACTTTAAGAACAAAATTTCTGAAGCTATATTAAATTGCACTTAAAACTACCTTCTTAATAAACTTATCTTTGTGAACTGGTTTCTACATCATAAAGTCAATTAAAATGAATACAGCTACTAGCTATGCATTTTATTTCTTTGTGAATGTTTTGTTTTATTTTATCGTAATAAATGGATTAATTTATGATATACACGTTTAATCTTTAGATAAATTAATATTATTTAATGGTAAAGAAAACATTATATAGTTGTGTATTTTACTAAATTATACTTATGTTTTTCTAATTTTCTTTAACTGTAAAATATTTTCTTTGGCGTAGATATTTTTATTCATGAACTTATTTGCTTGTATACTGCACTAAAAACACCTACAAAATATTTGATTTTTCTTAGTAATAGACCATACTTTTTAAACCTGTCGCCAGCACATGGATCACACAACACATAGCAGTGAAATTAATGATACAGGGTAAGCTATATTAGCAGCATACTCTTAGATTGCTAAGGGATTTTTAATATAAATGAAAAATATTGGCTAAATACTTAGTTATTTTCTATATATTGAATTTCCGTTTAAATATAAAGTTAAAGTTTTTAATTCTGTACAATAATAATACAGACATATTTTAGATTGTTTTCTAATAAATATTTTTGCTGATTTTTATTTAGTTAAGAACTGGACGTTTTTAATAAAAAACTTTATTTTTTATTTATTCTCCGAGGGGTGTTGTGTTCTTTATTTTTTGTTATTTAGCTTAGTCTGCATTCTGGTGTTGATTAAGTAAAAACTGAAACTTAATGCCTATGTACTTAGTATCTATGATATACTGAAGATATCAAGTCAATGGTTAGATAGTTTAATTCAAAACATGTTCCAACACCTAGTTTTTACACCAAAAAAGTATGGTGACAGTACAGTGGTACTTTTGGGGAAATTTACAGCAAAATGATATTATAGGGAAATTTAAACCATTTATTAAAAATAATTTTGGTAAACATACTTTGAATGATATTGCGTTTTTTTGTTTAACCGTGTCATAAATATTTATATTATTTTTATAAAAAGAATTTAGATTAAGAGTTATTTCAATATCTTCACTTATAAAGTTTGTACATATGTCGAGAGGAAAAACCCGTCTTATGTCGCAAAAAATATGCTTTTTCATGTAAACACGTCTAAACTTTTTTCTCACGGAATTTTCATCTCGCGTTTTGTTTTATATTTCATATGCGTCTAAATTCATTGTTTCGCTTTTTTTCTCTTAATAATAAAACGGCTATATCGATTTAAACCGTATTAAAAAATTTACACGAGCTTTCCCAGAAGTGAAAGTTCTCGTAGAGTTATCTCACCAAGAGCTTTACGCGCCCGAAAGCTCCGAAAGGGCTCAAAGCTGAAATTGTTTTTTTTTATTTGCGGTGTGACACTGTTAACCGTTTATTAGTTTCCAAACCGTTTGCGGATCTTGCAAAAACGTCAACCACGTTGTTACAATAGTATTGTGGCCAAAACACGGAAATGCTCTCAGCGAAGCCTTAAAAATAATAAAATGAATAAATTTACATCCGTTATCCTCAATAGCACAGACAAAAATTAATGCCAACGTAACTAACGATATCATTCGGTGGCGCTATAATAAAATTCGTTACCGGATACACTTTTCTACCACCATTAACACATTAAATGTTGAATATTCCTTTTGTATTAATGTAATGTCCCATAATTACCGTCATTGAATAAATTATTTGATATTATCGGGAAATAATATATTGAATCACTGAATAAATTTTATTACAGTTGTATAAATTATTAGTAATAAGTAGCAAAGCTATATTTTATAATGTGAGGGTTGCATTGAAAACATTATTTAAATTTGCTGGTTCTTTAAGAAACATATATGCTTGTATAAAGATATATAATTACTTGCTTGCTCATCTCAAATAAAAATATAATGTAACTAGTTAAAATATATTGTAATGCAATATTTTAAAGTCAACTTTTGGTTATTTCTTTAGTATGAATATATTTTTCAGCTTCTCAAGTATACTTTGATTTTTATTCGCTAATGTTGTTTTTTGTTGTTACAAAACTTTTTGAGTATTTAAAACTGTTGACACATTCGAAAAAATACCGATTTATTTGGGTATTTGTAAAATGTTGTCCCCATTTCTTAAGTCTATTTTCTTAGTTTTCGCTAGTTTTACCATTGAAATTAGCTTATTTCAGACGCACAATTTCTGTTTGGCTACATATAAACTACCTCTATTCACTAAATCATTTACAGCTTTAAATTCCATATTTGTTAAGTCTTGATGTTGTATATCTTGGTATTTTATTCAATTTGTCGAATTGAGAAAATTTGGTATATTATTGATTTTCTTGTTCTAAATCCACATTTTATTTTTCCTGCTATTTTTCGCTATAATATAAGATAATATTTTATATGCATTTAATCAAAGTATTTCTCTGTAGTTCGAACATTTCATTAGGTCACATTTATAAATATTGAACATATAATTCGTTTATTCTATTGAAAGGTTATGTTTTCATATTGCCAAATATTTTTAATAATTTTGTATATATATTACAAAAAACAATCCCCACTATTTTTTAGCATCTCTGGAAAAAGGTTGTCTGTAATAGGTGATATTTTTAATACGCATTAACGCTATGTTTACTACCCTTCAGAGACGGTTTATCACCACTTTTTGTCTTTTTCTTGTTTTGAGTTCTTCTCTTTATTGTTTAGCACGTCATCGAAATGCTCCACCTATCTATCTAAGATCATTGATTTTTCAATTATGATGGCAAAATAGGGGCCATAATAAAATATCTGATATTAAAAATGTTTTTAAATTGATTAAAATACCTAAATTTATTTTAATAATATTTTTTTTCTTGATTACAATTACGCTTACAATTTAATAACATTGTGAATTTAAATAAAAATTAAATTAATACATAAATAATAAATTCAGAAATATAAAGGTTTTTATTACTCTGCGTACAATAAATTATAATTTCATGACTCACATTTACTTTTAAGTTAACAGGTAGGCCAAGATGCGGAACGCGAGAGAGCGATTACCAGTACCGAGTTTAAAAAAATGCTAGATATAATATAATTTAGAAATTATTTATTATAAATAAATTAAAATTTGATCTTTGATACTTGATTTTTATATTGTTGAATTAAATACAGACAATGATTCAATGTGTACCTTCTTTTATTAAACTAAAATAAAATATAAACTTTGAATTATAAGTATTAAATGATAATGTAAATAATTTAATTATGTGTAAATTAAATATTGTACTGCAGAGTTAAAATTGATTTAATTTAAGAAATATATCTTCAGCACATTACATGTAAATATTTTAATTCGCACCGTTTTTAAATATCAGATTCAATACGCAATCGTCACATTTTGTTATTGTCCTTGAATCAAATAGTATAAATACGTGTATCGAGATACAATTCGAATGTTTTATAAAAGGCAAAAAGTCTCTAAAATAGAATAGGTTTTCTCATAAAACGAAAAAAACACACATAAAGGCAGATTTAAAGCCGAGATAAAATTTTACAGTTCGCACAAGAGTGCGAAACCAAAGTGATATTCTAGAAACGTTTCTATTCGAAAGTGGTAAAAATAAAATATTTGTATCAAACATGTTTAACGTTTAAAATTAATTATGTAGATAACTGCGTAAGGTTCGCAATGACAGCAAGTCAGTAATGAATTCAATTATTAGTTTTGCCCTCAATGCATGATTAATATCCAGGTGATAAGATTAATATGTTTACTTGCTATCTATCTAACACGTTTTTATTTTATGGATTTAATCAAATAATATACATTCAATCAAACCCACTCACACAAATATCAATCTATTTAACTTGTTCATATATCATTAATTCAGAAATCACACAAGACGATATTTCGCATATGCTACGATAAAGATTCGCACAGAGCCAATAAGTTAACGGCGCACTTAACGAAACAAATTCGGTTCGATTGGAGCGTTTCGGCGTCGTAGCACCCGTTTTTGTCAGGTTGTTATATTATACTGTTATATACAGGATGGCTTTTACTAATAAACTTATTATTGGAGTAAAAGAAAGGTTCATTTTGCCCTTGTATGCCATTATTGACAAATGCTACTAGCGTGCGGTAGATTTAATAAAATCTTTGTTAGCAAATAATACTCACGGATTTGAATCACTTTACCGCATTGTTTTCGTCATGTATTTTTTGTATTTATTGATTGCCATAACTTCAGTTTTAGACATGTACTGTATAATCTTAATTATCCGAGTTTGGATTATCTATGCTTGTAATAAATTTATTTTTTTAAATTAATTCCTGATTTTAAAATTATCTAAAGAGCGAATTACATGCTTGAGAATCAGAGCAAAAATATCTTTTAATGGAGCAGCGAGACTGATTCCAAAATCTTTCATAATTAAATCTTGAACCAAATCAGTCTTTGAAAAACGATCTGTCTTTAATTTCCTTGAATGGAAGACAAAAATAATAACTCAAAAAGAGCACAGAAATATTGCGCGAAACCTTTAATAATATTTTGTGATCCGTCTAAAGTTTAAGTTTAAAATGAACTTTTATATGTTTTGTTACAAAAACTGTTTTTTTATTATTATTTAATAATAAATTAAACCATCAACCTATATATACAGATGTATGTATTTGTCAATATAGTAACGCAGAAATCAGGGGTCACGCACCCCTGATCAGCTAACCCTACCCAAAGTCGATGGATTGATACCGTGAATTAAGTTACTCTCGCTCGACTGATTGGTTTACGCCGCAAAGGGATGATTTCTATCTGGACCACGGCCTGTCCCTGTGAAATTTTCATTATTTCCAATATTTTCATACTATCCTAGCACTGAACAGGTATATACTTTTATACCGTACACTATATGCGGGTTGATTTTTTTATTATTTTATTACCGAAAATTGCATTTCTCGCCGTAGCGTAAGCGTTTTAAACCCCGAGGGTTTCATTTTTACAACCTTTCATTCTATCGATCACTCAGTGGTAATTTCATTTTCGTTTTTTTTATTCTTTATTTTATTTTTAGCGCACGCTCCCCTTGTGCAATTTTCTCTTAGCAGCGTACGTGCGAATTGAATCTCAATCAAATCCACTATGTGGTCAGTGGTAAAAATGTAAAATTTATGTAAAAATAATTATTATTTCCGTCAATATGCTGTGGTTCAATGAACCAGCATTAGTGGAAGTAATTTTGCCCTTTTTCCTTGCAAAAATAACTGAGCCATGGCACAACAAAATAAATTAATTTTTCATATAATTGTATTATATATAAATAATATTATGATAGTAAATAATAATATTGAATATTGTAAAATAAGCCATATAAACCATAGAAAACCTCTGACATATGCTACAAAGGTATATCAATTTAACTTTTGAGAACAATGAACTACAGAAGAGTTAAAATGAATTTAATTTTAGTGCTCGGGGTAATTTTTAAAAATATTTTACTGATCTGGTAAAATCGTGTTATTAAACTATTATTGTTACTAAAATATTGTGAAGATTTTTTTATTTATTACTTGATTATATAATATTCTAAAATCGAAATTTAATTAATAATTGGTGACATAAATGATTTATGTACTGTTATTAAATTATTTAAGTAGTGTAACTTACGAATATTATTAATGAAATATTATGCTGTAAAATAATCATTTTAATTACTTCAAAAACCCTCAAATTAGGTACTATTATAATTTATGGGTTATTCAAATCATATTAAAAATCCAAAAGTTTTTTTTATTTTAATGAAGACTCATTTAACCACTGAATATGATGAGTTATAAAATAAAATATCCTTTAAGAAAATACAAAAAACATTGCTTTGTAGATATATGTGTATTGAACAACATCGTGACTTACTTGCATAGCTTGGAATGGTTTTCAAGTATGATGTGTGTGTGCGTACCACATGATTTATTAACCTCAAAGCTAATGGACCAAATCCGCAAATATGTCTCTGAATGTGAAACAAAAACAGGAGCTTTCTTGCATCGATTGTTGACAGGCGATGATAAATGGATCGTTTACAATAACGTTACATAGAAACGGCATTGAGCCAATCCTGTGCAAGTCACTTAAAAAATTGTGTTTGGTAGAATAGTATATTGAGATTTGCTGGAATCAAACAAAAAATCGATGCTGAATGTTATTACTAAAATAATAATAAGAAAACGGTCGGAAGTCATCAATTAAAATAAAATAATTAAATTACATTAAATATTTAATTGTAGATAAAATAGTGTGAATCAAAAGCTAGTTCAATCTATCGCAATATGTAATTATAGGAAGCTAAATAGAGAGTTTCATCAGCACTAATTACGCACAAATCAACGTGTGATAAGAACAACTACTCCTATAATTTTAATTACCACACAAAACTGTATCGTAAATATAAAACACGAGGATAGATTATACGCTTGAATCTTATGTTATATTAAAAAACGCAATATATGTTTGTTACGCTATTTTTCGTTTGAGTGCAGAAGCAAAGGTTTTATTAGCTTTAAGTTTTTATAACAAACGTGTGAGAAGAGTGTTAAAGAATGTGTCAGTTACTGTAGGGTCTCGACGTAAGGATCGGTATTGTAAGACATTCTAGAACGCTATGTTCGGAATTTTATTGAATGACCACACGCCAGACAAAGAAACAAGAAAATGAAAGTGACAAAGCCACTCGAATATTTTTTTATTATTATTTTCTGTGTTATATAATATTTTGCACCCTAAACAAGATTTTGACAACTCCTATTAAATATGAAAATTCTCTTCCTTAGTATTAATTCTATTTGTGGAAAATTAAGTAATGTTACATTTATATAATATATACAATTATATATTATTAAATATATACATCTGATCGTGGTAGTGTATGTTTAATAATAATATAATAAAAACAATTAAGTTAAATGCTGCCTTTTTTAATTTTGCTTTCCATTTAGCTAACCATAATTTTTCGAACTAAATCCAGAACGTTTTCCAGGGGGAAAGAAAAAATGAGAATATTTTCATTATTTATTGAGAGTTTATTAAGAACTTTTTACAGTCTCGGTTTACTTAATTTAAAAAATAATTAAGTAGTGTAATAAGATATGTCGATGACTTGATACAAAATTGGTTTTAAAAAAAGGGTATAAATTCTCAATAATGTTAGTACTTAAAATGTTTCGCTTGCTAACTCCTTAAGTGGCCAGGTTCAAAGGATATTTTCACTGTGTAAGTTTTGTTTATAATAATTCTTAAGGTAAAGTAGTTCCGCTTGCATTGTTATTTCATCTTAGTCTATTACCAAACACATCCAAAACATTCAAGTCTTATTTAGGTTTCAAAGAATAACACTTGAAAGTTTCTGAATTACCTTAGGTTTAACTTGTGAATGAACTGAACTATTTGATAGTTACAAACGTATTAAATTTGCCTATTATTTGATAATATACTAAAATTGTAAATCGGTATTTGGATTTTATAATAAAATTATAGCTTTATATATTTTTGCCACAATGAAAAATGTGATAATTATTTTTATAAAAAGCGTATTTTTGCCGCAAATATTTATAAATATTTTCTAAAATCACTATTCCTTTTCATAATTATGATTTCGAACATAATAAAATTTTTTCAGGCTTAAAAATATTTTAAAATGATATACAAGCCTGTAAAAAATAAGCTTCTCATTTTGAATAATTCTCTTGGAATATTTACTAGAAAAAATTCTTGCATCACATTACCACTCATTATCGCAAAATACGAAAACTTCAGCACCAACCCACCTGAAAATAAGTAAGTACTCGTTGCGACGAGTATTTATATATAAATGCATTTTTGCTTTTTGTGATACCTTTACGCCATGATGGCCTTTTAAAATAAACACGCACCAAACACACGAAAACTTAAATTATATCAATTTAAAAACTGCATACATAAGAAAGTTGTGATTCAATTAACACTTGTTAAATTGTTTTAGCTTCTCATGGCTAATACCTAAAACATCATTGTGTTGGATAAGATCATAAAAGCGTGACGTTCTCAAACACTGATCCTTTGATCGCGTCCTTATTAGAAATCTGAATAAAATACACAATTTTATAAAACAATGATTTTATTTTCTGGTATTTGATTCTTGTTGAATATATATTTGATATGCGTTATGTTTTTGTTAAATTAATTTCTTTGAACTCTGCGACTCTAAAAAGTCAAAAACCTAACAGCCTTTTAATATAAAATCAGAAAAAAATTATGAAACTATGCGATTTTAGTTTTTCAAAACCATACTCAAAAATGTCGACTTTATTTATGGATGAATCAAAAATTGAAATCAGGAGCTGAAGTTAATTTTTAATAGACGAATTAAAAATCGGCTATTTATATAATGGACATTATAAGTTTTCAGTCATTGTCAGCGCGGATTGTTCGCACCGCTGTGTGGTCTCGTTTCCTACGGAAACATTGGTTAAACACACTGTAAATTTCATGATATAGAGCGGTAAGTGTTGCGTTCACGTTATCGCATAGACTTGCATCCAATTATACTTCGTTCACATGCGTAAGTCAGAATTATCAATTTTCAAATAGAAATCTGCGCATATTTAAATCCGGCGCTGAAATTCCATTATCATTAAATGTCAGTCAAGATCAAACAACCGATCTTTTAATTTTTTTTAAACTAATATTGGTAATTTATTTTAAAAGTTACATAAACAAAACGTTTTACAACTTTAAATCTTATGTTGTAGTAAGGAAAAAATATGTGGTAAATAAATTAAGAAAATGTTTATAACTAGAAAAAAATAATAAATAATGCAAATACTTTGGCTCGCTCCTTAAAACTGATAATTATCATATTAAACAGTCGTTTATGTTTTATTGATTAATATAATTTTGACGATTATATGCCATCATGTCGCATTGTCATGTAACGAGTACCAGATTTTGAATAAATACATAAGAGTTCGCCGCTCTGTATGACCGTTACCCAACAATCATTTCATTCTCTTACCCCTGTCGCTCCCTTTGCACATTTCACGCGCGAAAAAACACGTTCAATATTTTTAGCCAGCGGAAAAAATTACACGCCCTAACCCTCATCACGTTAATAGACGTAGGAGCCAGACCGAAATCCCCCCGTCGACGTACGAAACGAAATTTCCCTTCCGCCACATTTGTACATTATTCCTGCTTTTAATTAAGCCACTCTGTGTGTATGTTTTCTCCGCATCGCATTATAAGGCGACCGGATAAAATGTTACATTGCCAATTTTAATAATTCACGTGCGCGTAATTGCGTTACTTCTTCGCGAATCACGTCCCGACGTGCGGTTAACTGCAAATTTCACATTGGAACAAGTGTATTGTGTTTTAGAAATGGAGTTTCTTAAGCATAGGTAGTGTGTTATGAAAATGATTTGTTTTCCAATTTTGCGGTTGTTAGTCTCCGGGGTATTACGTTTAAGACCAACAAGTGATATACAGGGCGCAGGGATAAAATTCAATAATATTTTCTAAATAAAATATATTATATTAAAGTTTAAGTAAAAAATATATTGATATTTACTACTATCAAATTTGAAATACAAATAAAACTTAAGTTAGATTTTTTAAGACATCGCTGATGCTTTCACGGTCTATTTTTACATTGTCTTTTACTAATAATTCTCAATCACTGATCGTTCGTTTTAACTGTAAGTAATGTAAGTTTTGGTAGCGCAAGTTTTCACAGAACTAGACTTAATGTTGTCTTACCACACAAACTCCAATAGTAATGAGCACAGACTTGATCATTTCGATGCTGTTGAAGAGCACCTTTAGATCCTCGTTGAGAAAAATAAATTGTCGTACTTTGGTTGCTCAGATGATCTAACTCGATTATTCCTGAATTATTTAAGCGATTTCATTTACCTTCAGAATATTCCTACGAGCTTGGTGAGAACATTCTGGCTAGATAAACTTCTACTAAAGATCTCGGAATCACTTGTGAAAATGTGAAAGTTCTCTCTACACGTAAACGACGTCTGCGAAAAAATCAAGATGCTCAACTTTGGTGTGAAGAACGCGTTTTACTTCGACGTATCGGCAGTTATTCGTATCCTCTAAAACACTATGGTTCTCAGCATTTTTAAATAATTTGAAATCCCCGTGTAACCAAATATATTTTTAATCTAAAAGATTTTTTAGTTATTTCTATACAAGGATACTTCATTATGCACTGGGATGAATATGTGTGTAAGCGTGTGTAAATATTCATAGTGGCAATTTTGGGGCCAATAAAGGGATAACACTAAAACAGTGAATTTCTGTATGTTAGCCTTGACTAAATATTTTACTGTTTAAATATAATGAATTCCTTACCAAAGATTATGCAAAAGAGCTTGAAAAAATATCATTAGGCATTTAAAAGGTAAAATAAACAGTTTAAAATTACATTGATGCTTTACATTACTAAATAATCAGGAGTTATTGTATCATGAAATTTTAATTTACTGCATTTAGATGTGTTTTAAATATCAATATAATAATAAATAAATAAATATATATTTAACCTATACTTTATGGCGTGAAAATTTGTAAATATGTACGAGACCGTTTTAACATTTGTGTATGCTTTTACTGTAATAATAACTAACTAACTATATATTACTTTAATGGGAATAAATGAAGTTGTAATGCTATTTTCATTCTTCCCGTGGGTGAATTGCGTATAATAATAAACATCCCCAATTGCAATTCATAGGGGACCTTTGTCGACAACTAATTAAATTTTCATTAATGAGTAAAATTTACATAATTATTCTCACTGTGCTTGCAATTGAACACACAAGTTTTCTAAAATAAAATAGCGTTTTGCTGCTAACTATATTGCATTTTTAGTATATTTATATATATATATTTTCTACACACAAATACTGCTAATACTTTATCTCTTAAATAACGTCCTGTCACATTGCACTGTTTTAATGAATCCAAATTTTTCAGCAGCATGATAGAGCTTCTAACTTAAAGGGGTAGTTTGTGCTGTAGTAATTCACTTTTGATTTATTGATCTAAATTATAGTAATTTTATTTTTATTCATTATCAATTAAAAAAACTAACGTGCTGAAACTAGCATCATCTCTTAAATATATAAATAAAAATAAACCACAGTATATCAGTGGTATAGTCAGTGACTAATACATAAAAGAACTAATACATATAAACCCTAGTATTTTTCAATTTCTATCGTATCTAGGAGATCGGAAAGAGTATATTTTTTATCAATCACCACAGATCAAATTTTCTTAGATTTTTGAAGTCTTACTAATTGATATTGTAATGAATAATTGAAATAAAACTGAGCTGGGTTGTGCATAATAACAGCTATCACTATTGCCTATTGAAATTTGTAGCTTAGCTCAGAATCGATATTTTACAATAGTTTTAACAAAAAAAATTAGGTCCTTTTGGCTGTCAATAATAATTGTGATACTACTGTCAATAACAGCTGTTGCTATTTTTCAAAAACAATAAATAAAATAGCCGTGAATCATTTTTTATTCTGCTTAATTTCTTCTTATCGAAGAGAGTTTTTAGATCACCAAAGCAAAGATAAAGCCGCCGGCTGGTTAGAGTAAAATAAAATCGCAAAAAATTGCTGGTCATTCAAATACTTTTAATATTCCGAGAAAGTGTACATATTTTTAAACATCTAGCACGAACACCTTTGGAAAGGTGTTTAACAATGCTACATACAATTTTTCGAAAATGAGAATTCTCGATTTGCCATTTTTCTCGAAAAATTTTTGAAAAATAATTTTAAGAAGAAACATTAATTTTTGCTATTAACAAAAATCCCTCTGAAAGCGGTATGAAAACTTGACTTAAGCACGATGCTTTTGGTGTTTTTAAAGCTAGAAATTCTCGAATAAAAAATATGATTGTTTACAGCTTCCTTTAGTAGTCAAGAAACTGTTTGCCAATATGCAATCGCAAAACATAACCCAACGCTTTTAATAAAAAGATGCTGGGATAGAGGAAAGTATAGTCACTTAACTTCCTTATATCTTGGATTTTTTTCTGGATTTTCTTAATCATTGGAAAATATTTATCCTCGTAGGTGTTCTAAATTAAGGATCCTTTATTTAAATTGCTACCTACTTAAGTGTTATTAAAGACTTGCATCACTAATGAGTTATCAGAATGAAACGCGTTTGTTATAACTTATCACACATAATATTGCAATGTGAAGAGAATTTACACTTTCCATCGAAATTTCTATATATTGTAAATATTTTTTACTTAGGTAATTAGAAAGCTCCAATGGCAATACAGATTATTAAGACTACACGACATTGCACTTTCTATTAAACGGTCGTTAGCAGCATGTTTTAATAAGGAATTGGTCTGCAAAAATAATGAGTTAGAAATTTTTAGAACGCTTTTGAGCAATTTCAAGTCAAAAAATCAAAACTTTTTAAGAAAATTAGTTGCACAGTGTTCCTTTATGGATCTGTTGGAACTCTTTGGAACTACAGAAGAGGAAATATTCTCACAAACTAAGGGCAATCATTTTAATAACTTCCAGACTTTGACATTATAAAAACCAAATAAAATATAAAATAAAACCATAGATCGTGTGTATTGTGTGTAAATTTATAAGTAATTTATCTTACCAATGTCGTCTTTGGTGATATATGATTTTTATGCATGCAACAAATAATTATTTTATTTTAAAGATTTGCCAAATTGTCTCCTTAATACTGTTTTTCTGTTAGATCAAATCTGCCTTAATAAATATAAATACCGTATGATTAATCGATAATATAAGAAGAAATATAAACTAAAATATAAAATCTTTTGATTGAAAGCTCTAGCATGGACTTTTAATTAAGCCAAATCCACGAAGTATGCGTGGCGCGAGACCTGTCAGAGCAAATGGCCGTAAATGGGTGTCTGTGTTGCGGTGCACAAATTAAATTATTCCTTTGTGTCATGGCAACCAGGCGGATGCTAAGTGTTTTATTTTGCTTTGATCGTAAACGCCATAAATTGACGTAATCAACCTAGAGTGCTGGCTGATACTGAATTACCGGTAATCATAAAATTAAATTAAGTTACATGCACAGTTGCAAGCACTTGACATATGTATGTTTCTTATTATTTACTGTCCTCTTCTTCATTGGATTTCATTTCATATGAATTTTATCAAAATGTAGACTTGCAGGATGAAAACAATATTCTCTACTAGTAGAGGATATTGTCATTATGCAGAAAATCATAGGTGTAGTAGAATCTACTACACTTATGATTTTTTGCTTCAACAAAGATGGCAGCATTATCCATTAAGATATACCAAAAATAACATTGCTTGCCAAACATGCCAGAATTCTCTTTTTTCTGAGCTTTCATAATACAGAGTTTTGCTATCAGGCTCTTTGCATGCTGACTTCCACCAACCAGACTAGCAATACCACTCTTTCCGGAAGAGTTCTTGGCAATTTCTATGGAAACTCTAATTTATTGATTATATTCGCTAAAATTATAAAGGTATAAACATTTATTCTTAATAAATTAATAACATTAAATAAATAACGAATTTTAACAGAACGATCGCTTTCACCGGAATGTAAATAAATGACAAAATGTACTGCCTACTGATTGTTTAAAAAATATTTTATCAAAATATAAATAAAAAATACATCAATGAGACAATGTTTGTTTGTATTTATAGTTATGATTGAATATATATTAATATATATTACAATCGATTTTTAACTTTGAATATTAAATAACTATTTGGTTTGTCATTTAAATATATAAAATGGAAATTGCAACTGGGAAATCCGGAAACGAATTTGAATGGTTATATCTGTTGTAGGGATCAAGACCATCGTTTTAATACAACTGAACGAAGAAAAAATACGCTGAAATGTATCGCGTTCTACAGAACGACAATTGTTAAGAAGTTATCGGCTGCTCTCTTTGTTGCAGATCTCATAAAAAATACGCTTTTTTCTAATGGTATATTTGTATATATTAATTTACATATTTTATATTTAATTCACACAAAAATACAACAAAATGATTTATAACATACATATAATACATTTACACGGTTCAAAATAAATTTATGAATGGGCCATTGATTAAATGTAAGTAAATCTGAGAATTCGCGTCAATTGAAAACGAAATACCATCTTACATTACCAGAAAATAAAACGAATAAATTAAACAGCAGATGATTGAATCAAAGAACACAATAAACAATTGCTATTCTTAGGTTTATAAGATCAGTACCGATCAGTACAAAGCATACCTAAATCATACAGCATCTAAAATTAGTTTAGATAAAGGCAATTTTTGTAGAAGTAATTTTCGTTTGGGAAACCATGCACTAGACCATAATAAATCTTTTACTACGACAAAAATATATTTAAATGTATATATTGATAACACAACTTGTAATGTTTTTGTATTTTTTCTTACAATTTTTTTTATATGATTATAAACTAGTAACTTTTTTATTTTTTAATGTTGTAATATTCGTTTGAAATTACAACTTGTTTCGTGAATGGAATATTGACATTGAAATAAAACAGAGAGAAATAAACCACTGATTTTGACAATAAAATATAAAAATAATAATATATCTATGCATTGCTTATTTTTTAAAATTCTAGCATGTAGGTTTTCTTTTAAAATATATTAATAAAATGGTAAACAACTTAAATTTTCTTGTATACTTTAGATTCAGATTTTAGTACATAATTATAACACTCCTGCAAGGAAAGTTTCTTTATAACATCACATACAAAACTTTCGCCGCACTTTACGAGATAGTAGATTACCTTATACACTTTACATAATACCATTATTTACATCTCTAACTTGTGGATGAATATTTTTTATATCACAGAAAATATTTTGTATAAAATAACCATCACCAACACAACACCCAACGTTACAACGAACGCGACCCAGGGGATAATCTTTTGTTGCTTGTCAATCCTCTTATGCTCGAGGGTATTCTGTAAATTTGCATTCAGAGCTAGTACAAAACAAACAGCTCCGGTTAAATTAAAAGGGTTAAAAACACGTCCAATTAAAAATAAGCCGCAGCTGTGCAAAATATCTTAAGATATTTCGAGTTTATCTCACGACAATAAAACATCAAGGAAATAAATTTAATAAAATATTACAGTAAAAATTAATTGCTTTAAGTTTAAGAATAATAATGAAGAGCAAGAAGATTAAATTGGCGCTTGAACTGTTATCCGAAACCATGAAAAATGCTGAACAGGAGAGTGGAATAAAATTAGAGTAATTAATTCGTGGAGTAAATAAATTAACTTTAAACATTTACTAAAATTAAGTATTTTTATATGACAATGTTTTAAACCAATTCCTCACCAGTTAATTTAAAACTTATTTAATAATATGTGACTTTTACCTTTTTCTTTATTATTCTCAAAAAAATACCCTGTTGATAGTTTACTAAATAATGAAAAATGTTAAAAACCTGAAAATAACTAGTGCTTATCACATACATTTCTGAAATGTTATAAAAATATATTTGCTGTCTACGCCAAAAATACATAATTAATCGCGTAAAAAATGTGTTATTTATTCAATAAAATAGTGTAAAGCGATTTAACATGCTAACTAATATTTGATAAAGTTAGAGTAAAAAATATTAGAAAAAAATTGAACAAATTAGATCAAAATATAAAATAAAATCGAGAAATAAAGATCTTTATCACTTTACTCAATTTTTAATTAAAAATTAAATATTGTTTAATTTTACTTCATGCGTAAATAAGTTTTAATGAAAATGTTACAATACAAAAACCACACCCAATTAATTTTACATACATATTTAATTGTATTAAAAGGTTTGAGCGATAAATTTTAATATTTTATGTAGCAGATTGCAAAGAGATTATATAAATGAACAATTATATAAATGTATTAATTAAAATAAAATAATATTATGAATAAAATGTTTTAGGCTAAATTAAGTAATGTATTAAGTAAGTTGTTTTATAAAATTTTCGAAAAGAGATTAAAGTAAAGTTTAATTTTTATGATATAATTTAATGCTTAATGGTATGGAAAATTCTCTCAAGTATATGGTTTTTCAGGAGCGTTTAAAATCCTCAACGAGACTGGTATAAGCTTTTTTATATTCACGTAAATGTGTTGGGGGAATACACTAACCACGTTTTAACTCGAATATTACGTTTGAAAATTTTATACAAATGATCTAGACGACATCTGGCAACCCTTTCAAATAAAGCATTTGCGACGTGCTTAGGTGAGAGTGTAGTCTAAAAGTGTATTTCATAAGTTTCGTTCTAAATATTTTTTCCATAAAAAATATACAAGTCAACCATTTTTCATTGTTATATTTTAGAAATATAACTTTTAAATCAAATTTTATCTTCTCTCTTAAATAATATTTTTATAGAAATATTATCCACCTTTAATAAATCATGTGTTTGAAGCTTGTTTACATGAGTATGATTTATTATATGATTATTTATTTCGAGCTGAATAACTATAGAAAGAACACTAACATGGAACATTGTATTGTTTTAAAATATATTGAAACCCTTTGGTTATAAATAAAAAGCTTTGTTTATAACCTATAAAAGATATTTGCTTATTTATGATTGATGTTGCGATCTCATAATATACAGGCACAAAATGTATATGTACAAAAAATATAATAATATGTAAATTGAACTGTAATTTGTTTGTCGAATGAACTACCAATTTGTATTTTATTCAATTTAGTTGTATTTAAAAACAATAATATTTAATGATAAAAAGTATTTAGATAGCATATTTTTATTTGTATAATTATAACAACATTTTTAACAATAAACTTAGGTTATAAATAGTTCTTAAGTTCGTTTTGAAATATCTGCCAGAGCAGAATTTGCATAATTCATCAAACTATATTTAATTTTACATTCACCTTTGATGTTATATTCCAGTTAAAATTAAAAATAATTATAAAAAGTACTAAAAAATTAATTAATAGGACTTTATTGTTACCAGAGTTGGAAGTTGGCTTCGTTATTCTTTTTTATAAATTTATTATGTTAAATATATATTATATATATTTAACTTAATAATTTTAGGGTGAAAAGGTTAGTTTAAATCTGCTTTTATGCCCGAAGGATAATCAATTTTTTTTTTATTTATAATTTAAATTAACTATGTAAAAAATGTATATTACAGTAATGATTTAATAACATTTAATCTTTGTAATACTTTGATTGAATTTTATCAATATTTTTTTATTACGTTCTTGTTTTCTTCGGATTATTTTATTACTTTTTTTTTATAAATTATAATGTACATTTAATTTATTTATTTATGTGGGATTTACCAGATCGGCTTTCGAGGGTAGCAAAATAAAAGCCAGAGTCGTTGGTAATGCATTTACTTAGCAGGCGAATCGGATAACGCCGAAGCACAGTTAACCTCTTGCCTTTTGGTGATAAAACGTCATTCTTATTGCACAGTCTTATCAAATAATTCGTTCAATGAAAGTTATGTAAATTTTGAATTTAAGTATATGTCACCTAATACTCAAAATTACACTAAACTTAAAATGTACTTTTTACTTTTACCGACTATCTAAATATTTCCAAACTGAAATAATTTTTCCAGATCACTTAAAAAGTTGCTGACCACTGATCTTATTAGTGTTAAGATCGATTGATTTTTTTTAATAAAATATTGCTGGCACATTTAATTATGTTATTATATTATGCCATATAGTTACGTGATCATAAAAAGGGTAGTAAATACAAGTCAAAAATGAAGCTTGATTATATTCACAAATTTATTATACAACTAATTAAAACACCGTAATTCTTTTTAACTCAAGTTTTTTTCGACTACATCGGTATTCATTTTTAATAAATAATATAAAAAATAAAGCTTATTATTTTTCAGATTTATTACATTTTAACGCATATATTTATTATGTATACACAAATAAAATTTTACTTTTGTACATATTACATTTCCCTATTTTTTTTAAACCTTGCCGAAAATTCTGTCATAGCCATATATTACATTTTTACTGCGTCAAGTATCACATTCAACCAAAAATAGTCACTTCCATAATAGCAACGCGAGAGTAAAATAATAAATCGCAACCCGTCAGAGAGCCGCCGGGGGATCATTTTCAGATTATCCTTTTGTTTTGCCTCTTTTTGGTGACGCAGAAAATTAATATTTAATGCAAAAATAAATTAGCGAAAAACATCAACGGGGTGGTTGCAAAATAAAAAGCAACCCCCGGCGTCTCGCTAAGATTCGCCGCTTTTACGGCCGGTTTCGCACGATTACCTCACATTACGGCAACGTTTCGCGTTTAATGGTCAATTTTTTGCGCCCTTTACTATATGAATGTTGTTTGTGTATAGAGAGAGATTTTTCCATCTTTCGACTAGAGAAATTTGATCATGGATGGATTAATTTATAGGCTAAATAAGTTAATGCAGCAAGCGAAAGAGGGCACTATACAGTTGATATAATTTATCAAGGTGATTCAAATATTAATATCAATTACAAACATACTATATAAATAAAATTAATAATGCTAAATCAACGCTCTAAAATAATACTTATGTATAAACAGATAATATGCAATATTTTAATTAAAATATATAATTATTGATAAAAAAATCAGGTACTATCGGTTAAATATTTTTTTGTGTTGAGCGCTGTGTAAACCATGTGAATAGAGCTTTCAATCCTAGTTTTTTTGAACACCGAGCTTCCTATTAGTCTGAAAACCTTTTAATGCCAAATACTGGTTCCTAGAAAATACTACAATTTTGCTAATAACAAATCAACTACGTAAAGCTGAAAAAATATATAGAATAAAACAAGGTGATTTGTTGCTATTATTTTAAATATATTGATTGACTTGTATACAAAAAAATACTTTAAGATAAGGGAAGAAGTTTATTGGGTAATATATAGCAAGTACACCTTTCTTTGAAAAAATATATTTTAAATACTATTTATCATTAAACGATAAAGATGCAACGTTGCATTGATATTTTAATACAAATTATATAGTGCTTAAAAAGTGCATGTATTCCCACTGAAAAAATATTATGCCTGGGTGCACTGACAGCTTCATCAATTTTTCAGATCTCATATGCTATTTAAGCGAATCATAGATATAAAAAATAACGGGAGCAAGATTTAGTGAGTACGGTAGATATTCAAGACATTTTAAATCCGCAACTTGGATCGTTGAGACCGTTAACATTGTAACCGATGTTTTTTATGTTTAAGGTCTAGATCGTTTTAAATTAATCGCATTATGGTTGCATTATAATCGCGATGGTCTAGCCTTTATTGTGATTGTTATTAATATTTTGTGCAGGTGCATTGGCGTAAAACTTATGTCTTGCACATCTTCGTAATAAAATGCATAGAAGCATTTTGTTGCCGCGCTGCATATATTTTACTCATAAATTACCATTTACTAAAAATAAAACACGCAGTCAGAGTATTTTAGTTAAAGTTTCTCTAGTGAATTATCGCAATTCGTAATACGCTCAATTAAGCTGTGGGAGGAATGATAATAGCATTTTAATTACAGTAATTCCTTTTTATCTAATTTATAGCTAATTGTTGAAATTTACACGGAAATAGATATATACTAATGTTGAAACATATTATATATATATTTAAGTCTATTTGATAGCTCTTGCTTAAATCTTTTATGGTTGATCGATAGATCGGTCGAAAAGTCTTGGCATATTAATTTGTTTAGCAGCAGTGACTATTTAATAAAATATAAGCATTTTTATTTCGTTAACAATTTATTAGCCACCGTGTACTTTTTATTGAACGTTCTCCGTTTATATTGTAATAAAAACTTTGCATTTGGTAAGATAAATGTCTTTCCTTCAGTCTACATTGGCCCACCTGGTAATATTGTCAGAGTTTCACAACATTCCATTTTATGCAAAGTAAAGCATCTCTCTACACACAAACTCTTCTGAAATTGTCTACATTTCCTTGACATACACGTAAGAAATATTTAAATTTCGCTTCAAACTTACCAGGCAGACCCTCGTGAGTGAGTAACTCGTGTCCCACCCACCGCCTATTCCAATTTATTCAAAACGACAGCTTATCTCGGAAACACCCGGTGACTGGGTTAAACCTTGCGAAAACCTAGCCAAAAACAAACTTTGACCTGGGTCAAATACACCTAGAATCTCAATCTATATTTACTTGACATTTCCCCCCCCCCCATTTCGACCGTCACTTGAGCCCTTTTAAAGACGTGTGATATAAAATCGTATTATGTTGGCAAATTAAATTGGAGTGACGTTGTTGGAATATTGAAAGCGTATATACATATATTATGTAAGATATCTTAAATATTATTTGATATAAATATTTTCTACATACACAGTATAGTTTGTTCGTCTTGATATGCTAAGAAAAATATATTTACGTATTTCTATATTGCCTTCGTAGAAAAATAATATTTACAATAGTTTTATATTATACTAGCTTTCGTATCCGGCTACATCTATGTTTCGATCGTGATATTGGTAAATAAAATATTTTTTTCATATTTAGCAACTGCTTTTAAGAATTTTAAAAGTTTTTTTTTTGGTTAAAAACTATTTTATTGCTGCAAATGTTTGTAAACACGATATATTAAACAATTTTGGTATAATAAGTCTACCAACTTCGAATTATAATTTATACAATGGTACTAATAGTGTATTCTTGGTCCAATATCTTGTTAATAAAGTAAAATAAACATGCTGCAACTGACATCATTCCTTGAATTAAGAAATGTGTTACATCAACTTTCACAATGATTTTGAAACCATCTATTTTAGATACCTCAAAAGGTGAGGTACCATAAATCGTAATTTAAATATTTGGCAATGTTTTATATCGCTATAATATAGTATTTTGACAGTTTCATTGACCTATACATTTTCATTCAAGTTTTTAATATCTAAAGCAAGTTATATTTTCAACTAACTCGAAAAGCTTTTGCTTGTTGTTAATAAACATTATGAAAATAAAAATGTTTCATGACTCACTCAATGTTTCGTCGTCAACCATGGATTAAAAAATACTGCTTTAGATCAGGGATAGTAAAATATTTTGAGCGCGAGCCGGATTACTATTTTTTTTTTACACTTAGCTTAGTTAAAAAACAACTTATGTAAGAACTGCTCACAAACAAATTGATGTGGTCGATTATTTTTAAAAAGCTGGCAATTTACTCTTTCAATAAATTGTCTGATAGTCTTATGCTTTTAACATATGGTTTGAACCTAAAATCTCATATTTAAGGCTATACATTTGTGTATTGTTAAAAAAATTGTAAAGTTTTTTGCGGGTGTTCTGAGCCCAAAATCTTATACAAAAAAAATTATAATTTTGTGAACTTGTGTTTTGATAAAAAATCATTCCAAAGGCTATGAATATGGACAAAATTGTTAGGATTCTTAAATTTCCTATAAAAAACTGTAATTTTGAGTTATTGAAAAAACATTATCGGGTGTTTTGTACCCAAAATTTTATATAAAAGGCTATACATTTGTGTACTTTAAGATAATTTAAATCTTTAAAAAATGTTTGTACATAAAAACTCATATAAAAGGCTTTATAATTGTTAACTTGGATTTTTTTGGATGATTTTTAGTTCATTAACAATTTTTATGTATCTAAAATCTTATAATAATAGCAATATAATCGACTATAAATTTAAGTACTAGAATTTTTTTTAAATATTTTTTGAGTATTTTGAGCTCAAAATCTCACATAAAATTTCATAAATTTGTTTGGTTGAAAAATGTTTTAAGGTCTTTTGCGAGTATCTTATTTATAAAATTTCATATAAAGGGCTTTCAATTTGCTTACTTAAAATAAATTTCTAATGTCTTTAAAGCTTGTTTTGAGACTGAAAACTAGAAAAAGCTATAAATTTGTGTACTAGAAAAATTTGTGAAGATTTCCTAGATATTTTTTGGATGTGCAAAGCCCTAAAACTATTTTAAAGCCTATATATTTGTATACTTAGAAAAAAATAAAAGATTTCCATGATATTTTAAAGGTTTTTTTGAGTCCAAAATATCGTAATTTGTATTTTATGCGGATGTTTTGACCCTTAAATCAATAAAAATCAATAGAAGACTATAAACTTATATAGTTGAAAAAATATGTTGTGGATACTTTTGGCTTAAAATCTCATATGAAATACTATTAGTTTGTGTATTTAGAAAAAAAACTTTTTTAAACTTTTAATGATTTCTGAGGTCTTTTGCGTTTTGTTTTGAAAGCAAAAACTTATATAAAAAAATGTTAACTTGGAAAAATGGTGAAGGTTCTGTAGTCGTTAACGAGAGTTTTGCGTCTAAAATCTCATATAAAAAGCAATTAATTTGCGATCTTATTTTTCTAATTTAGATATCTGGGTATTTTAAGCCATACACCTTATACAAAAAAATATTCATGGAAGAAAAAAATAGTGTTAATGATAACTAATAATTTTTAAGATGGTGTCACTAAGAGCTGCTTCGATTATATACCACATATAAATTTATAAATTCATACGGTAAAAGGGTAAATGAAATTCGCAAACTAAAATCTGTTTTATTATTATCAAATAACATAACCAAACCATTTGAGTGTCACTTTATTTATAGTAAGTTATAATATTGTATATAAAAAATAATACTAAGTTTTATATAATTAAAGGTCAAATAAAGCTAAATCGCAATCGATCAATTAAAATAATTGAGGTTTAAATGTTGATGATAATAACAATTAAAGAGTAAAATACCATAAACCAAAAATTGCTAATTACACAATTTAAGAAAATTCTTCATACAAAATACAGCTACCTACATTAAATTATAATTTGACTTGGCCTGTAGCCCCATAGTTCTGAAAAATAAACGACTCGCTGTGTTTTTGCTGATTTTAACGAAAATACCCAGACTCCATCCGCCCGTGTTCGAGTGTTTTTTTATGAAACAAACTGCAAATGAATTTTTAGCTCCCGAGTCACATTGCGGCCTTTAAAGAATCTTTAAATATTATTTGTGGCCCTCATTAAAATTTTAGTGGTTTTCCGCGAGTAAAAAAAAGGTTGCGGTCACCGTGTTACGGTATAAGTCGATGTGCACAAGTTAATACTCTTAAAAACGTTTTAATTACTTCCCATTAAGTAATTACGCCATGTCTAGTATATGTTCGGTATAAAAGCAACAAATGCGTCACCTAATTTTCACAAAAAAAAATGTTATCATTGCCATTAAATCGAACGTCATTAAGTCATTAATCATTTCAAGTAAATTATTGACCCTCCCGCAATACTCACACGCACGACAATAAAGTCTGCCAATTCTCGAATAAAGTGTTCAATTTGACCTTACAAAAGTATTATGGAGCTTATTTTGAAGCGAAAAAACGATTTTCCTATCTGACGGTCATTTATCAGAATTCATTTCCCAATGTTATTTTGTTAGAAACGGACTTATTTGGCAAACAGTTGTCAAGTGTCGCTATCGATATTACCCAAGACGTTGTACATTCATATTAAAACGCCGGTCGATGCGATTCCTGTATTGTTATATTGAAATTTATTCGCAAACTTTTCTCGAGACTTAATATTCCGCATAAATTTTCTTTGTTTTCCGCTGTTTGTGCGCTGCTAACTTCATAATGAGTCGTGGGTAATGATCGAATAGTTGCTCTTTTCGAGCGCCAAATTGCCCTTCTCGAATAAATAAATTCTCTGTATTGTATGCGTGTACATACGTGCATACTATGTTTTATTATTTAATATAGCATGGCAATGTATCTGTGAGATATACAAAAAGCGTAGCAACAAAAAAGATATATAACCGGCACGAGAACCATTAAGACTTTACACGATGAGATTTTCATACGCGCCGAAAAATTTTCGTATTTACATATGCGTTTTTCCTTCATGTCGCATAAATATTCACACGGATACACCAAGCGTTTTACATAATATATGTTATAAATGTAACTAGCATTAAAAACCGCGATCGGTACAAAAACACATACATAAATAAATTTATCATAAAAAAGAATGCAAGCCTAAAAATATGTTTATCCACATAAATAAGACAAGCTCCCCGAGCTATCACTGAAGACATATTTTTGTATATAGTGAACTCTTTGAGAAGCTGTATGATTAAATATAAACGATTCTTTAAGACAGTGATATTTAAATAATCTACAGATAACATAATGCTAAAAAATTATTAAAAAATTAATTCAATGCGAAAACCATTTATTTATTGCAAGAACGAGTTATCTGAAAATATTGATGTTAATCAAGAGTTAAAAAATAATTTAAAAATCGATTTGGTATGAGTTTTTTTCTAGCCAAATTAAAAACATACAATAATATAAATACAGATATAAACAGCTTTTGGAGAGATATTTGAGAACTTATAAAACCTCTTAAATACAAGGAATTTGACGTTTCTTAAGGTATTTTGTATTAACTACGGCGAATATAAAAAAAATATTAATATAATTCCAAGAATCTCGATGTCACTTGACAAAGAGCGGAATCTACCATTATTAAAACTTGCTGCTAATTATTAGAAATAAGAAAATTCTAGTGATAAATGTGATCCTTATGATATTTTGCAGTTTTAGTAGTTTTTTAAATATATACATTATTATATTAAAATATACATTATTTTTATTCAACAATTTTAAAAATATACGAGTATGTGCAAACCTATATTAATTATATCATTGAAATATAGGGTTAAGTAGGGTGTTTAATCTTATTTATTTAGTTTAAACTATATGTAAATTTTAATCTCCTGACAGTATGTTTTTATTTGTAAATATTTTTATTTTTACGACATTTAAATGACGTAAAACTTTTGCAAGTCGAGGTTTTATGAAACATCATATATAATACTTACCCATTTTATCTACGTTGTGATGGATCGTTTGTGCTGTAGCTTTGTGTGAAAATGTACCTAGCTCAGGTCTTAAATTAATTTCTGGCTACATCTCAAACTGAATTATAGTGGTACTGATTTGGTAACTGTAACTGTATTAAAAGTCTGAGTAAAAATCCTGACTTATGTTATATATACTATATCATGAGGGGAAACAAATTTTCTAATCACTAATTAACTAATTGAATAAAATCTATTTTAAAAATATGTTTTCAAGTGGATAGCTTGTCTGATCTCAACGTGTATAGGGGCAATAAGTCCCTTTAGATAGCAGGAGTGCTGATCAATTGAACCACCTTTTAAATACAAATTCGAACACCTAATAGTAATTAAATCGGTTGGTCCAAAGCGGTCGAAAAAATTTTAGCGAAAGTTACAAACGTGTACATTTGATTATTTTGCTATAAAATCAAAAATCCCAGTGACAGTTTTGGAATATGACATACAAATACGGGTTTTAAATGTCTAGGTTAAAATGGAACATCACCGTGAGAAAATATTTTTGCAGATTGAGGCAAAGTACCCGCCGTAAATCAGTTAGATTAAAAGTATCCGTCGCTAACACCTTGATAAATAATATTACTAGAATTCTAAATTACCGTTATAAACGTCTGTTCATAATCTGCTCTAGCGGTCAAAGTCAATCTGTTTCAAAAACTCGCCACACTTTTGTAATTGACAATTTTACCAAAAAAAGGGAAAAAATATTTCAAGGAATGGGTTAGAACGAGGGCAATCAAGGATCACTATCACAGAGATAATGACCTGTAAGAGCTCTCCAGCTTGGACTTTTTAAGTTCATACGAACTTAAACCATACCAGACCAACCCAACTTCAGAGCATCGAATATCGCAGAAGCCACCGTTTCTCTCTTCACATCCCTGGTCCAGCTCGACATCTTAAATCCAGAGTTGAATCCGATTCAAAGAGCTTACAGACTCACGTACAAAAAACTTAAAATTTACATACACAGATTGTACTTAACAATCTTAATTATTGCATAAAAATTAAGCAAATTAAGAATTTTTTTTTAAAAACAAAAAAATTAGACAATCAATTTTTTTTATAAAATAAATCTTAGTATAATATTTTTATAAGATAAAATTATTACTCTTTAGTTACTCTGTTGTACTATTGAATGTTTGCGTAGTGAAGAAAAAATATACTTAGCGTTATCCGCTTCATTCGATGCGTATTATGCGTACATTCGATTTCTTTTAAGTACATATATTTTTGATCCTGTCGATATATACAATAAAATAGCTCGAATAATCTTTCACAGTCTCATTTCATTACCACTAAATAAATTTCTTGGGATGCATTTTCAATAGCAATTTCATAGGTTCTTAAGTTCTTGAACCAATGATAGCATACCTGTTCCAGAAGTGAAATAAATACTTCATGTGATTTTTACTGAGCTATTTATCAACACTATATATATTAGTTTTGTGGTCCAAAATAATAAAATAAAATACATAACAAACTTTTAATAACATATAAAATTAAATAACAACGTTATAAATAGCAACCTGTTATTTTACATTATGGCGGTATTGTTTGCTCGCCGTCCGTTTACAACTAAAATTAGATTTATACATATATTAATTTACTGAAATTATAAAGGGCCACGTTAAATTGCTGCAGCAAAATAAAATTTGACTGTTACATATGTTATTATTAATAATTCTAGTATATTTTTATAATTACCAATATACGATTACTATACTATTAAAACGTACATGATAAATTTCATTGTTTGAGTATTGTTACATTCACGCTGCTAATGCATAGGCTATCGCTTGTTGCGTTACAGCAGTAGGATCACAATAATAATAATATATAAATATTTGTTCACGGTTAAATATGTTATTTCTTTTTATACAAACATATTTTATGTTCCCTTATCCATAAGGTTCAAACGACATTTTTTTCAATTAATTACATTCGAATAAATAATGAAAAATTCATATATACAAGTACGTAACTGTCAAAAATATAATAAACTTCATAAATAATTAATTCGTATTTATGTTTCCAAATAAAAATCGAAAAAGTATATAAGAGCGACATAAAAACAAAATCCTCGGCAAAGTCGTAAATTCATTTCGGCTCGTCGTGGTTGTCCAACTTTTGCCGAGTGTTTCATCAGCGCTGTTCAATCTTTTGTTGATATTAACAAGACTTTGGTCTTTTAAGGTGGATCAATTTGAATACGGAGCGAAAGTTTTCGATGTGAAAACACACCGCTCTGTTCTAAGAGTTGTGAAATTTAGGGATTAACTCAAAATATAGAAATTCGCATTTACTTAGGTGACCAAATTTTTAAAGTACACAGTAATAATAATACTTTATACCTAATAAGTTTTAATACACAAATGTTTATTCCAAAGACTCACAAATAATAAATATTAATTTATATTAGTTATAACAAAGTTAAATCAAGTGTAACTTTGTAAATTAAATATAGCAATATATTAATTTGTCATTATTTTAATATAAACGATTAGGGAATTTTTTTTCTTATCTTTTTAGTAAAAGTTAACTGAGAAATCAAAATATACAAAATAATTGCACATGAAAAAAATATAGAGCTAATTCAATGTTATGCAGCTGTGCGTTGCGTCTAGCAGTCTTAGACTGTTTTGGTCAAATGAAAATCGATACACAAGGTCAAGAAGAAAACTAGATTTGGAAGCTGAAGAGTCTTTTATTTAATGCAAAATAACCTCAACGGTATTTAAAAAAAATATAATATGAATATAAATTCATTTTATTTAATATCTAAGCTATAAATAAATCAATAGTTATTTTCCAATACTATCATTTTCTGATGTTTTGATAAAAATACTAATATAGATATATTTAGTTATGATTAATTTCTTGAAAAATTAAAAAATATAAACAAAAAAAGTATTAGATTAAAAATAGATATAAAAACAATTAACGTTGATTCAACTTTTTATTCGAATAGCGAAATGGTAATAAGGTAATTACATTTAGTTTAGATTCTGTTTCTGCTAAAAAAACGATTTACAAAATCTGCTATACGTTCTTGCTCTAGTAAAAATATAAATTTAAATAATTGAGTAAAAATGGTGCCACTTTAATAAGAGCAGGGCTGGTTTTTATTAAAAAAATGTGAAGGTGTGTAACAAATT
This sequence comes from Plectrocnemia conspersa, assembly GCF_051122295.1. Taxonomy (NCBI): domain Eukaryota; kingdom Metazoa; phylum Arthropoda; class Insecta; order Trichoptera; family Polycentropodidae; genus Plectrocnemia; species Plectrocnemia conspersa. The sequence continues at coordinate 19,139,909 of NW_028277173.1, forward strand.
GGGAAGGCAAAATATATAACACGCAGTAACAATATAGTTTTGTAAATAAATAAATACCAATATTAATTTATTTATCAACAAGAAATGTTTTCTTATCTAACACACATTTTATAAATTTTAAAAAACGCAAAAATATATTCTGGATGTTGATGTATTTTTAAAATAAATTTTAATTATTTTTATTATTCAGACTTACATGAGTTAACATACATATTAGATTTACATATTATTGTATTAATTTAATAAGAAATAAATTTATCTGGTTACTTTTTTATTATTAAAACATATGTACCTTTGTTAATTATTAAGAATGTTTCGTTTCTTTAGTCGTTTCTTTAAATTATCACGATTATTATGTCGTTAAATGTGCGTTTTAAATCACGGTTATTAAGAAACTCTGAGGAGAATCGTGAATCGGAACCTTGTGATATTTCAAACAAATTGCCTAAGAAAATGCGAAATTCTTCCTATATGAAGTATAAACTTGGTATAATGTACGAGAGATATTAATTGCTTAAGATTAATCACAGCATTGTATTCAGAATATGATAAATTTGAAAGATCAAAAATACGCTATATTTTTATGGGTAAATTAATATTATAGGTCTTAAAATATTTAAGTGATATATTTGCTACTATATTATTATATATATGTACTATATAATTAATCAATATATATTTTAATTTTTATAATTTTAATTTAGCTATTTAAAAGTATTATTGTGTATTTATATTATTAAAAAATCAAATTCATAGTGATTCTGAATTAAGAGTATTTTTTGTTATAAGTTTATCAAAGATCAAAGAATATTTACCAAAAAATATATTAATTGTTCTTCAACCAAAGTATAAGAAAGAAATAATTAACGTCGAGTATTTTTAAAATAATTTTATTTGTTAGATATTTCTATTTAACATCTAAGCGTGTAATTTACTAAAAATGTATAGAAATTAATTAAATAATCACTGGCTAAATAATAATAATGCAACATCAATAGTATTATTTAGCTTATGGAATTATATAGTTTAATATTTATCAAGACATGCTATATACATACATTTAATTTGAATTACAGGATTCATCGCAATTAAAATTGTTTGATATTTCGGCAATAATACTCTTGCCATGGTCACAAATTTTCAGCAATTTTCGTTGCTAGAATATCAAATAATAAAAATTGGTAAAATTTTGTGACCATAGCAGGAATATTACTGCCGAAATATCGAGCAGTAAGTTCTCATCGCAATGAATCCTGGAAGTCAAATAATATAAATATTCGCGAACCACTATAAAACCTTTACATTTCAATATAAATATGTTTTCAATTTCATAAACGAAATATTTTTTTATTAGTTTATCAAGTAATACTAAATGTTCTTATATCTATTTTTAAAATATAAATTTTATATGTGGCTTAGCAACGTATATTTTTTAATTTCTTTATGGTAGTGTTTCTATACATAATTCGTTCCAAAGCTTAAAAATGTTCATATTAAAATGAATATTACGAAATACACGTATATTTTTCATTATTAAAATTTATAATAAAATAAATAAATTTATTAATTATTTATATTAAAATCACTACTAGAACTTTAGCTAGGAACTTATTTGATACCACTTTTTTTGCCCCTTTTAAGGATTTGACAAAAATGTGACATTGCATCGTCATTGAATAGATTCATGGCTCACTCTGGTGGTGAATTTTGCTAAAAACTAATGACTTTGTAATTATAATATAGTTAATGCGTTACAAGTAGCTTTTAAAAATCGATTATGACAAAAAGTATATGCTAGCAAAAAACACATATGTATATAAATTATATATAATACATTATTATGATAACAAAAAATTATACCGAAAAAATCTGGTGTCAAAATATAAAATATTATAATCAATCAAAAAAATATTATGTGAATAAATGATGAATTTTATTGATCAAAAAATATAATATAGCTGAAATAAGCGAAATGTGTTTTAATGAAAAAATTCTAATACTCTTGTTTATGAATGACTTAATGTGCTCTGCCATCAATTACCATAATTATTACTAATGCTTAATCGATTCTTAATTAGGTTTCTTTGGCACGAAATATAAAGCTTTTACAATTCACTGAACACCCTTATACATCTTAATTTTGATAATAAACCTGATGAATTGTTTCGTTGCTTCACAGCTCCGAGGCGGTGATTAGTCATCGCTGAATTTCAACATAGATGGATGCCACCAACTTCCCCAAGGATGTCGACCAAGGACGAAATATCCTGACACCCTTCGACCTGTACTACAATCGCATATATTTAGAGTCTCTATCCGACAATCGAGATATAGAAGCGGAAAATCTCAACGTCAACGCTTGGGACGGACTCGCCTACTTCAATGTCTACAATTCCACTTTGTCGCCCACCAAGAAACAGTTTGAGGACAACAGAACTTCGTTTTGGTCGAATACGAATTACAGCCAAGTGGACTTTGCTGACGACACGCCAAAGTCGTTGGAGTTCCATGAATTGAGTTTAGTGGGGTTGATATGCCTGCTGATCGTTGTGACAGTGATTGGGAACACTTTGGTGATATTGGCTGTTTTGACCACAAGACGACTGAGGACAGTTACCAATTGTTTTGTGACAAGTTTGGCTGTGGCCGATTGGTTAGTTGGCATTTTCGTCATGCCTCCGGCTGTTGCTCTACATCTCATGGGTAAGAATTATTGCTTTATGTACCTATTCATATTGCCGTATTAGCATCTTACCTAGATGATTATCTATTAATTTAAAAACAGATTCAGACGAAAGCCAGATTTATGTTCAACTTATTTTTATTTGAGAGTTTCTGGTTTTCATATGTAATATATAATATAATATAGAGAAGTTTTCTTTTTGATATATTTTTAGTAAAAATAATATTAAAGAAAATTTATAAATATATGTATATATATATTAGCTCCTCAACCAAATCATATTTAATAAACTAATCATCCTTAATAATCTTCTTTAAAAACAGAAAAAAATTTAAGACCCTTCCACATTTTAAAATTAGCAATTACATTTTTCTCCGGAACCATGGGCTACAAAAAAATAGAGAACGTCTTTCGGCGAAAGGTGAAACAAGACCCCTGATATTATATTTCGTTTTATACGTAACATTTGTATGTATGTATGTACATAATATTGTCTAGAAAGGTATAGATATTATACGTGTTTTGTGTACAACTAAAAAGGGAAAAAGTGTTTATTCAGAATGAAATGTATTTACACATATGTACATACATTGTAGCAAAAACGTAAAGCGGAAAAGGAAAAGTATTAAAGCAATGAATACAACCGCACACAGCGTGCAATTAGCCAAATTAGAGGAGTTTGGAAATTATATTTTTAATGTGTTCTCCGAGGGATTATGTAATGATTTATAACTCTGTCCGTATTAAGAGCTTTACATTGTTTAACATTTCGTTATAAAAAATCAAAGATTAAAAATGTATGCGTCGTTTTTATATATAATTCATTTTAAAGCCACAATAAAACAGATTAAAAAAATATTTTTCTAGACAATAACAAAATTTAAACTCATTAGTAAGAATAACAAAATAATTAAAACATATATGGAACATGTTGTCCAACGGTCAATAATTACTAAAAGCATATCTCTTAAACTTTACATTTACGACATAATATATCCATCATATCATATTTTTTTCACAAACATAAAAAAATATGTTTATAGAAATTAGAATAAGTAATTATTGATATAAGATGGATAAGCATACCGATGTAAATGTTTTCATGAAACGATTGTCTGAATTTGTATTTTCTATATTTGTGTTCATTAGGATTTATTTTGTCAAGTTTGTGTTGTTAACGTAGAAATAGTATTCCGGAAGAATGATTTAAACAGTATTTCTTCACGTGTGAAAGATGCTGGGGTTGCCTCATTAAATGACACGGGGAGTTCTTGCTTTATAGTAAATAAGTTGTAAGTTTCAGATTTGCAAATACATCTTTGCGTTTTCTCTATTTGTATAATAGTCAATGTATTAGAATACCAAAATCTAATTGTTTTTTTAATAATAATGATAGGGTATTATTATTTTAAATACTCATTCAGCTTTATAATTAATTTTGCTTCAAATCAGGCTACTGAATTAAAGATCGATAAAAAGTAATTAAGATCAATGTTTGTATGAGTTCAAAGCAAATGGTAAAGTAGCGGAATCTTCATATCAAAATGTTATGAAACGAATTTTTTGGCCTTCCATAATAATACTAAATTTTATTTATTTTTTATTTAGGAATATTAAACTTTTGATATAATGGCAATTTATGGGGGCCCGGTCAATTTAACATAAAACTTGTTCTTGAGAAAAAAAAAAATTTTAAATTTTTATTTAAATGCAAATTAACCTTCTGAACACTTTTTGCATACGACATTTTTCAGTAGGATTTGATTTCGCAAAGTTACGATACTTTTAATTTTTACATTGGCCGCTATTTTGTAAAAACAAATATTTTTTTTTTCATACAGAATTTATAAGGGGTGCTCAGTAGTTCTATACGATACTAAAAATTAAGTTTTAAATCTTTAAAACCAAACAATTAAGAGCGTTAACTCTTCTGCAAGTCTCAAAATCGCTGGTATGGGGGTCCGATCGAACTGATACATCGCTTGTTTTGAAGCAAAAAACTATTTTTTTTATCTTTTATTTATATTAAGTTTAGGCTTATAAACGTTTTATAATTCAATTTTGAAACGTTGATGCCAAATCATACATATGAAATTTCTTAAGAAAATAAGAAATAAATTTTTGGCAAAATAACCAACGACAATTCCTAATTTTAATTCTTTTTTTTCCTTAAAAATTACATTTAGTTTTTTTAAAGTAGAATAGCAATTCAATTATAATATTTCAAAACATTTACGATGGCCAAATACATATTTTAATTTATATAAAAATTTATATTAAAAATATATAAAAAAGCCCAGGACATTTTTTAAAAAGGAAAAAAACAACAATAATAATATTTTTAACAATAATATCCGCTGAAAAATTGTTCCACCTCCGTTCTTGACCTAAGCCGTCTTGATCGACGCCTGCTGACGAGTTTTCGGTCACAATTACGATTGATTGTCTCCCGGCAGTATATAAAAAGGAATATGTGATTTGTCTAAAATCATAAGTAAAAATGTTATGAAATGAATTTTTTAACCTTCCATAATAATACCAAATTTTATTTATTTTTTATTTAGGAATATTAAACTTTTGATATAATGGCAATTTATGGGGACCCGGTCAATTTAACATAAAACTTGTTCTTGAGAGAAAAAAATCTTTTTTTAATTTTTTTTAAATGCAAATTAAGCTACTGAACACTTTTTGCATACGACATTTTTCAGTAGGATTTGATTTCGCAAAGTTACGATTCTTTTAATTTTTACATTGGCCGCTATTTTGTAAAAAAAAAAATTTTTTTTTTCATATTAAGGATGAATTTATAAGGGGTGCTCAGTAGTTCTATACGATACTAAAAATTAAGTTTTAAATCTTTAAAACCAAGCAATTAAGAGCGTTAACTCTTCTGCAAGTCTCAAAATCGCTCGTATGGGGGTCCGATCGAACTGATACATCGCTTGTTTTGAAGCAAAAAACTATTTTTTTATATTTTATTTATATGAAGTTTAGGCTTATAAACGTTTTATAATTTAATTTTAAAACGTTGATGCCAAAACATATATATGAAATTTCTTAAGAAAATAAGAAATAAATTTTTGGCAAAATAACCAACGACAATTCTCTAATTTTAATTCTTTTTTTTCTTTAAAAATTACATTTAGCTTTCTTAAAGTAAAATAGATATTTAATTATAATATTTCAAAACATTTATGATAGCCAAATGCATATTTTAATTTATATAAAAATTTATATTAAAAATATATAAGAAAAGCCCAGGACATTTTTTATAAAGAAAAAAACAACAATATTAATTTTTTTTCAACAATATTATCAGCAAAATGCAGTATAATGTTTAAAAGATCTATCTTGCTTATTTCTTTAATTTCACTTTTATTTATTTTGTTGAATATTTATAAAATAATCTATTATTGAGCTGATGTAACTTAAACTTTGATTTTAATCTATTATAACTGTATTAATCAGTGAGATTTAAAAAATCGAGGTAAACATAATGTGTGATGATTGATTGAAACCTAAATTAATGGAATTTCAATTATTAAATAATCTTTAATTATGATCTCTCTGACACGAAAAAAAATTAAAAACACTTGAAATTCAAACCCAAGTTTTTCAGGTAAAAAGTCAGCGACTTATACCACTCGTAAACCGCGCTGGTTAATTAAGCTATATTAGTTTTATGTGGGATGCGATAATTATATTTATATAGCTAAAAATTATTTATATACTTTTAAAAGAATTTATTTGAACTAACTTTTTATGTTCAAGACATAAATGTAGCATTTTCTTAATAATGATGACGTGTAAATTGCTATTTAAGCATTAATATCTTAATAGCAATTGCCATTGCAGTAAGAGCTACATATTTAATTCTTAGAATATAAACATTCGTTTTCATCCATTTACTACAATGTACCTTTTTTTCTTTTTAAACATATTTCTTAAGAATGCAAATTACGATCGAGAAATCCTTATACATACATTTTAACTTAGATTTTTAATTGAAGTGACTGAATTTTTAATTCAAACTACAACTTTATATAATGTAATTTTTTTTAAATTCCTTCACGTTAAAATATTTTCCATTTTACGTGAAACTTAATATCCACCGGTGTTCGTCTTCATGAAACAAATTTTATTTCGTACGAATTCTCGCCTCTAGATGAAAAATAGTCTCACATAATTTGCGGTCCGGCAGCGGAAACACCTTGAGCATATTAATTTTATTTATTTCCATTTCAGAAATTGTCCGAAAAGCTTCTGAACTTAACGAGCCCGAGATAATGACACGAACGTTAGAAAATTTTCAAAATTAAAATTGCTACACTATTAATAGTCACGACAAATTTTATTAACGCAAAAAATATTACCTTTTCTAAATTATAGTCTTAAGGAAATTTAAATATGCTTTCCAACTCTTCAAATAGTATATTATCTTCATTCGATAAGTAGATTTATGTAATATAATTTATAACGGAACTTATAAACAGTTGTTAAAGTTTACTGGCTTATCTTATCTTTAAAATTGAATGTTGTAATAAATATGAATACGATTGAAAAGTTTCATTCGATTCGTATTTTAAAGTTTGTAACGGTTTTCCAGATACAAAGTTTATCAAGTTTGAAATTGTGAACTTGCTATGGTAATGCTATAAGTTTACCTTCACTATATTGTTCTGTATAAAGAATAAAATTAGGTTTATAAAATCATAATTTAAAGTTAATTGTGATTTTTTAATTACGTTTGTTTCTAGCAAATCGTAATCAAGTTATAATACTGATCTATTGGACGCTTTATACTAGACAGTATTGTACATGTTAAAAAAAATTAACAAAGAATTTGAACCATTTAAGGACTAAGTTTTTAAGGTTTAGTTAGTTTTACAAAACGCGTCGAATCATATTATGGTATCCTCTCATCTTTTGCAATAACTATGGTATTTTTATACTTTTATTTATATTCCTATACAAATCCTTAAATAAATGTTTTTTATGTACTTGTATTTTATGTTTATCGACGATAAGTTGTTAAAACTCACAAAAATATACATATGTCTAAATTATATAATGAAATCTTGTTTATATTATATATTCTATAAACTTCTATAAAGAATGAAAATTATCTTATAAAGCTGAAGATTTAATTTTAATAAAGACTTTAGTTAATAAATTTTAAAGATAATTGTAAATAAATATTTATGAAAGTGTGACACTTTTAAAATTTTAAAACATCCTCCAAGAAAGATACTAAAAATGTATCAGCCAAATATTTTTATAACCTTAAACTTTAAGGTTATAAAAATATTTAGAAATTACTTTAAGGCTTAAAGTAATTTCTAATTTTAATTTAAAGTAAATTCTGCCATTGTAGATAACACATTTTGCTATCTTTGCTAATGTTATATCACACACGATGTATTGTTTTTGTATTATGCGATACATCACATACTAGTATGATTTTATTTTATTATATTATATGAAACATCAATCAAAATAACAAACATCAGTCCATATTTATGTGTGTACATACTAAAATTGTCTCACAGCGTTTTGGATACGATGTTTGTGTAGTTAAAGGCAATCGAGAATAACAAAAACAAACTTAGAACAAAGACATCACGCCCTCTGTTTTCTGAAAACACACGCATCCACAGTTGTTATTTTCACCCGCGGATTTTTGCAGAAAATGTGATCGGGGAAAATATTTCGCGGAAAAGTTTCCCCGATAACAAACTGCGGGTGAAAAATAAACATCTGTAATTTTGGAGTGAGGTTAAAGTTTTATTCGCGCAACCATAACGACAAAAGTTTGGCAATCTGTGTTTTTAATTAATGGCGAAATAGTAACAATACGGTTTATAGCAGTGAAAAAATATTTAAAAAAGCGGGTTTGATATTACACAATCTACAGTTTATGATTAGTTACTTTTAGTAATAATATATTTTTAATAAGATGTAGCTTACTAAATGATTATTATTTTATCAGCAACAATATTTGATTGTTAATATTATATTATATTAGTCAATATGGAATTAATTTGAGCTAATAAAAAGCGATGCTTTAATATATCAATAATAGTTAGCTATTTTATATAGCTAAAATACATATTTTTCTGACATTTGATTATTATATATAAATCCTGAAATTTGTTGCTGTTGATTTTATGAAATTGCGCTACGTTATTTTGGAAATCGAATAATACTTTTAATTTAAGGGTTTATATATGTTTTTATTAAAATCATACTTTTCAGTTAGCAAATTTAATTATTATTTTTTTATTATTTCGTAGGTACAATATATTTGATTTTTGTAATTTATAATACGATTTCCCTGCGGCCATTATTTTTTTGCATGAACGCTTTCAATCGCGATGTGGCGATCATCTTCAGTGTTTACATAAAAAAAATCGTTCACAAGTCGCTGAATTTATGTTGCTAACCTCGAAAATATTAGAAAAATAAATAAATATATATCATTTTATATTTATTTTATATTTTTTCGGTAGACCTAATACAATATCCACTCAGCAGATTTTCTAGAGTTTTCGCACGCGACGCGCTTCAAGTGCTATCATTTTTTGCAAATACCTAATGCGCGATGACCCAAATATGATGTATCCCCAACAACTAATGATAAAAAGACGTCGAACGTTGATTAATGACATCCGAAAAAAAGTTTTTCCGCCACAAACGATCACGCACCGTCGTTCTCGGACACATTTTCGTGTCTGCCAGTAATAGACCTTTCCGACTGACAGGGAACCTGAAACGTGCCGTAAAAAAGTATGCTCCCCCTTGCGAAATGACCGCAAAACGAAAATCCAAGTTGGAGAAACTCTTGCATATATAATATAATGGTGTGCGATAGAGAAATATCGGGTGATAATATATCAAAATTCGGGTTCAGATCTGTTTGCGTTGTATCTCGTTTCGGCTCCGTCGCCCACACATACTCCAGTTACAAAATGGTAGGCCAGGAAAGCTTAAAGACTGATATAAAGCTTATTTATTTATTTTTTTCCTTTTTGCCCTTACCCCTAGCGTGGGTTGTAAAGGTTAAGCTTGGTTTTTATAATATTTAATTGAATTTTCTACTAATGTTATTGCTCTTTCAAATTTGAGACCAAATGAGTGTAACTTTGAAAACGAATAGGCACATTAAAAGTTAGTAACAGTTTATATTATAAGCATATACAAATATATAAATAAATATAAATACAGATATGAGCTGGTGAAGTTGAAATGGCAGGTCTTTGCTTGAGTGTCGAGTTGTATTATTATCGGTTGTGATTTCTATGGAGCAGCTGGAATCTGTCGTAGAGCGCATCTCGAGAACACTTGGAGATGCTCTTGTGTAGATCTGAACTTTTGCATGACTCCGTGGAGTCTCTCTGACGTCACACCTCTGTGACTAAATGTCATATTTTATAATGCTGATTCAAGCCAGCTCTGACGAATCGCATATAAGAATATTTGTAAGCCAATTGCGTAGCTTCTTGAAATGTGTTAACGCTTTAAAAAAAATGATTACAAATATTTGGTCACGAGATCTCTCTTTTATTGTTGTTAATATACTTATGTCCCCCTCTTTTTTCGTTTGTTCGAAATGGTCGTTAAAATTACTATTATATTGTAATAAATTATGCAGGTGATTGAAATCCCACATTTCTCCCTGTTCTTCCATTTATATTTAATTAATTTTGTTATTGTTTCGGCATAGTTTTTTTCTATTCTGCGTTTTTCTTTGTACAGACATTCACTTCTCGCTTTTTTCCTTTGTGAATTTTTAGTCTGTTTTTAATCGTCATCATACCATTCTTGCTTATTTTGCTCCAAGAACATCTTTGGTGCTCTCGTTGTGTGTTTTTAAGTCTTTCCAATATTTGTTAGTCTCGTTGGGGGATATTGTCTCTTAGTGGGTCAGTTTATTCTTTATTACTCTCTGATACTATAGCTTTACTTTGTTTTTCATTAACATGTTAGTTTGCCATACTGTGTTTTATTGATAATTTTTTTTGTTTTTAATAGTCCCTCTAACTAAGTAATCACTTCTATATACTCTAACATATTATATTGCTGTATTACTCTTCTCTTTAATGTCGGTAAATGCTGTATTGGATAAATCTATTGCAATCTAAAAATGTTCAAACTTGTTGCAATTAAGTGCTACTAATAACAATGTTATTAACTATTGCAATTTAACATAAGTGTTCCTAATTTTAACTAAGAGTTTCAGGAAGACTGTGATGTCCAGTTAATTCTTTAAAATCATCTTCGTGACTGATTTTACTATCTCTCAAAACTATGAGAACCACACGCTTAGGGCCCATACGCACTGTCGGCTAGCCGCCGGCGACTGTACTTTATATGGTTTTAAATGGGTGCATAGCACGCAGGCGCCGAGTCGCCGGAGCGTCAGGCGCGATCCTGTGCAGGAGTGATGCACAGGCGACTTGCCTGTCGCGGCAACCTATAAAAGCATGGGTTTAGATGAGTGCATTCGCACGAGGAGCGACTTTCGAGGCGACTTATACATCATTCACACAAAATGGCCTCGACACAGAAAAGCTCATCGTAGAAATTGAATCCCGAATTGTTTACAATAATTTTATATGAATATTGAAAACGAAAAAAAAATATTGTGAAATAATATGTATAATTATATTATATTATTTCTTGCTTCTCGATTTATTTAATGAATTTAGCATCTAAAAAATTGTGTGAGATATATATTTCATACGGAGAAATTGAATATTATATTGAAATTAAAATAATATTTTTTTCTCTTTAAAATTAATATTGCAATTTCTTCGCGAATGTACTGCCCGACCTCGAGTCGCTCGGCTTAGCCGCCTAGCCTAGTTGCCTACGTTTTTGAGCCGGCGGCCGCTAGTTGCCGGCGGCTAGCCGGCAGTGCGTACATTTTATTAAGTTCTTCATATATATCTAAAAAAATATTTTGCGTCCTTCGCTGCATAAAACGCATAATTTTTGTAAAAATAAATATTCTGGTCTGTAAGTAGTATTTTTTTCTGTTACTTTTAAATTATTTGTTGTAAATGATCTTTAAATAAATAGAACACATATATAAAACAGTTAGACATCACTATACCTGATTAGTTTGAAAAGAAAACTCATGTTCATTTGTGGAAAAGAAATCAGAGAATGTCATAATCCGTATTGTGTTCGACTGAAATTCCAAAGCAGTGAGAACATCATTACACATAATTAGTTTCAAAAGAAAACTCGTATTCATTTGTGTCCGTTGCCTTTTCAGTAATGAGGAAAAGTATATAATAAGGATCTGAATGGCGTAATCTGTAAGGTGCTCAAATGATAATTCAAAGCCGTGGATTTACTTTCGCAACAGAATTTAATTATATTTATAATACACGTTTGTGTGTATATGTTTTACCTATTGTAATGCATTGGGCAAACGCTTATTGTATTATAACGGAATATACACAATAATTTTAGGCAATCCACGAATTTTCTTGCCATACCCCATACATATGCATAGGAAAATTTCTCTAGAGAGAGGCATGTCACGTGACTGCTAGATCTAACTGGCGTCTAGATATTGGATATCTAGTATACGTGTCAAAATATAGCAAATATACCATACAATATATACGACGGTCATTTGTTTACTGCAGGATATACTATAGAGTTTGCAGACCACCGGAATTAATAACGCGAGCAATGCGGGCATGGGTCAAAATTGTCTTATTGTAAAGTACAAAATCGATAACAGTACTTATATAATATAGTAAAGTAATACATTTAAATGTATTTCATATGAATTCCTACATAAAACATAAAAACAAACATTTTTTGTGTACTTTAATTACGAAGATGGTTAAAAACTCAGTTGAATATTAATAAACAGTACAATGTTAAAAGAATATAGTATTCAATTAATAAAACGCGATCGCGATCAACAGTAAGATAAAATATATGTATATTCTAGTGTTATAAAGTTGTACTTCTGTAAGATACATAATGAAGTGCTTCGGTGTTTTTTTATTCGTATTTTGACGAGTCCAACTTATATGAAGCAAAAGGAGTGGCTAAAGAAAAATCTTCTTATAAAACAAAGCCTCTTTGCGATGCTATTTTGCGACTTTCAAACAGTGCAGTTTTACATCAGTGAATATGTAAGCTAACTATTTCAATAGTTATAACACGTATCTATAGATATGCTTCAATAATCTTTCGCAATTGTATTTAATTAACAACAAATGTATGCCTCTCTCGGTTTACGTTATCAATTTAATTTGTACGAAGTTTCTTGTAACAACTGTTCTCTGTCTATATATTATAGATACTATATATATCCTAAAACATTTTAGCAAGCATCGCCGTTTTTTTATTACGGTCGTTTTGTTTCGATCGTAGTTTGATTTTACATAAGAAAAAATTGGTCGCTCATGTGTAACAACCTTATATAACATTTTACGATAATGTAAATATTTTTTATAAAGATAATTTTCATGTTATTGAACGATAAAATTGTTCACATTTTAGCTCCTGCTAAATATGTCTGACAGTCCGACTATTTTGCATGAAACCGAATGCTTTTAAACGAAACTCCCAATTACATTGTCCAAATGAGAATTCCGTGACTTGACGGAATGCTACGAATCAACAAAGCCCGAAAACCATTTTGCGGGTTTGTTTAGTTAATTTAAACAATTAGTGTGTTATACTTTCAAGGTTAAATAAGAAACATCAAACCGAAAAAGGGTTTGCCGTTTCATTTGACTAATGGATTAATGTTTCTTATATGGTTAATAACAACTAAACATTCTAAACGTTTATTCAAATGAACACCGATCAATCATTTTTAATTGTACGACTTTACAACATAAGTTTTCATACTTATTTTCTGATGCCAAAATGATTTATTACATATTTTTTTACAAATGGTATTTACCTAATAATATTAAATTAATCGAAATGTAATAAATCTTATAAATAAATTTATTGGGTACTTACGAGTGTCAAATATTTATCCTTAGACCGGAGAAAGATACAAAAGTGCACATTTCATTATTCTTATAGAAATTATTATATGTTTTATGTTTAATTTACTCCTTAATTAATAAATCGAAAATTAACAGAGATTTAAATTCTATTGAGGAATACAATACAATAAAAATATCCACGAACACTAAAGGATATGTATTACAACTGTAACAGATTGTGATTAAAAATTGTTCATTGGACAATAATTTTCCAACGACCATTTTAAATTATTTTTTGTGTATTTTATTTGCGACGGGCAGTAAATTTATAGGTTGATAACTAAAAGGAAACGTAGGGCTCCGTCACCGGTTATTTTCTATAATGTTATCTACATGATGGACGGATGGATGTAAATAACGTTTTTAATCTATATGAATTATTGTCGATGGCTGATTGGATGCTAGTTTATGAATGCGTTGATGTTCTCTTTCACAACATCATGTATGATATTATTTATGAATGTTTTTGTAAGTGAAAAATATATTTTTAATAAAATTAGAAATAATAAAAAAAAAACATTGCTTATAAATATTAAAAATTTGGTCACTCTCAAGAAAAACACACTGTCTCAACACAAATAAATTTCGGCAATGAAATAATTCACTCTTAATCACTTAAGACATATCTAAAACTTAATCACAACGATTTAAACTTTTATTTTAATATAGTATTTATATAAATAATGCAATTGTCTTAGTCATTGTTTCCTGACATATCGAATAAAAATTGTTACTCTCTGATTCATAATGGCTTATCATATTACAAACTGATCGATAGATCTGTTTGTAATGTGTAATAATCTAGTCCAGATTATATTATTGGTAATGTTTGTAATTAAGGAAAAACTATTTTTAAGCAGTAACATTTAATTGTTATGATGATGAAAAATAAAAAATATTGTATGTGTACATAAAAGACTTCCATTCACAAAAATCGATAACAAATATAAAACTAAAGGCATAGCTTCATTTCTAGCAATTATTCGATATATTATCTATCACTGCCACAACTTTTCGTTGATCAATAACGTTTATTTATATAATACCTACACATTTTACTGTCGTTGTTTCTCTACTATTTACGAAAAAGAATCCTAAAAGACTTTTATATAAAGTAAACTACTCAATCTTAATTGATAACTTGATTATTTAACTAGATTTTTTTATAATAAATTGTGGAATTGTCGATAATTTGTTATTTATTATTTGCGATAGTAACTAATGTATCATATTATTTTTAATATGCTCTAGAGTTCCACAAATATCAAACATTGGTCAACTATTGCTTATTATGTTTATAAATGCCATAATGGCAGCAATTGCTTACTCAAACATTTATTCTACATTGATTTCGGTAAATCGTTTACCGTTTAGCATTTCTAAATGTGATCTTTTAACATTTACTAGTAAGCTTTTATGAAAAAGCCATTTAAAGAATAAAATTCTACGTGAGATATTTACATTTTATTTAACAATAATTAAATTAATAATTCTCACTTTATCAACATTTTTAATATTTAATAAGCTGATAATTAAGATGCGAAAATTTTGTATTTTATATATTTTAATTTTATTTTAGTAAATCTTCCGTTGTAACCTGACATACGTAAGCCCAATGCGTTACAATGGGGTCTGTACCAACTGAGTAAGGCAATCAGATATTATGAATACCTACAAGTAAGTATTAACCATCAGACTGTAATTCTGGAAATCTGTGACATCTATATTATTAATTATAAATTATTATGTGTAATTTATTTTTTAAGCAATAGATGCCACTGCAGCTTTTTTTAAACAATAGCGCATTTTTTAAAAATAAAAATTCGAGTGCAGCTGCCGGAGCTCGAGCCCATAACCTCAGAGTTATTAGTCTGATACATTACGGACTACGCTATTCCATCCTTAATGACTCTCTGCTGCTTTAAAGATTAGAATATGGATCGTTAATTTAAAATATTAGTGAAATTAAATATTTTTTAATAGGAATATTCGCATAGAATTGTTAATTTAATTCTATAAGAAACTAAATGTATATGCATTGCTCATTAGATTTGTTAGTAATAAACTGAAATATTTTAGTTTTAAAAGAAGTTTAAATCTGATAGATATACACCATTATGAAAGTTCTAAAATGCTCTAAGCAAATTCTTTGAAAGTTTAAGGCACGGAATACATGCGTCTCTATGTATGGTTTGACATTAACACGGTGAAACGTAATGCCCTAACTATTGATAACTAATAGAATTTTTGTCAATTTATTTTTTCAGTATGATTAATTGTGCGCAGTATTAAGTGGAATCAATAGTATGGTTTGGTGACAACCGCTCGAATTTCACGAGTTGTGAAAATTCTCTAAGGTCACTCCGATTCATATAAAAGGGTGACAAGTTGTATCGGTAACATTGCTTTCAGCACCAAAATATTTTAATTTAAATGCCATAATTATGTTTTAATCATTGCAGATGTATGCTTCTTGAACAGCAACATGGTTTCTGATAATATCGATCTACTGTCACTAACGTAATGACTTTTTTCGAAGTCATTGGACTTTAGTGTATAAGTGAATATTTTATACACAATTTTTTAAAAGCGTTTGATAAAGACAATCTAGATTTACTTAAGGGAAAATTATCTAATTTATGATTTTCTGAAGTTCTTAGGATGGTATCCTTTAATTAATCAAGTATGAAAACACTATTTTAGCACGGTATATTACCTCTACTGGAGTACCGCAAAGATTCAACGCAGGTCCATTGTTGATTATATTGTTCATTAATGATACAAAGACGACAATAAATCATTCAAATTTAAAAGTATATTAGGTGAAAAAAGTTTCTCAATAGAGTGCAGTCGATTTCAAATTTCGGTGTCATGAAATGTTACACAATCTCACTCTTTACATTTATTATGTTAGCGAAATACTCCTACTATCTAGGCGATATATTCTCGATAGGCTATGGATCTTGGTGTGACGTTTAAGAAGTACTGGAAATTTAACCTGTATAGTAAATCGATAATAATGCTAATGACATTGACATGCAATATGTTATTTTTTAAATTAATTAAAAAATGTTTGCGAAAAAAACGAGATGAATATATGATGTAATTTTTAAATACATACTAATGTAATCGTACTTTAGTACTATATATAAATATTAGCCTTCATTAAGTCTCGTAATTTAAATTATTAGTGTAAAATTAACCCTGATTATTAATTTTAAATTATTACCTAATAAACAAGGATTCATGCTAACCACTAACCCGAAATTCTTGTTTTCGTATCGTTACTAATTTAAATCATTTAATACCAGTAATGGTTTGAATCAAAGTTCGTTCGGTCGTGGGCGGATTATTTAGGTTTAATTCGAGACATTTTTAGTGAGCCCATCAAAATGGTTTTCAGAGAGCCTTACCAAACCGCCGACTGTACTACGAAATTAACTTCTCGAGTAAGACGTTTAAAGGGGGTTGCCGTATATAGTTTCAGACGCCAAAATTAAACCTTAAATGGTACATCGATTTCACAAACAGACGTTACATTATTTTATACACGTGGTTGGTTTCTCGAGAGAGAATTCTCTCTGGGTCCGAAACCGTTTAATTTGATTTATAAGGAAAACTTTCGAGAAATATGGCGTCGTTTTCGAGGAATTTATACGGCCACTTTGTTTTCGCGAGAATAGTTGTGAGTTTCTTTAATTGCGTGTTTTTCCCTACCTTGGCTCATTGCTTTCATTTTATCATAAGAAAATATAACGGTCACGTAATGTAAGGCGTGATATTACATAATAATCAACTCTTGAAGAATAAAAATGCTTTTTAAGTTTATTAAAATTCCAATGTCTTATTAATGGTTGTATAACTCAACGAGTGCACAAAAGACGTGCTTAATTGGAAAATATTTACAATAACTATTATTGATTTAATAAAAACTTATTTATATAATAATTTTTATAAATATACAATTTTATATTAACATTGACTCAACTTCACTTATGCGTAAATTTTCTCAAATGATTTTTTTATTTAATTAAAAATACATATATACATTTAAAATTCATTGTTTTTTGGACGACTATATATGTTTCTTTACAAATGCATGAACATAGGTATTATGCGCTTTCTAGGAAAATATACTATTTTTAAAAGTCCTCTGGCAGCTATCGAGCGTGACACGACACCCATAAAAAAGGGTTCACAAAAACACCCCTGGGAACACGTGGAGACTTTATTTTCAGTTTCAGTCGTCCCAACAGTTGTGTTTTAACACTTTGGACAACACTTTGAACAACTCGTTCGAAACGCGTTGAACGTGGGTTTGGATTTGTGAGGGGCTTGTCTACGCGACGGAATATTATTATCCAAGATATCTGCTATTAGGTCAGACGAAATAGTTTCAAAGAATGTTGTTTTAAGGCTACCCTGGCTATCGAAATGGAAATACTTGTTCAAAATTCACCCTTAAAGTCGGAAACAGGCTGAAACGAGTAATCAGAGTGAAATAATACCCTTCGTTTCATTGTTGTAAAATTTTCCAATTAAACGTGTATACATTAATATTAATCAACTAGAATTGATGTGAAAATTTATCAAACTAATAAATACAGTTAAATTAATATGTGTATTTCATTGTAAATAATATATGCGAAGAGAATTAAATATTTATTTATTTTTAAATTGTGCGTAAATATAAGCTCTACTGTTCAATAATTTCACTTTTAAAAGTATGTTAAAAAATTAAAATAGATAAGTGTGAGAAAGTAGGTAAAATTTAATGCGTTTTACCCTATTTTTACTAACCTATTTTAAGAAATTATTTATTATAAATAGTGACAGGTATAAGAAATAAAAAAATAATCGAGTAATAAAGGCCAAAAAAATAATGTAATGACAGGTGAATTCTGTACAATGTTGTTAATATGTACAACCAATTGCCGAAAGCAATCATTTAATTTATTTACCTGAATATTTTCTTTACAAGGATACATACAAATTTGCTTTTAATATAATGTATATTAAATGCTCTTTAAACATTACTTATCATAAGCTGATTATAAAATAAAATAAAATAAATATTAAACAAGAAATATGTTCATACTTAATAATTAAATGTATAAAATACAATTTTCTTAATATTGCTTTTCTAAAAACATATATATGAAAAAGCCCAAGTAATAACTAAATAATTTACTTGGATAGAAAATCATTTTATTTGAGATCAAACAGTTCTTAAATCGTAAACTAGATTTTTTTCACAACAATTTAAGTTCTAGAAAGTGTTTAATTTAAATAGAAAAAAATACTAAAACAACTCAAACAACTATTTTTTTACTTGTATAAAAATCAGATTATTAAATAAATATTCAAAAGCTTAGACAGTTATGTATATTTTTTCGGATGAAATCATGTGATATTAAATTCCAATGCACGTACATTTATTGAAAATTTTGGTCGTAAAATAATGCCGAACTGGTGTTTATATAATATATGTACATATATATGTACACATATTATTTATCGACATACATACGTCACATATACAAAAATATTGCTAACGGTTTCGCGCAATATTACCGGTTTTTGAGTAATTTCCTCATCCTTTCACTTTATTTTTTTGTACTTGCTCTTCAGTAGAAACCATCAAGGAAACTGAGCGCTCATATCTTAAATGCGAATTTGCGAAGTTGAAGGTGGGGCGTAATTCTGATTCTTTCGTTCTTTATTTTTGTTCCCGATTTCATTTTGAAGGGTTGCGAAGTCAGTTTCATTGCTTCTCTAAAACGTATTTTTTAACTGATTCTCAAAACTCCCTGATCTTTGGAAATGTACAAAAGTCACGCCTATTCATAAAAAGGCTAACAAATTGTGCATAAATATATCAATACAATATTAATTTAATCTGAATTAAATAAATTGAAATTAATGAATTATTTACCTTCAAGATCATTACAATGCTCTGGGATATATTATGTTTTTGTTGATTCAATTTGGCACATATAAAAATAAATCACTTGTTCTCCTACACATGAGTATGCAACGTATAATTGACCATGAAAAAAACATGAATTTTCCAATTGTATGCAACAACTTATTATAATTAATATGTATTAATTGAATATCAAAAAATGTACTTTCATGAAATATACCTTCTAAATCAGAGCTCAGCTTCGCCTGACTAGCTTAATGTTTCTATGTTTTATTTAATTTATTACACTGTATTTATACATATTTTACACGGGTTTGACCTACGTGACGGCGAAAGTGTGTAATGTCATTATACCAGGAATTTGAGATACATTTAAATAATAATTTTAACGGCGGCGAGCATATAAAACTTAATTTATGGGTTGTACATGACAGGATGCGAGTATATAATACTAAATTAAGATATGCTTAAGGAAAGAAAAATACGACGACGACGATAAGACGTCATATCGCGAGCGCGTTTAAGCCCAAATACTATAAAAATAACAAAACCTGTCGGATTTCAATCTCTCTAAACACTCCCAGCACTAATAATAACAAACTGTGAAATTTTCAGTTAAATTGCTCCAGTAGTTTTTGAATCTATAGAGTACATACATACAAACATTAGATAGAATATGGTTTTATAAAGTATTGTGTTACAACATATGTATGTTAATCAATGGCATTTAAGTTTACTTGTTTTTTTTTGTAATATCTGGAAGATCTGAATTATATAAATAGTTTGGATCGATCATCCAATCATATTTTGGATTTTCGTAATATTTTAGCAAACAATATATGAAGAGAAGAAAATTATGACCTAAGCCCAAACCATACACTCATTATCCTAACCACCATTATGAAATGATACAACCCAGTCTTAGACTTTAAAAAAATGTTGATGACATTCAGGCAACCGCATGCATAAACTATCCGAAATAATAAATTTACCTCGTCCGTGAAAAAAGAAGAGCAAGAAAGTTTCAACGTACACATGCCCCACTTGATTAAACTAATTTCAATAAATTGATAAAAAAAAATGAAAGAAGAAATAAAAATAAATATATTAAATACTTTCTTATTTAATATTGAAAGCAACATAATCTGTCAAAAAAATATAAAAAATCATTCAGAAAGTTCCCTTTTCATAAAAACAAAGACTATCCTAAGGCATTTCGTCTCCGTAACGTGGATGATTTAACTCGATGAAAAGAATCAAACTACACGAAAGCTAAATAAAACTTTATATAATTAATTCAAGTTTAAAAAATATGGTTTGTAATTTTCTAATAAACGCACTTTAAAGGATATCATAAAATAATATTTTTAATAAAGTCGCGCTAGGGCGCTATGATATACTCTTTATAAATAGTGTCATAAAACAATTAAAATGCAAAACTTGTGAAAGAAAAAATATATGAACCGCCATCAAATAATTACCATAAATCAATGGCAAATAATTTCATGGTTTTATTACAGTTTATAAATAGTATATAAAATTAAACTTTCTACAATGAAGTTTATGTTAAAAATAAATCGTATTTTAATGAATATGTATGATGCTAAATAATAGATTTTGCTAATTAATTTACATCGACGAAAAGCGATATTTAACTTGTACTATTACAAAGGGTTCCATAAAGTGTATTAAATAAATTTGCATATTTCACGCCACTCGAATGAAATTGGAAAACTTAACACTCAGAAAAGGAAAAGCTGCTATAGATTAAAATCTTTCTGTAGCCCTTTCGGCCAATCAACGATCGCCATTTACCTTTAGAAGTGACTTATTGGAATTAAAATTAGTTTTTTTTTTGGATCGTTTCTTCAGGTTTTGCTTCGTTTAGTTGTTATTCAATGGCGATATTAAATGTTTATTAACCTCAACACTCCACACAATGATCATTATTTTGCAGGAGAAAAAAATGTTTTTACTTGAAATTTTCTATTGTAAACTTTAGTGCGATATATATAAATATACCTATTTATATGATATATTCAAGTAAAAAATATTTAAAGAGCCTGCTCAATTTTAATGGTAAAAAACAGGGCTAAAAGTTAATAGAAACTCTTTATGAATTTATTACTTTTCAATATATTACAGTGTGGCTTATGCAAAATTGACAAAGGATTTTCTAAAATATTATATTGCCTCGCTGAAATTACCCGTCTTTGCTTCATAAGTATACTGTCTGGCAACACTTATAAAGATGAAAAACGTGAGGAACATATTTCACACTCAATCGACCGACGCGACGCGTGAAAAATGCAACCGCAAGAAGGGCGACATTTCCTTTTTATTGTTAATGGTGCTTGAGGAAGGAAATAAAATAGATAACGTAAGATCTATACACGTAGGTAATTTACTGTCTTATATATTATATTAAACGGCAGGCCAAACGACCGGCACGATATTTATTGAGTTTTATAAAAAGAATGTGGATACAGAATGGTCATAAAAAAAATTTAAATAAAAAATGTATGTTATAAAATATATTAAAATTCATCTTCCTTGGATTACGCGCCTATGGTGTGGTTTTAGTGATTATCTATAAAGTAGACAGCAGCATTTTTATATCGGGAATTGTTGCTGTTTAGTATTCTTATAATGAATCTACGGTATAATTTAGTAAGAAAACTGATTATTATAAACTGTTTTGCTATAAATAAATACTCACAAACACACATACGATATTAATAATTATACAAAAAAAACTTGTTAAAGTACGAGAAATTAAAATTTCTTAAAAATTTCAAAGTACACTTACTTTTTGCTCACATTCATAATTTGTATAAATATTTTGTATTTACTTATACTTTTTCAGTATACATACATAATAAAAATATATTCTAGCATATTACGCAAATGAAATTTGGACTAAAAAGTACCTTTAATTTTAATTACATATTTTAAAATATATTTTTCAAGCAAATGTTACAAACGAGTCTTCTTGACAGTAGCTTGTTTCAAGCAACCGCTTTTAGGATTACATACACATAATCCAATCCTCGAATGTAAGTTATGTGTGCTATACACTTATATCATTAGCAAAGTTTAATACTCTAAACTTTAATTCTCACAATTTTTAAAGAGACTTTTTTAGAATACAAAAAAAAAAATTTAAAAGCAACACAAAACAAAATAAACCTTAAAATTTTTCATTTTGTAAGTTATTGTCTAAAAAAAATCTATTTTCAAAATACATTGAAGCTTGATAATATTATTATTTGATGCATTTTATTATCAAAGATGGCCCTGAATATTTTTAGCTGTAAGTAATTACTTTACGTATCAATAACATATAAAAAGTAAATAGTTTTATAAAAAAAACTTTCTTACTTAAATAAATAAATATTATTTTCGCCGAATTATCAATAACAAACAACAATCAAAAATGATAACTTTTACATTTCAAGATAGCACTAATTGATATTGCTTTGATTTAAATACCAAAAAAGTACAACACCTAACTTTTCTTAATTATTTTATTTATTGCTTCGTTCATAGTAAAATTAAAAAAAGCATGCAATGTGTAATTAAAAATTTGTGTCCCTCTTACAAACACAACCGTGAAAATTATGTTGGTGACCCCTAATATAAATATTTTTGTGCTTTAAATAAATTACTTTAATATTTTCTAATGATCCATTTAAAAAGACACAGTAAAGATAGTTTTCATGAAGGGAATTTATTCTTATACGATTATAAAGTTTTTTGACGAGACATTATGTAATATAAGAATAAATTTGTTTAGTTTGTTTTAAAATATCAAATATTTTTATTTAAATTGTATCAACTAAACATATATATAATAGCTACAAAAAAAATTTTGTAGATAAAAACTAAGAAATCAAAATCAATAAAATTGTAACAAAAATAATTACTAACTTACCTAACTATTAAAAAAAAATTTCTTTAATAACTACTGCATAATATAAATAAGCGTAAATATATGCAAATAATAATAAACATAATCGCGCAAAACCTTATACATTTTTAAGACAGAGGTCGATTTTTAAATAAGCCTATACCTTTAAGAATGTGTTAATTTGTAGGGGCAAGGTCAGTGGAATATGGAGGATGAAGCAAAATTTCAAAAGAATGACTTCTTTTATTATCATCTTCATTAGCATCAAGTATGCTTACTAATAATGGATGGTTTATGCTTAATTTTTCTATGCATGGTTTTAATTTCTCCACAACATGATTCTGTTGTAATTAGGGATTCCAATCCCGGGATCCCGGGATCCCGGACGATTTTCAATACCCGATGAGTCCCGGGATTATAAAACATAATCCCGAATTTTTCGGATTGGTTGATTTATCAAGCACAATCGAATTATTATTAACAACATCGTTATATTTCGTGTACAAACTTGCGCGAGTTGCACGTGTCATCTGTGAATCTTTGAGGCTGTGAGTCTGAACGTGCTTTTTCAGCAGCAGGCTGCTTAGGAACCAAAATCAGATCAAGGCTAAATGATAAAACACTTGATGCTTTGATGTTACTTCGTGAGTTTTATTCAAAATAATGTTTTCAATTAATTGTGTCTATGAATGTACATACCTTTGTACATACATTGTCAAAAGTTCATTTTTTTCTTCTCAAATAAATATATAAGACCTTCCCTTTTTTATTTTTATTATATTATTTTCTATTTTAAGTCCAATACTAAAATTAGACGTACTTTATACATTGTACGTTATAAAAAACAAATGTAAAAATATATTGTATTATTCATTTTAAATTATTTTTATCGATAAAATAACATTAAAATTATCCCAAGACTGGTCCCGGGATCCCGGGATCGACTAATTGCAATACCGAAATCCCGGGATCAAAATTTTGGCCCGGGATTGGAATCCCTAGTTGTAATAGTTTTAGATGGATCATTTTTTTAAATTGGATTAATTCTTTTAAAACACCATTATACTATCACGATATGTTTTTCGGATGCAAACTCTGTTTTACGGTATATTTTTTAGCTTCTTTGCTAACTAACCACTGTCCTGATATTTTCTGGTTATCGTATAGAATACATTTCCTATCGTAGAAGTAGTGATTCTCTTTAAAAATGGTTCTATATTGTTTCTGAGAACAAATGAAGAACAGACTTTGAAACGTTGCAGTAATTTTTTCACCTTTCCTATGACATACAGATGTCGTGAAATAGTTTCATAAGAAACCTAAGTCTGCTGCGAGTGTTAAAACAGTTGTATATGGATTAGCTTCATTAATGCTTCCAAATCTTTCATCAGCAACAGTAGATAAAATTCTAATATGAGCCTCATTTTTAAATTCATTAATCTAACGCTTTACGGTTCTCTGACTAACAATACCGTCGCCAAATCCAAAATTCTGATTTTTCGTGACGTTTTTGTCAAAGCCCAAAAATAAAAAAAAACAAATCTGCATGCAAATAAAAATAAAAAAACAAGACACTCCACATAAAATAAATAAAAAAATATGGTCCGTTTTCAACTAAATGAAAATCTGCCATTTGATATGAAACAAGCAAACAAAAAGTTAAGCAAATGACTTAGGTTTTAAGGCAATACTCATTTATTTAATTTTTTCACTTGATATAGCTTGGAGATAAAATTGTTCAACTAAAATTAAGTATTTATTTTTACGAGTAATGTCTTCGTTAAAATTACAATATAAAAATCTCTGTATTTTAAGATAAATTAAGACAAAACCGCGCTGAACCAAACCTATCGATTAAAGCTTAATTAACTCGAAAGTTCAATGGGACCAAATTAATACAGCAGCAGCACTGGGAGATGGAACACATAATTTGTCATAGTCAATAGAAGAGCCGTGTTTAGCGAGTACCCTTTTAAAGCCGTTCCGTACACATTCATGCACCATTAGATTTGGGAAAGGACGAAGCTACCGGTTGACGTATGAATGAAACAATTTTATCTGATACTAGTTTATGTTTCTGTTTCAGGTTCCTGGCAGCTGGGCTGGGTCTTATGCGACATTTGGATCTCCATGGACGTGCTTCTGTGTACTGCTTCTATTCTGTCCCTGTGTGCCATTAGCGTAGATCGATACTTGGCCGTGACACAGCCTCTTAAGTACTCGAGGAGGAGGAGATCGAAAAGATTGGCTCTGATAATGATCTTGGCAGTTTGGGTTGTGGCTCTTGCTATAACTTGCCCTCCCATGCTAGGATGGTGGGTTTTAAATATATTTATATATACACATACATATATTTCATAAATTAAACTTAATTTCAGGTACGAAATAGAGAGGGAAGAATGTAGATACAATCAAAATCCTGGCTATGTCGTTTTCTCCGCAATGGGCTCATTCTTCATACCAATGGTTGTGATGCTGTACGTCTACGTGAGAATATCTTGTGTTGTTGCAAGAAGACATCAGCAATTATCTTCGGCGGCCATTAGAGGTCCAAAGGTATTGAGTAAGACTTATATTAAAAATATAATAAATTCTATATCATCCTATTGGATGCATAAATTCATGTTGTTCCAATTGTATTTGAAGTAATCTCCGTGCGATATCAATTAATATGGAACATCAAAACCATTTCCCTTTAAGATATAAATGAAATAATTTGCATAAACTATTGTACTATATGGGCACTCAAGAGGTGAAGAGAATTAATTCGCAAATTGGGTCAATGATAAAGTGAGGCTATATTTGTGAACCAAATGCGAAGCACTTGTATTTAAATGTACAAACTAAAATATGTAAAAATGTTTTAAATATTTAATCATTGAATACTGCCTTCGCGTAATTTTTCATTTGACGTATAAAAGCTTTTTTAAAAGAAATTGTCAACATTTATTTTATTTTAGATACTAGAATTTATATTTAAAATAATATTAATCACTTAATTTATCTTATTAGAAATTGTTTAACAACATTTGCCATATTTTAAATCACTTGAGCGTTCGCTTTAGTATAAAAATAATATAGCAAATAAACATTCTTTTTATAGAAGAAAATGTAAAAATTGCTACATTTGTGGAGAATATTTATAAACATAAGGCAAAACTATTTTTTAAATAAATATTTAGGTCTTAAACTCAGTATTCCAAATTTGTGTTGGATCAAATCATTCAATCCTTTTGCTATATTTTCAGAATCCATGAAATATTTCAATTAATAAATTATTGTATGGAGACAGATTTCGATGGTGAATATTTTAAAGAAACTATTAATGGTAGCAATGGGTTAAAATAAATGATTAAAAAATATTGTGTATACATTGAGACATTAAAAAATAATATCAAAACAAAGGACACTGATAACTCTATTTTTAATATTTGAGCTGTGATTTCATAAAACTTCTATCAAAGTTAAATAGCTTGTAAAAGAGTATTTTTTATTTCATGAAATTTTATATTAAATATTAGAACCAAATTACTTCAAAATTATATTTGCAATTGTTTTACTTGTTAATGTATTTTATTATTAAAGTTCAATTTAATATTGTTACATATTTGTAACTACAAATCACCATTATAACTTTTAAATGGGAATACATATTTTTTCTATCCTGACCTATCTATGCTTTAGGGGCAGTAATTTAGATATTGGACAAAGTATTTAAATTATAATTGATATTGTAAAATAATTTCAGTCACGTTCACATAAAGCTATATAATTATGGTAATACATAAAATCCTCTTTTCCGTGTCCGCGTTCGAAAGTTCCAATCGTCTTCGAGACGGGTTAAACTCCGGATTCCGGACGTCAAGATGGACCAAGGTTGACGTGAAGAGGGAAGTGGCTACTTTCTCAATATTTTATCCCCGTCTGTCGTTGGTCGGCTACTCTATTTGATTCGCATATGTACGAACGCATTAAGTCAAAATTTAAGAGCTGTAGTCTTGATGATGTTATGAATTTCGGCTCTGTTACTGTGTTTATACGGGGACCCAACAAAGCCGCGCCGACTAAGCCGCCCCGACATAGCCGCGCAAGACAATCCCGCGCAATACAACCCCGACATTGCCGCTACGATAAAGCCGCGCCGACATTGCTGCGCAAATCAAAATTATAAAATAAAAGAAAATGATATTTTTAATTCTAATTATTTTGTTTTGTAGACAGCTCTATCACTAGTGATTCGCTTTTTGAACAGTTAGTCATAGATTGGATGATGCTGGACAGTTACAAAATATACCGAAATGAAAATAAATCAATTCAATATCATTAAAAAAAGGTTAGGTTGTTTGGTTCTACAGTGAAAGTCGGCGCGAGCGGTAGCGAGACGCCTCCCTTTTTCTATATATATATTTGTAATTATTAACAAATAAAAACCATGTTATAAAATGAATTTTGTTTTGACTTTGCGCGGCTATGACGGCGCCGCTTAGTCGGCGCGGGATTGTCCTGCGCCGCTTTGTCGGGGTGCCTGTTTATACACATGGCCAGCGAGAGATTTAGTGTTCAGACACTTTTTCCGCCACAACAAGTTTAGATCTGTAATCTGGACAGATTTGAAACTGTCGTTAAATATTTTAAGCAATTTGTCATCCTGAAATTTCACATTCCATATGATTTCTTTTGTTGTATGATAACAACAGAAATTCTTGAATTCCTATTTTGATTTTTGTTACTTGAATCTATCTATTTTCGGCATATTAAAGGGCCTTAATGGATCGTACAATTAATGAATAGATTTATGGCGCTTTTGATACGTAAGATATTTAATTCTTATGGTCGGTGCGTCAATTTCAATAAAAGTTTTTTTAACTGCTCTATGTGCATATATAAAAATGCAACCTCACATTAGTATTTTTTGTGAAAAAAAAGAGTTTCTGAAAATACAGGAATTTTTAACCCTATTTATTCGAAACCCCAAGAAAAATAGAGAATTAAAATGCCGTTCTCCAAAAACGTATTCTTTTACATCAACTGTTCAATATATAAAGGGAATAATAAATGAAAAAATCACTCGATAATTATTATAAAAGTAATGTTTTAATCTACGATACGCAGCAGCACAAATGAGAAATAAATAAATTAAAGGTATTAATTTTACATGTAATAAAAATAGTTTGATAAAAATTATTAATAAACATTTTATTAAAATAAATAAGGCTAGACGATTATTGTAAGATGTCATTTCTATACATTTTTGTGTTAAGCAATCTATTTTATTTAACCACTTTGGTCAATTTACTTTTAAAAATAATATTCTACAATGTATAAAAACTGCATTTCTTAAATTCTAAGTGTTGCAAATTTTTACGTCCTGGTTAAGTTCTGTGCATACTTGCTTTCTTTTCTGATAATAACACATTTTTAGTGTTACTTAATACATGGTTCTCATCTTTTTTTAGAACAACACAGAAATTTAATTTAATACATAATTACACGATTTTCTATAATACTTTTTAAATTGCAAATGGGGTTAAGTCATGAACTTGCTGTAGTCACAAGAAATATCAAAGGAACAATACTACCAGTAAAATGTATTATAAAATCTCTATTTTTTATCTTTAAATTCCCATGAAAAAATAAATAAGAAATAATATTTACTGTTGATTTTTCCAGAAATTTTCTCGTTGGTCCTGTTTGAGAGCTGATTCTGAGACGTCCGAATCAATCAACAACCAATCGACTCATAACCAATCTTCAACGGTCGTCGACGCCAACAACCACTCTAAACAACCTAACCAGAGTCAACCCAAAACCGGAAAAGAGTCACCTCAGTCATATGAGCTCGTCCCCGCCAGACAGTACTGCGTCAGTTGCGAAAGTCTTAAAAAGAAACACCACTCCCAGTGCCGATCAGGCAACTCGGTGAATCGCAGCGCCACCAGCTTTCAGATCCAGAACGATAACGGAGAAGTTTCTTTAAAGAGGAGCGCCACCGTCACTTACAAAAGGAGCAAAATTTCAAGGATATCGATCAGGTCTAAGCCAAACTCGACCAGCGAGCACAATCTGGAGCACCAGAACAATCGAGTGTCCTCGCTAAGGCGTGAGACCAAAACCGCGCAAACTTTGAGCATAGTTGTGGGGGGTTTCGTAGCATGTTGGTTACCGTTTTTTATTTACTATCTGCTAACTCCGTTTCTGCCGAAACATTATGTAAATCCGGTATTGATGAGTTTTTTGACTTGGCTGGGTTGGTTCAACTCGGCCATCAATCCTTTTATATATGCGTTTTATTCGCCGGATTTTAGGGTTGCATTTTGGCGACTCACGGTCAAGAGGTGTTCCAGAGATAGTCACAGGGCTGATATTGCTTTTCAACATAAATAAACTTAACACGCAATAATATGTAAGCTTTATGGGGAAATTGACGCTATACAGTATTTAATTTATGTATCGTAGAAAGAAAAAATAATTAATTTCCTAGTGCAAAAAAAACATGTACTGTAAATACCATTCCATATTTAAAGATTTTTTTTAGAAAATATTTAATTTATTGTTGCATTTAAATCAAAGTATATAGTAGCATAATACTATACTTGTTATGGTGTCTAATCATCGAATTGTAGACATTTAAGTAAATTTAATGAATAAAATCTATTTTGCCATGGGCAAGAATTTAATTTAATGGCAATTTATATATGTAACATATTAAATAATTGCTCCATAAAACGAAGCGAGTTTTGGTCAGAACATTGAACATCTTATGAAAAGCTCTCTGAAACGAATCCTTTTTCAAAGAGAACATCCGAAGATTTATTTTACATAAATGCACAAACAATTCGTTTTACGGAACAAAGTATTTATTTTAATGCGCATATCATTAAACGGCACACATTTCATTTCTGTATATTATTTTTTTATCTATGAAGATATTCTTATTGTTAAGAAAGTTAACATTTTTAACTAAGAGTGCGGGGCATGCTAATAAACTTACAACGCTTATTTATCACAAAATATACAATAAAAACCTACAAGTCACGAGTCATTATGACAAAGGTTACGGTGTACGGTTAGTAATATTTTATATTATTCGCCTCTCAACATTTTTTGAGTGGCGACGCTAAAATATTTTAGAAGGGTATTTAGAAGGCGCGATACATTCCCTTTCGCTCGCTCGCGTGACGAGAGTGAGTGAAAGATAAAGGGGTGCGTTACATGCGTTCCGCACGTCCACTTCCTCTCACTCACGCTTGTTACTTAACACGCGAGCGAGCGAAAGGGAATGTATCTCACCATACGCGCCTGGTATTTAGTACAATAAATAATTAGTTACTTATAATTTCAACTTGCTACATGCTTATTAATTAGATTTTTAAATGCGATGGTTGAGTTATTCAAAAACATTAACCTTATATTATTCAATCCATTTATTTTTGGATTGTTCTATGAAGAAGGGTTGAAAGTTAATTTTCAATAAGTATGTCTGATACATACCAAACCAGAATTAAAACAGAAATTTTCAATAAAAGCAGTTACAGGGTGAGGGAATATTTTCGAAAATCTAAGAATTCATATTGTATATTATGTCATCAGAAATGCTAGCTACCTTAAGATAAGCAGATAATGTATTTCGAGCTAATGAAGTTTCTTCTGTTAGCCAAGAAAATAATGCTGGAGTTAAATTGAAGAGATTCGAGATCTTATTTTGAAAATCGTTATCTATTTTACCTTCAAACGTTTCTACGATACTGCACAGTTTCTCAACTATGGCAATGTTTGGAAGATTTTTTTTTTTAACTTACCTTTACCGATTTTACAAAATGAAAGTGTTAGAAATAGCCATAAAATTATTCAATCTTAATATGCTCCATGAATAAAAAATAAATAAGAAATAGTGTGACTGTCATTTTCATGTAAAAAATAACTAAATAATGAAATGTCTACAATTCAGAATTGTTTAGAATGTATTATAGCTTAAGCATATTAAAACGATATTATTAATATATTAATTATCCTGTAAGAATTAGACTTTCAGAGCTTTCGCCTCTATGAGGTTATAAAAATATAAAATAGTGCAAAGTAATAACTCATAGTAGATAATCTATCTAGTCATATTATTATCATAATTAAATAAAAAATACATTCCTAATGTTGTGTTCTGTTAAGAAATTCGTTGTGATTATTAGTAAGTATAATATGTAGGTATATGGAAATAAAATCGTACAAATTAAATTTGCATATCTAAATCACCCACTGAGATTTTTAGTTTATTGTCGACCTTACCTAGTCAGAAATTTTGTGTTTATTATTTACATAAATATATTAGTGTATTATATATAAAAAATATATTTTATATTTTTCTTATTTATTATAAGGGCTTCCACTGTCAGGAAAAGTATTGTGAAAAAATAATTCAGAAATGTTTTTCTATATAAATGTTATAAGATAAATTAATGCTAAAATATATTTATCAAAGCTCTGTATCTATTAAATAACTATTAGAAAATATTTGTATGATTTTTTTGACATTATGCTATAATATATGTGTAAATGCGTATGTATACGACTTAGAATATTAAAAAGTGCATCGATTCAAACACTCGGTGATAATAAAAGATTTTATAGAAAAAACATACTTTATTATTTTTCATTCTCATTTTTTAGTATTATTTAATGGAGCATTTAAAATTTAATTGAAAAAATACTTAAAATCATATTTTACCACAGTATCAAAAATAAAGGATAGTATTTAATCATAGATTTTTCTAGTCGATCATTAAACCATAATATTAGCAATTTCCTAAGCCAAAAATTAAAAATGTTTTTAGATATTACTTTTTATATATATCGACAGATGGCAAGTAAATATTATTTTATATTTATTACTAGCTAATACTTAAACCAAAAAGTACATCCTTTTAAATATGAAAGATGTCTCTAAAACTTACTATTTAATTAAAAAATTAATTTTATGTTATAAATTCCACAAAATTAATATTTACTTTTTTATGCAGTTAAGGATGAACATATATTGTAATAAATTAATTGTTATAAATATATATAGATCTTGTATTTCTACGTGATAATATTGTATACTTTGACAAAATATATATTTTCTTACACAATAATAATTTTCTGCAATTTAAGGCTTGAGATCATAAGAAGAATTTTGATCTATTATTATTATTAAAATATTTTGTTTTATACCATTCAGTCTTTATTATACTATTAATAATATTATATATATTTTTTATATTTTATTAAATAATAATGTTGATATAAAGCGACGTGTTGTGTGAATATTAATTTAAAAAGGTAAACTCGAAGAGAATGAAGTCAACAAAAGTTTGTCCATTGCAGAATTATGTTGCGGGGAAACAAGATAATTATTTTCAGACATTCCGTATAACGAGCTCTTCCCTAGAGACGGGACGAGCTCGTTAAATAAATAATTAGACAAATAAATCTCGGCTACCACGTTTTCGAGGCGACATTCGCCAAAGGGGACGTCTGGTTGTGGCTTGTTTAAAAATCTATTCATTTCACTAGAAATTCCCATTAGTTTCGTAGGAAAGCTGCGTTTATTGTAAATAAAAATGCATACAATTTAATTAAAATTTAAATTTTGTATAGAAATATTAACATTATGAAAATTCCTTTGAGCTTTCGAAAGCTCGCGCGTACAATTAAGTCGCAATGAGCTCGACCTGCATTTGAATAAAATTTTAATTATTTCCATAATCGAAATACTGGGGACACAACATCCCAGTATCATAAAATACCAGTTGAACCAATTAAAAAGTACATAAGCTTGTTAATTGCTACTGTACAATACAAGTAATTATACGTGTAAACAGTATACCTACATGTTATAAAGATATTTATTAATTTTATAAAATATGATGTAATTTAGCTATATCGAATAAAATAATAAATATAAGTCAATCGATTTTTTCTTAACTAGTTTATTTAGTCCCTTCGATTATTATTTTTTATAATAGTCTTATCGCCGTAGCTTAATCTTATTACAGCGCTTTGAAATATATATTAGTGGATACTCAAATGCGAGTTTATCGCCGAATATATTACAACTGAACAAATCTAGATTTATACAAATAGTTTAATAAATTAAATGCACGCCTTGACAAAGATCCTACTGAAAAGCCAAAAAATAGTACACAAAGATACATTTTAATTTAAAGACAATAATAACTATTTTGATCCGAAAAAATAGTCAAAAATAAATGAACTTCAAATGAACAATCAGAAATATTTTATATGCTTAGAAACAAGAAAAACAAAATTTAATAGTTTACTGTTTGATAACTGTTTCAAACCAGTAAAGATAACTACTGCATGAATGTCAACAACTAGTACATATTAGTGGAAAAGGTATGAAGGAAATAAATTATAATAATATTTTTATTTCTTCCAATGGCAAATTGAACATTTTAAATATATATAAAATTATAGTAGTAGCAAATTAAATACCACTCTATTTAAATTGATTTATAAGTAAAATTTATAAATATATTTTATCCATTCAGTCTTTAATAATAGTTTTATTTATTTACTATTAAGTTTAATCGATATAGACAGTGCTGCTTAGCTTCTTAAGCCCCAGCTTTCTATTTGAATAAAATAATTATTAATTATCAACATATTCCAATGTGATCTAAAAATTGCAGACTAAAGTTATATTTTTCAAAAAATTGCGAAAAAAATTTGCTTTATAAAACTATATTTTAGCCCATAATTCGCAAAAATTATAGTAATAATTTGCATTGCTATGTATTATGTAAATTTTATTGCTTATTTACATAAAGCAATTAGAATAGTATATACATATATTCAAAGATGATATTTTTTTAATCCGGCATTACGTTTTTTTTACGGATTGACTTTAGCAACCGTCGCAAAAAAAATCTTCAGTCTTTACGATATTTTTAAAGACATACAGATTACAACCAATCTCTTTAATTATTTATTGCATAATTACTTATTATAATTCAAACTATATATTGAACTATTTTAAACATTTAACTTTTAAGTATTAGGTTGATTATTGATACTGAGTAAAATAAACCAATTAGTTAAATAAAAAAAAAATATCTGGAAAATTATTTCTTGTAAAGGTAGAATTGTGTAAACCGAGCTTTAAGCTTCAGCTCTCTATTTGTTTGTTTCCTGGGCGTATTATATATCCATTATGTTATATATTATAGTATATGAGTGTTTATATTATATTATACCACACGCACCACACGTTCTATAATAATTGATCTAGGCGTAATGGCGATCGAATCAAAGATCGTTTTCACGCTCGCCCATCGACATGCCAATTACACGAGGACTTTGTCATAATTGACAGACAATTACCAGTGGCGGCCATTGTTTCAGTCACGAGCGTGTAATTCGTGTAATTATTTTTGTGATTTTCATTTGCGGCTAATCGACAATGCCAGACAATGTGTATAAACGACTGTAAAGTCACACTTTGAATGGAGAATCATAACGATTGTTGTCTGATTTTTGTAAAAATAAATAGAAATGTGTATTTTAAAAAATACTACTTAAAAATAAATGTTACATAGAATACATATATTTGATATAATTACTTGCATATTTAATGAAAATAACTATATTAGTAACGAAAGTGGGAAGAGAATTGAAAAATTACATATATTCAGTGTCTATTCATTAAAGAGCACGTTTTTATAAATAATTAATAATTTATTCGTTATTTTAATGAATAAAAAAAACTGTTATTTTAATGCAGGTTGAAAAATTAATTTGTTTCTAATAATCTTCTCCTACCTCTCGATCCCTTTTATAAATCTAATTGAATAAAAATGTTGGAGGCCTTGATGAAAAATATTCCGATAGCTCCGTTTTCACATTATTTGTATTTTTATTTTTAATTTGTAGGAAGTATTTTATCGATTGAAATAAATGGGAGTCGGAAGGAGCAAGATCCGGAAAATAATGTGGATGAGATAAAAACTTTCAGCAAAAATGCCTGATTTTATCGAGAAGCGCATTGTCGTGTTGTTTGAAATCCATACACCTTATATCCAAACTGGTTTAATTTCTTAGCCAGCTGATAGATAGTTTGAGTAATTAAGCTATCTATTTTTGCTGGTGTACTACATCCAAAATTATTATTGATATCGTAATTTCCCATTTGAAATTTTCTACACCATCTTTGACATTTACGGATATTTAATGAAGCAGTTGCTACCTCTTAACTATTTTTAGTGGTTTTTAGTTGTGAATTTCTTTTTAAATTCATATAACATACATCGTAAATGTTGTGCGAACAAACGGATTTTTTATATTAGCAACAGTCCTTGTGACACAAGATCAAATCAATCTATTGAATGTATTTAAAAATTTTAATTTGCCTTTTTAGTGTCACTATAAAATAATTATTAATAAATTTAAATTGAATACAAGCAAAACATTTTTTTAGTATAATGTTAAACAACATAATCAACATAAAAAAGACGATATGAAAAAAAGTCTGGGACAAATATTTTAATGTATATTATTTTAAAAGCTAGGTAATTCATATTGCAAAATATATATAAGTGTAATAAAAATATTTTTTAAATATGATTTTTATCAATCAAATTTGATTTCTTAAATCAAATTTTATACCTAATTTTTTTCATCAATTCAGTAAGCTGATAGGTCTTGTACATAAATATATTATAAATGATACAATTTACTTATAAGTTATTCTCAGTATTATTATATTTTAATTATAAACATGTTTTTGCAACGGAAATCCTGCATAGAAACGATATGTGCAAATTAAATCAGACTATCAATCTCATGTCAAAGAAAATGTTATGTATCAATTACTTCTGCAGCAATTAATAAATCTTAAACAAATTAATATGTGATGATACCTATATCTATTAAATTAATAAATATTTTTATTTAAGACCGAAAAATAAAAACTAGATATGAAATACGTCCTCCAAAATTATTGCCTATTTCTATACACGTTCAAGCATCATTAAATTTATAATTGTAATTAAAATTACAATCATAATTACAATAGCCACGAATGAATAAAAAAACACACACAACGTCTCAATGAACACCAATTTTGTGCCACGCCAAAGTATCGTCACGCAGCGCCGAAAAGCTCATTATAAAAATACGTCACGGGCGATTAACGATCGCGTTATAATTATTGTTGTAATGCCTCAACCAAGAGCTTTTATTTTTTCTGTTTGCGAAAATTAATTGACGTTTGTTTGCTTGTCGAATAAGAGTGGCGTCGTTAAAAGTGTTTGCGCTAGTTAATTAAAAAGTTCGCAGAAAGTCCTGGGCAAATTGGCGTCGCCGTGAAAGCTCCGCGAGCTTTCGACCCCTAAGGAGCTTAATTGTTTGCCTATAAAACCGGCACTCAGAACCGGCGATGAAAGCACAGCTCGAACGCAAATAGCCATCGCGACGGCGTAATTGCCGAGCTTTTCCACAAATCGACGCACTTAAACCAGAGTAAAACTATATAAAGTTTGGGAATGGTGGATCGCGAAGTAAAGACAAACATGCATGTAAATAAACTATGACTTATAGAAATACGGGCATATACACTTTATTTTTATTTATATATTTGTATGCATATATTTAAATACTGACATAGTAACTCAATGACCCATTGAGAGACTTAAAACTTTTATTACATCAAAAGACGACGATGAGCGTCAGTGCGCAAAAGCATGTATCGATTTCCTTTGCACTTAAAGGAAGTTTTGGGTAGCATATTATACATATTTTCGTCTATGGTACTAGTTAGGTACAATATATAAGACAATCTTAGTTATGTACAAGATATAAGACAATATTCCTATAGACATAAAACAATGTTTTACAATGAATCCCGCAACATACGTTTTTGCCGAGTGAGTATTATATAAATGTTATGGAGCTTAGTTGATATTCTGTTTGAAGTGATTTATCAGTGATTTAACTGACCTTTTTTCAGTACGCGTGGTGATTATTTAATTCACATGAAAATAGAACTAATCTTAAACTGATTAATATTAGCAAAAAAATACTATTATTTATAATTAATTATTTTTGTAAATCTTACTTCTGTATATTATTTCTTTTAATTAGGTACAAATCGATGGAAACTAATCTTGATAAAAGTACTCACTCTAGTTAAAATTTCTATTGTATCACTAAATAAAGTGTATGTCAGATATGCTACTATCATATATATACTGGAATAGTTAATATTTATAATAATTAAAAAGCTAAACATATTTTTTTAATTAAAATCTAATAACGCAGATCAATGTAGAACTGATAAGACGACTTTTCACATCAATGAGAAAATTTCTTTAGATAATAATTTACTGATAAAGTTTTTAAAAAGCAAGATATAATGATTTTAAAGTTACAGAATACAATTTCGAAGCAAATGATATCCACTTCAAAAAATAATAAATATTTTATAAAACGTATATTTATTAGAATTTATATACACATACATCACTTGAGTATTATTATTATATTACGTCTACAGAAAGTAGATTTTTTTTATTTTTAGTCATAAGTCAGTGGCATTTATCTTAAAAAAAGATGTAGACTTTCAGATATGTCGCTTAATACATTGAAAAACCGAAATGTTAAACATTTTTATTCGGTAGTCAGCAATGTGACGCCTGCGAGGAATATTTATAACGCCTTCAATTGACTTAAGTAAAGTAAAAGAAGCTATGCTTTAAAAATTAAAAATATAAAAATAAACATTTTAGCTATAAATCGGATCAAAATATTGGATAAAATTGCCGCTGTATCTTATTTGAAGACAGAATTATTAAATGATATGGAAAAATATTTATTATCATCCCTACAATTAACGTCGAAGTGCATTTACATGTAAGCTCAATATAAAAGTTTTACCTCATAAAAAATTGTATAGTTCTACTTTTAAAATTTGAAACATATTATTGAGATCTTAGGTGATGAAAAATATATCGCTATTTCTATTTATATAAATACACTCATAGAAGAGTTTTAATTTAGATTCAATAATTGTGTGCAGTACTAAGTTGTTTTTATAAATCTATTCAATATTAAACAACTTAGTTTGCACATGTTATGATTAATAATACATAACCTAAAATATATGTATGAATCTATCTTAAAAGCACGTCGTAATAAAAAATTGTTTGAGAATGGTAAAATTAAACTTTATGTAATTTTTTATTAAATATGTTCTTAAGTAAAGAATATAAGCTCACTGGATTATCTTAAGTTAAAATACGGTCTTTATTTATCAAAAACTAGTCTGTCTGATAATAATAACTGTAATACCTGTCTGATATTCATGGATTTCTAGCTAAAAATTGTAAATTATACAAAAAAAATATAATAGAAATTTATAATTTTATCATCTGATTTAACGAAAAATATATAATAAAACTGAAAATTAAGTATTGTCGAGCTTTTGATACTTTTTAAAATATAGTTTACTTTCAAGCACTTTCACCAATCATACTTTAGAGCAAAATGGTTCTTAAGCAAAAATTCTAAATCATCATATTAATGACTATCCTATTCAACGCAATAATTAAATTAAAACTACTTTCCAACCCAATGGAAAGTTGCTCAAATTATATATTTACTGAAACAGGGAAAAAATATATGTTATTTGAGAAAATACTATTTAAATAATTAATCCAGATTAAAGAGGAATCCTTTAAGCGGTATCGCCGTATATGTACGGCGAGATAGTTGTACAGAAAGAATTTATGAATATATTTGACTAAAAATGTAATCATATTAATTTAAAAATCTTATTTTGTAGCATTAATTATTTGATAAAAATGTTTTAATTTTTTATAAACTATTATTGTCTATTTATTTAAAAGACTCTCGACATTTTTTTTCCTTTATAGTAAGAGTAATTGATATGAACATCTAAAAAAGTTTTTTATTTCAACCCTGTCTAAGATATAGTTTACGTTTTAGGTTAAATTACAATGTTTTTAAATCATAACTCCATCATCTACACAATTTTATACACATGTTTTTGCAAATAATTTAGGATTACGCAATGTATATACATATGTGTGTAATATTCAATAGTATACATTGTGCATATTTATTTTTAACAAGCTTGAAGTAGTAATATATCACTCGAATATTATTGGAGAATTTTTTAAGTAGTTGTCTAATAAAAAAATTTCACACCCGTAATGCACGGTAAAGCGTTTATCTTTTAACTAATATTCATAAAACGTGGCTGGCGGTGTTTAAGAAATTTTAAAAGCTAAAAAACAACGCTCGTGAATATGTCATCACTTGGCGTTAAGTTATCTCGAGAGAACACTTTGAGAACAGATTTCTAATGCAAAAAATCTTTGTTTTTTTCATCGCCTACTTGCCTATCCATTGAAAACATTTACTTTAAATAGTTAGATGGTTTTTGCGCATTGATTAAATTTGAAGTATAATTTGTAATATTTGAGGTTTGTGTTTCTATGATTATTCAATATTATGATATTTTTAATAAAAATAACTCATACCCTATAATAAATTGAGAACTATCAAGATTAAAATATTTAAAACAATAGTTACTTTTTTAATTATTTTAAGTATTTATGTACAAACACAATAGTGGCAATTTAATTTTACTATAAAATTGGTTAACCAATTATATTCTTAGACAAACAATGAATATATGTACATTGTAAATGAATGAAAATTGTGAGAGTTTTACTTTTTACGAATACATTAACAGCATAAATGTGTATGATTCATCCTGAATAAAATGAAACGTAAAAGCTCTTTAAAATAAATCCAAGGTAAGATATTTTAGGTGCTTAATTTATTCTCATGGTGATGAAAATCGCATAAACACATTTTAGTACGGCTATTCCCGATACGTTGAACTCAAACAATATGTTCGTCAGTTAATAGCTAATACAGAAATATGTTTAATGCGTATTTCGAAAATATATGTACTGTACGTACATTATATTTTTTAAGAGCAATATGATGATGAAAATAAATAAATCACAAAAATATAGAATAAAACACATATTATCAATTAGAAAAGTAAAATCTCTAAGGTTTATTTCCCGGGAATCTAGATTTTTTTATTTCTAGGATCCCGAGAAAGAAAATATTTATTATCTAGCTATTAACATCTAAACGCATTGTTTTTACTATACAACGATATTTACGTGGGCACACATTTGTCCATAATTTGGACTTTATCTCATGTGAGTACATCGAACCCCGTTCGCCTAAGGCAACCCCCCAATTTATTTCGGGTAATTTATCAATAAAAAGCTATCATTATTAGCCGTATCGCCGTGCGATCGTTGTTATTAGCGACCTAACGATCGTTGCATCTACCATTCCATACCCGTCGACGTTATGATGATCTATTATATACATATTATAATTCTGTTAGTTTACCGACTTATGATCGATCAGATATCTCACGTGGGCAACTAGTCAACCCACGTGGATATTTTTTTTAATAATATAGAAAACGATTTCCAAACTCCGATCGGTGCCTATTGTTGACGACGCCTACCAAAAAATTGGACACTACTGTATATGAAATTGTGAAACTGGCACAGTTTACATATAATAAATAACGGATAAAATCTGAGCTCTAATCTCGGGTTATAAACATATTTTGAATTACTGCCGTTAGGGAGCATAGATTATTATTTTTCACCATAATTAAATATAACTTAAGATTACAGTTTGTTTTATATATAATATTTTGTAAATGAATTATTTTTAACAAGAAGAAATTGCTATAACTCATATTCAGTTTTATTCTCTTACAAAAAAAATCAGAAACGAAATATGATCTTTTTTATTAAATATGTGTATGTCAAAAATAATAAAAAATAAGCTAAGGCATTTTTATTCAACTATAGTTTGTATAAGAGAAATGATATTGTGAACCAAATTTTTTACTACTTTTAACTCTAATTGAATGCAATCGGCTACATGTTTGCTTAATTAAAGGATTCTGTATCGAGACAACGCCGTCTCCTGTCCAGCGACATAATAAAAATTAAACCAATCTTTCTGGTTTACTACTGAAAAAAAAGATCATTTATCATTGGAAATGTTAGCAGCGCTGAAATAATTTTTTGAAATTTGAAAAAATTGGCAGTTGCAAATGAAAACTATTTTTGAATATAGTTGCTTCAAAAAAATAAAGTGTCATCTATTGATTGTAAATTAAAATACACATTATATTTTATAATTATTTATATAGATTTCACTGGTTTATCTGTCGCCAGTTGGTACTGAATTATTCAGTTGTAACGCATTAGGCTCACGCCTGTCAAGTTAGAACGGAAGTTAACAGAGGTATGTATATATGTACATACGTATTGCACTTGAATAATGGAGTCACTTTAGTAGAAATAGCAATATAGTAAGTGGGAGATAGCGATTATTTTCATTTACCGCAAAAAGGATTAACCAAGGATAAAATGTAAACGGAATTTAACACTTTGAAAAATTTAAGGAAACGGAAACACTTTGATAATGTCATTGACGAAAGAACATAGAATTTTGGTAATTAATTCATAAATATATAACACAAACACAAAGAAGAAACGGCAACCAGCACATATCAATAATTTTAAATTTGTTACTAAATCGAACTTCCGGGCGTTTTTTTCTATATGATTTAATACATACGGTTGAAAAGGTTGTCATAAGTTTTTACTGTTATGCATTGTCTTCAAAGTAAATTAATTTTATTCTGACAACAGTAGTAGTAAACTGCCAGCTTAATTGTGGCGAAATAGTATCGATAACTTTGCCCCTAAAAGAATACCTAACATCCCAAAGCTAGTATATACAATATCAATCAATATATAATCGTGTAAACTTTGTACGGTTGATTAAATTTATGTAACTTTATTGCTTTTTGAACGCTTAAGAAATATTAGACATGAGAGGAAATATTCAAGAATTGAAAATTAGTATTAGTAAATTTAGGTATTTGATCTTAATTTTCAAATCGAATACCTAAGAAAGAAGCAAAGAAATAACGAAAAATCAACAACAGCACCAGCTGAATTATATAAGTTGTATTTTCAGTAATTTGACAACTAGATTTAATGCAGCAAAATAAATAAATAATACATTTAATTTCATGTGGTTATTTCCAAAAGATAATTTAGAAAAAACAGTCTCGAATCTATCCTGAAAATACTTTTTAAAATATGTCATTTCAGTAAAATTATATCGGAATATGTTTTTACCAGTGAAAATATAAATTATCTAGCAGGAGCTAGTAAAATTATATGATTTCAATTTTCTATATGTAGTAATATATATGTGTATATATTTACATAATTATCATTATTTACTTACATGAATGTTACAGGGAATGTGTATTTTTTGGTAAAGTTATATTTTCACTAGTAAAGTTCAAATACATTTTCCCCAGTAGATATATTTCTGCTAGCAAAAATATAATTTAGCTGATAGGCGCTAATATTCTGCTCTAAAATGTGTATGAAGCTCAATTTTACAGTTGCGAAACGTCTATTTGCTGTTCAAACATAAATCTAACCCAATGAAGGTTCTAAGACTAGTTAATTACTAACTAACTATTATCTCTTAATATTAAGTTTTTTAAATAAAGAAACTTAACGTTATTTACCTGTAGGACTGCCGAGAAGAGAGAGGTGAAAGGGACGAATTCCCGGAGCTCGTTATCATTGGGGGGCCCGACTCTGGAAAAAATCATAGCAAGAATATATTTATAAAAAAAGTAAAAATTGACCTCAAATATTGAATCAAAACTAAACTACAGTTATTTGAGATGTATGTATGTTCCTTCAGCCCTTTTTATACAAACAAGAAATAAAAAGAGCGGAACATTGCCTTCAAAAGCATCCACTCTTTAGGTACTACTTTCACAAAAAATATATTTACATACTTATCACTATTTATTTACATCCGATGTATAAATATTTCAGTGAATGTGTATTTTTTGGTAAAGTTATATTTTCACTAATAAAGTCCAAATACATTTTCATCAATAGATATATATTTCTACTAGTAAAAGTATAATTTAATTGATAGGAGCTAAAATGCTGCTCTAAAATGTCTATGAAACTCAATTTGATTGACTGGACAAAACCTACTTAAAATTAATTATAGTTTTAGAACTTTTATTAAGTCAAGTCTAAAATATAAACTAAGCCAACTCATCTCTTAGGAGAAAATAAGCGGAAGAATAAGTACAAACAGACATCGCATCTCACATATTGCTCTATAGTTTGTCTGCATTTCGATACTACACTATGTTTTAAAAATATGATAGCTATCTTTACTGATATTACTATAGACCTTTATTAAAAGAGGTCTGAATAAAGTGTAATCATATTGAATTTTGATCAATAGGAGAGCGCAAAAATAATTATCATTTCTCAGAAGGCAAAAATTCACGTCAAAAGCAATAAAATCGTGTCGGCGCAGTCGCAGTGGGAACGCTCGGTAACGAGCGTTTCTACTACGACGGTTTAAATGTCGGCAAAATTCAGTTTAGATGTTCTTTATTCGATTCTCAATCTTGTCATAAAAGTCTTAATATAAACGCTTGATAATCGAGCGAGTTTTCACCGCGATGGCACGATTTTGTTGCTTTTGACCTAGACTGGAAATTCACTATATGGCAACACAGAGGGGCAAAGAAAACACGACTAACTATCAGGTAAATATTATGATTAGATATTTTTAATAATTTCAACAGCTATCGTATTTTTCTTTCTGTTAATCATTCGCATTGCTTTTTTCATATGTTATAAGAAAATGTATTAAAAAGTTCCGCAAATGTTATTAGAATTTTAGGTCGATGTAAAGGTATGTAAGGAAGTGATTCACACATTAGGGCAATAAAAAATCATTTGCGGATTATCTTACATGTACGTACCGATCTTCTAAATAATCTTGATCGCACTAGTAAAAAATTAACATCGATTGCTCGGTCGAATCTCTAAGAAATAAAGATAATCGGGTTCGAACACATTCGGTCCGAGGCGAGGGCGTGTTGGTGTATAGC
Source organism: Plectrocnemia conspersa (assembly GCF_051122295.1). Lineage (NCBI taxonomy): Eukaryota > Metazoa > Arthropoda > Insecta > Trichoptera > Polycentropodidae > Plectrocnemia > Plectrocnemia conspersa. The sequence continues at coordinate 19,184,543 of NW_028277173.1, forward strand.
AGGCGATAGGTATTCAAACATCACGAATCGAGCGTTAAAATTAATGATAGTGATTTGGCCACGCTTCGATTGGTTGTTAATTCGCAGTTTACTCACAAATTCTCCCCCCGAGGGGATAATTGCGGGTAAATTACTGCCGGTAATAAAAAATGGCGTCCGCGGCCCCGAGTCGTGGGTTGTTTATTTAAATAACCGGCTAACTATCCCCCGATAATAAGCCGCGACCCTCACGCTTGTTTGTTAATGCGCCCGAATATTATACATAGGGATACTCACCCGTATCATTACACTGGACTCGATGGATATAAAACAGACTTTCTCTAACTTTTTGTGCGGTGCAAAGGTAGCCCTCGACAGAAGCGGCGCTGAGGACTGGGATAGTTCACACCTATCTCTATTATACCAGTCAGCGATACACAATATTAATTAATTAAATAAAAATTGTTATTTCGTTACGAAGGAAACCACTTTTACATTTGAAAAATAAATGAATAAACAAAAACTTTAATATTCAAATATTTGGCAAATATTATATTTGCCGAATATATATATATTGAAAAAATCGACTGATCCAGCTCTGGTACTTTTGTAAAAAATGCATATCGTGTGATTCCTTCAGTTAGTTACTCTTGGATACAGGCGGCCCTCGACTTTCGAACGTTCGACTTTCGCACAATTCGCTATTTCGCACATTTAAAAAAAAAAACATTTTTTTTTTAAATTTTTTTTTAAAAAAAAAACGTTCTGATAGCGGTGAATCTTTTGCTTCAATTGGACATTCGTATGATACAAACAGGGCTACGATATGTTCAATTTTGCAAAATAAAATTATAATTAAAGAATACGTTCAAAATTGTGGAAAATAAAGATATATTTCCACAATCTTTAATGATATGTTTCCAAAAAAACATGGATGAAATGGAAAATCTTTGTCATCGTAGATCGATGACCAACATCAAAAAGATGTCCCTCTAAGTATTTCAATTATTCAAGCAAAAACTCTTAGTTTGCACAAAGATTGGAAGGATAGATTAAAACAATATTTTAACACGGTTTTTCAAGCAAGTAACAGTTAGTTTTACAATTTTAAAACGAGGTATTCTTTTCGTAATATTAAATTCACTGGAGAATCGGCTAATGCGGATAAAGATGCTGCAAAAGAATTTATTTCCTAATTATCCAAAACTATTGAAGATGTAGAATATTCCTCTAGCCAAATATTTAATGTAGACGAGACAGCTTTATTTTGGAAAACTCTTTAACAATGAAAAATATGAATGAAGCCTTCACGCACCTTGACAATTTTTTAAATATTATAGAAGATTGTGATCTCAATGGAGAGCGCATATCTCAAGTGCGTGGGGCGATCAATAAAAACATAGCATGTTATAAAATACTATATGAAGAAAAGAAAAAGAATAGTAGAAAATAGTTAACTCTTGATAACTATTCAAAGGAAACACCCGCCAACCCTACTTAAACGTGTCTCTTAAACGCCTCTTAAACATCTTATATTTACTTGATAAATAAATATTTTAAAATACACACAATTTCAATTTTTTTTACTTCCCTTGACTTTCGTACATTCAACATTCGTACACATTTTTGAGGGCCGCCTGTATTCTATTTAAGTAAACTTCGTTTTTGAGATTTTCCCTCAAAACATTTGCACTACATTGATACATATATCTAGATTATCTGAACTACTAGAAGGTTGTTGAAGCAGCATCTCTACTAAGATTTGAATTTAAGCTATGTGGTGTGAGGGATCAATGAAAACCTTGTTTTATAAAAAGCCCCACAAACAAAGGCGTTTTTGATATATATATTCTGTCAAATCAAGAATTAGTCCCTTACGACTTACTGCACCCTAATATTTTCATTTATATGAGAAAACCTGGTAGATATTGTGTTAAAAACACAACTATTAATATATTCGACATTTATTGTAATTACACAAACTGTACGTGACACAAAAATTGTTGCATAATAATAGATAGTTATGTCAATAATAAATGTGGTCTCTTTATAAATATGAATATTGAATACATAAGTATGAAAACACTTATCAAATACAACTCATAGATAGTCAAATGATGTCTACTGATTAAATATTTGAGAACAGCGATAAATACAATGAAATACAAATGACTGAGTCGTCATGTTTAACGACTGCGAATGTTGCACATTTCTGCAAAAATCATGACAAGATATTGAAAATAAGGTGTTTTAGGTGGATTCTAAATATTTTGTGGTGTAATGGTATAAGAATCGATTTAGAACAAACTCTTTAGAAAATCTTGTACTTGGAATATGTGATACAATAGCGTAAATATGGCATACTGATAATAAAGTAAATATTAGGGAGAAAGTTCTGGATGGAAAAATAAAACATTAGCTAATGGTATAATCAAAGTACACAAGAATGACATCGTACAAATATTTTTAATAAATCAGATACAAAAAAAATATTTTAATAAATAAATTTATTAAAACAATGTTTTGTACGCCTGCTAATCACGGACTATAGAAATGGATATAGTTGTGATAGCGCCGAAGAACCGGTAAGAATACACCTCACCTCTAATTTGGCTCGGACTAATGACGAAACGATATCCGATAACCCGTAAATAAAAAGGTGAGGAAATAAGTGAAACGAGCCGACCGGACCACTATCATTTTCGCTCATTATCCAAATATTATTTTTGTAGATGCCCAGTGAAATACGTGTATAAATAGACACGTACCTACCTATAATCACGCGTGTGTTCGGTAAGAACCAATTCGAATTTATTACCCGGCAATCGACATAGTATTGCTCTAGTCGAGAGAAGTATAAATATGGGAAACAAACGGCTATCGGTTTAATGCAAAAAACCCGATATGAATGTCCGTAACATTCCGCTTTTGCATTATATTGCATAGTTGGGTGCATATGAAATATCCGATAATATGCAATACTCATCGAGAAAATAAGCAAACAAAGAGGCAGCAGCGGAGAGCAACTGCTTGCGGACTCAATAACAGCTTTTAAGGAGCAAAACCCACACGAATATTGTAATGCGGCAGTGGTGCTCAACATTTGCGGTAATCTTAAAATTAATAATTAATAAGAAAGTGACAGAAAAATCGTGTATCTTGAGTTTAAATTGGCTAGTTACAGACATATATTTAAAAATATTGGAAAATTCCACTCATGGATTTTTTATGGAATAGACAAATAATAAATTACTTTTTTATTGTATCATTTATTGCTTTATAGTACAATATAAAATATACATAATCAAGTTATATAAAATGAAAAGAGTGTACATTTATTTCTTAAGACAAAGTTAGAAAATCGGGAGAATAATTGCTTAATAATAACCATTAAGAATTTTACGTATGATTATTTGTCAAACTCACCCGATTTTTATGTTTTATTATTTTAGATACATAGATCTTAAAACATTAAAGTTACGTATATCCGAAACATGAATTTAAACATTCACAGCATCTTTTTTAATTTAGTAATTTTTCGTTATAAATATATTTGAAAAAATATTTGTTCAAACATCTGGCACTCAAAGAAATATCACATTGCAAAGAAATAATTTTATTTTCAAGCCCTTATTACCAAAATGTAACAGCTCTGCAATTTTATTTGCATCTGATTGAATTTTTTCTAAAATCATTAAATCTTATAAGAAGTTCAGTATTTTGGACATGTATTTTTATGGTTGATAATGATAGATAAGTATTTCCTTGGAAATAATCTCTTGTGTCGAAAATTTATTAAAAAAATATTCCTCAGATTTTGGACCATAACTAAAGCTTGACTTTTTAATTACTACTAAGCAAATCACAAACGGTGCTATTTTTAACTTCAATAAACTTACTTTTTCTGTGAATTTCGGTCAAGTAGATTTTAATTTGTCTCTTCTTTTTCAATAAAATTAATTATTTCATACAACAAATCTTGAAATTTATTGTAAGATCAAGTCTGTAGTTTTTTTCTTTGCATTGCATTTGAAAAAGTCGTTTAAGAACTTTTTCCTTCAATCAATCTAATAATTTAACACTTTTGATGTAGTCTCTTGTTACATAAAACTAGCTAATAAACATTGAAGTAATAGCTCAAAATATCTAATAGATCTTTGTCATTCTGACATAAGGCAATAAATCCAATAACAAGACTTTGATTTAGACAAGTTTTATTAATAAAAAAATCAGCAAAGATTATTCTAATACAAACCAGCAATTGTACAATATCACTGACATCCGCTGATTCATCCAATTTTAAGAAGAATGACTTACATTGATTAACATATCATGAGGGCTTCATTTGCATTTTTAAATACGATTTATTATATATCTTAAATGTCTCTTTTTATTTCGCTTTAAGTTATGATGTTTTAAAGTAATGAATTATCTAATGTAATTAGTTTTTCTTAAACAAATTCACTCACATAAAAAAATTTGTTAAAGAAGCAATTGTTGCAGCCTATTGCAACTACTTTTTTTATTGTAAAATTAATAGGATACTCAGATTTAAATTGAATATGTAGCATCTAGAATTGCTGCTTCTAATTCTCCTTTTACATACCAAACAGCAATATTTATATTTAGCAATGACGAAAAATTGGTTAATTCCCATTTGTTGTGGAAGTTATACGGTTGTGAAAGAACGCTCGATCTCGCACATAATAATATTGTTATTATCCATTTTAGTTACCGATCGCTGTTAGACCATGTGTCCAAAAGCGATGAAATTCACTCACAAACACATCTTATGCGATTCCCAATACCTTTCTCAAACCAGCATTATAACATATGTGACGCTTGGTAACAGAGGGAAGAGACGCTGGATAGACCCCACTAAGATACGATACGTACTAGGAGACTTTGTTGACCCGAAAGATATCAGTGATAAATACCAGCTGTTAGCCGACAATAATACAACTCGACTCGCCAACGAAGACTCTCCCACTTTTAAGACCTACCATTTGAACTCCACCGTCTGACAGCGGCATCTGCATTTTTCTATATATGTGAAACATCATTACCACATGTATTTGCGCATTATAATTGTGCGGAAAAACATTTTTTTAGATATTATTAATCAATTGTTCACAATATCGTTTAGATGTAATTGTTTATTTATGTTCCAGAAGTTAATGATATAAGTTACTCTTTATATCCAATCTGACACAAAACATTACCTTTTTTTAAGGTCTCGGCTTTGAAAGCGCCTAATGTCTTATTCATGCTAACTTAATGATTTTCATCGTATCAAATTGCTATGCTAAAATTTTTCATATTCAGTGACAGATCAATACAAAAAGTGCTCGTATTTTATCTTATACTCAAATAGTAGCGGGCAATTAATGAAGAACTCAAATGTCTTACTGAACGATTGTTTGGCTCATAATTAAATTAAATTTACATTGTGTTGTTATAATGGAAAGCATTATTATGACATTTAACTGTCCTTAAGTCCTTGGTCAATAAAATATCTCAAGAACGCAATTCTAAAAATCATATTTAAATTAAGTTAAGAAAGCTTTTATTTGCGTATTGTACTATTTTATAATATGTTAACATATTTTTTTCAACTTCAACAATTACTTAGATTGTGAACTGCGATTTGCGTTTTATGCTTATATACCTACATATGTTACGGTAAGATAATAGTATATAATTAGCAACGATGAGTGAGCATTTACTGTTATATACGAATATGTATAACAATAATTAAAAGTAAACCCTTTGAGGGAAATATTAACTTCCAAGTTTTAATGTGCTCAATCTTTAACTTTTATTACACACAACCAATATTGTTAACTACCACTTATGTAGTTAGTACTTATACACAGGCATCGGTCAAAATTCGGTTTTAAAATATTCCTTGAACAAACAGGGCTTGGGCACGACTTTCTTTTTTAAGTGATGGTCTTGGACTGGAAATTGTTTCCAATGCCGTTATTGGCGTTGGCAAATTAACACTTTTCGATATTCGCGCACTCACCACGGTGATTGTTGATACACTTTACATAATTTTCAATTATGCGACCGAGAAAATTATACAATCATCGAGTGGCGACTTTGAGAGAAAGAGAGATTCTTGACTCGATATTAAAAAGGCAAAATTGTTAAACACGCCTCGGCTCGATCTTAATCGCGATTATTATTTGTAATTATTTAGCGAACGTTTCTGGGAAAATGAAATGTTTTTTATTGGTTGTTTAATTTTTAATGTTTTCGAATGAATTAAATTGCGATGTAAAACAATTTGTAAATAAATAATTGCTGCTTTGCAAGACGATACTTAAACCTCTACATCCATTGGATACTTTTATTACACAGTTTGAGTCACTTAATATTATAGTAAGAATATATCATAGTTTAAATAAATCTTTACTTAAAACTTATTATATATTAGTTATAAAACATATGTTATTATATTAATAAAATGTCGATTCGAATGTCGTTAGATATAATTTAATTTTAGGATATCACATTTCAAGGAAATCGATGATACTCTTCGGTTACTTTTCTTTGAAAATATGTAAATTTTTTATTGCAAAATTTACCTAAAGCGATATTCTTTTAAAATAAATATTAACATTCAATACCAAAATATATTGCTATTTTAATTGGTATTTACGATTGTGTTAGCTATATTTAGATTTATTTTTCTGCTAAAATTATATAAATATATTTTTATGCTATAAGAAAAAATCAACTACAACAACATTTTACATATTTCACAAAATAGATAATAAATTATTCATTTCAAATAAAAAATCTGATAATAATTTCAGTCTTCATTGATTCTTAACCTAATTATTTCGGTACTAGATAAACTTACTTTATAAAAAATAATTTATTTTATCGTTTTAAAATCTCTTTAAGTAAAAAATGCTCAAATCGTGTTTTTAATTTCTCAGTTGCTTCCATCTATTCATTGATCAGGGATATCTCTGTATAAAACGTTTTGTTAAACCTAAATTTTTTAGTAATTTAAATGTCCTTTTTAACTTCATGCAAATCAACGTTCAGTGCCTTATCTTACTGGCTTTTACTCTTATATGCTTTCTTTCGGTGATTTATAAAATTAATAATCAATTTTATTGTTACACTGTTCCCTGTGATAAATAGCTGCTTTATATCTATGTCACACATTAAATAATGTTTTATGGGTTTCTTCTCAATTTTCTTGATTATTTTTTATTATTAGAAAATTATTTAGTTAGAAATTATTATTATCGTGCAACATGTTTTCTAGTATACGTAGAGTTTGAGTATGTATTATAGAGATACGTGAACTTTTCGCCTGAAGAATCAAGTCGTCTGCGAAGATCGGGTTGAACTCTGGATTCCTGGATGTCTTCAGTCACTGACGATGGTCAACGTAGGTGCGTAGCTTTACTTGGTGCGTTTTCGGATGAACTCTCTTGTGTAAAAAGTAAAAAATAAAAGTTCTTGAAGTACTGACGGAAGCAAATTCCGAATGGAAGTGCTATGTGCACCTATAAATATGCTTAGTCTGCTTACAGTGAGGTTTTTAGTATGCTTACTTTCGCCGCTTTGGTTGTGTATATATTATTTTTTATTTTCGTCTGTTTTCTTATTGGAACATTTTCATTGGAAATTCAGCCCCCTCGCAGTTTTCAATCTGTTGATTAATGTAATACTGTTTTTGTATACGTAAAGGCATCAAACTACCATTATAAGATGCTTTTAGTTCATCCCTCGGAATCTATAATAATCACGTATGGTGTGCACTTGCCAATATTTTTGCTGCAAACACAAGCGTTTTAATAAAATGTTCTGACAAATAAGAACTAAGAATACTAACTTCTTTAAGTAGTTTTTTTAGCACTATGTTGCACTGGATTTTTATTAATTCATTTTCAGCATTAAAATAAAATGGAGTACTGAATAATAAAAAATAATTTTCACATTCTCGATTCTTTCAAATCGAGTTTTGAATTTAAATGATAGTTCTTAAATATTTGAGGCATTTTCGCTAAAATTACAACTATTATAATATTATTTTTTGCATGTGGGAGAAAAAATAATTACAATTTTGTAGTTGATTTTTCTATATTAAACGTATAAATTTAAATAATAGTTCCACATAAATGTCAAAACTTTATTTTGACTCTGTAGTTATAAATTTAGATCATTAAGTACTGCGTTATATCTGTAGTAATGAAGGCCAAAGTTGTCTTTTAGTTGTTTTACAAATCTTTTCCTTCATTTCTTAAAATATTTAAATTTCATTGCAAAGTTCCTATTTTTTTTTTTATAAAAGTTTATTTCAAAATAGACATAGGTATAGAAGCATTAAGATATATTAAATTCACAATACTGGTTCATAACCATTTTTGTTTTCAATTTTGTTAAGTTATACAATAACATAAGAAAAATAATAAATTATACGTGAGTACAGTAAATTAAAGGAAAAATACATAAAACCTCTTACAAATTTAAAAAAGGAAAAAAAAAAAAATAAAAAAAATAAAAAAAAAAAAAAAAAAAAAAAGCAAAGTTCCTAAGATTGTGGGAACAGTGGGAGCGTTCAATCGTTACCGTTTTATTGCTTTTGACGTAGATTTTTGACTTCTGAGAAGTGATAATAATTTTTTGCGTTCGTTTTTTGCGCAAAATTCAGTTTAGATGTGCCTATTCGATTCTCAATATTGTCATAAAAAGTCTTAGTATAAACGGTTGATAATCGAGCGTTTTCACCGCGATGGCACGATTTTAATGCTTTTGACTGGAAATTCACTATATGGCAACACTGAGCAGCAAATAAACTACAACTAGTTATCAGATAAATATTCTGAATAAATATTTTTTTTAATTTGAAACGCTTAATTTTGCTTTATATGTCGCAACGGTGGCTAATTTTTATATCTATTTGTAGCATATAAAGTGTTAACTCCTACCTATTATTATTTATTTAAGAAATTATATTACGATATAAAAAATATATGATGTTCTATTTTTGTCATTAGCCCCTGAATCATTGTTTTCCCAGGACCCGGGCTCGTTCTCGGCGGTCCTGGTTACGTGAATCAGAATAGAGCTTACATAAAAGCTAGGCATTAGTAATCTACTCTATTATTTCAAGACTACTGAAAATAACTAGGAAAAGCAAAAGCTTGACAAATGGGTTCCGCACAAACTGTATAACAAAACGATACATTTCTTAATCGTATTGTTTGCAAAATCGTTACACAATAAGGAAGCCTCACAGCGTTTTTAAAAAAATAAAATTACAACCAAAGATGTTTATGGTTATCCCAATAACTTTTTGAAACCTGATGAAACTAATCATTTTTAATAAATCAATCTTGTGCATCAATAACTACAACGTCTGGTCATTTTAAAAGGTAGAATTTCCCACGACAATGTAAGCCTTTTAAAAATAAAACGAGCTGGGCAATTGTCATGTTGTCTAATCTACTACCTATACTCTATACTGAAGTAAGGGTTATTTTAATATTATATATTTTCTGCCATAATCTGTTTCATAAATTAATCAAAATGCAATATATTTTCAATTTAATGTAAATTATTCGGTATAGAGAGATGCACACGCAACTCAATATTTCATTACAAATTACACCGAAGAAAGAATATAAATTAATTACACACATGCATAGACATTACATTTTTATATTTATAATAAATATAGGTACCTAAATATAAAGTAATCGTTGCACAGGGCATGCCATTAAACAAAAATGCCCAGTAATTACCCCGGGTAAATTAAACCGTCAACGTAATTACTCCACAATCTAACAATCGTTACGTTTTAATTGCTGAATAAATTACATACACACACAAACACAAGACTGCGGAGGAAGAGAGCCATGCTGTAATCTGAACGTGATATCTAAAAAACGAAATCGGTAATTAAAATGGCGTTTCGGATCATCGATCCGTCCGGAGAACGGCATCAAAAAGCGGAGGTGGGGGCGCGGGGGGAGGGAAAGAGAGAAAAAAACTGCATAATTCGCGTTAATTTGATCCGAGCGTCTTGAATGGGAACTAAATTGGTGGGCGGGGCTGCGTAAAATACACAGTGTCTCTGACTCGCTCGCACTACAAGTGGTTCTCGCTCTGGCTTAATTAGCTCGCGACACTGGCGTACAAAGTCGTGATTGAAAATTTGAGGCAAATTTTCAGGTGTGGATAGTATCTACAATATTTTGGGATGGTTAGAAATAATCATCAGTGGTTATTTATTTAATCAAATCAGTTTTTTAGTTGAAATAGTATTGAATGTTATCTCAATTCAAGAATTAACATTTGATATTGAAAGTAGATGAGTGAGATTTTCATTGCTTTCGATACATATAAATGAATATGTACATAATAACAATTTAGCGTATAAAGTTCATGTCAATAAAATCTTCTCACATATGATTTTCTGGACATAAATTATTTATATTATGTATAAATATAATATTTAACATTGAGCCCTACAAAAGTTTAACATATTATAATCCATTTTATGATCCACATTTAAGAATAGCTCTAGGTGTTTAATTATTATTTTTTTTATTTATTTAAAGATCCTTAATATGATATGTAAAATAAAATTCTAATGATAAAGAATAAGTTTATAGTGTACCTTTTTGATTTAATTATTTGTCATTGTAAATAATTTAATAAAAAATGACAGTATTTAAAATTATATAACCATATAAAAACTCAGGTGACTTGAAATTGCACAACTAATTTAATCTGGAATTGCTAGGTCAACGCAATTTCCATAATGAGCTAATGAGCTTAATAATATACATTTAACTGTCAAAAAATACACTAGTGTTGTTCCATCGAGTTCCAGTAATTACAGCAAAAATACAGAAAAGAATTACTTGCACTTTAACTACACGATTTATGTAGCAGCAAAACTCTCGAATTGTGAGCTCATGCTCTTTTAAATTAACACTGCTCATTCTAATTGGAATTTTTATGGTAACAGCTATTTTTAATGATTTCCATTAGGATCTATAGAGCATTTGATTTTCAATTTAATTGTCTAAAAATACACTAGTATTGTTATAGTAAGTAAGTCATACAGAACCAAATAAACAAACGTAATAATGGAATGGTTGCTTGATATAGTTTCTGTTCCAGAAAATCTGTTGACATTTTAACTATAGCATCGAAAATTTTTGAACAAATTTAAATATACGATTTATAAGGTTACACTAAAACTGTGAGCTCCGGTGTCTTGATATTTGCATTGCTTATTATGTCTAGAATTATTTTTTCCAACTGTCCAACTATACATTGAATCTTAAAATCTTTGATTTTTACCTTTGAAAAAAGTATTGAGTTCTAATATCATATAGGTATTAAACCAAAGGTACCAAAATAAAATGCATTAACATATAATTCTAATTGAAAAATGATTTTAGTGAGTATGAATTTAATTTTCTTCAAAAAAAAAATTTCCAATTGGAGCTTTCTTTATTTTTATAGACAACTAATTAGTGTTCAGTTTTACTTTCAAAGACAGGAAGAAATATATATTTAAAAATCTATGTATTTATATTACCTTAATTAGATATAGTTAAAAATACACTTGTGTTTGATGGATAGAGAAGTATAGGAATAATTTGCTTCGGCGATAGATATTTAGACTAATTTCAAAGACAAAATTTAATAAAAAGTTTTTTAATTTTAAACATAATCAAATTTTAAATACCTTTGCACTCTTAAATCAAATTAAGTTAACAATAATTTTAAAACTGTCGATGTAACGAAATGAAACCGGATGTATGGACATTAATTATGATGAATAGAAAGATTAGGAAATTTATAATCACAGAAGTAATCACATGACTTTATGGTTAATACAGATGAAATATGTGATTATTTGCAATATTGCTCTTATAGAAAGATGCACTTTAAAACTAAAACAGATGGTTATAACTCTTTCGTGAACAATTGCATCACAGATTTGAAAGTACTTTCATAAACGATAAAATGTACATCATGAAACCTCTTACAGATTGGATAAATACTGTATCGCAAGAATTTGCGAAACCTTATAGTAATATTAATTTTAATTAGACGAAGCTTTGGAGCCGTATTGTTAATAGTATCAGAGATTAGGTAATTTACTACGGTTTTAAATGACAAACATCAGATTACATCAGGATATATGTTTTAGATTAAGTCCTTTAATAAAATTTAATGTTATTATTATATTTTTAATTAAATGTTTTATATTTTGTTAAGATATTTAAATGTTTTTGAGTAAATAAGCGTAGAAAAAGTTATACAGTGAATTCCCGGGTGTTAATAATCTGGTTTGTGGTTTTGTGGATTATCCGTGCATAACCAAAGCTCAATATTCTTATTAAAATTGTCGAGATAAACGTACTAGATTTACACATTTTTTTCTCAAAACAATTGTGCTTTGAATATAGTTTTAAGAAAGCAAATGATTATTGTGGAAACAATTTAAAAATACAGATGCTTTTGGGAGTATCTTAAAAGTTATAGTTGGTGTGCTATGATGGCATTGTTAACTGATATTTTTATTATTTTAAATCAAGTATCAAAACAAATATCCAAGGAAAAAAGGAGATTGAAAATTACAGATTACATTTTGCAAAATCACATTTGCGTAAGCTCGGTTTTACAATATTTACCAAAATAACCTTATATTATATTTAAAAAAACTATTTTTATTAAAACCCTTTATAAATTGTTATTTTAACTATAGTTGTAACTTTATATTGTCATTGTATAATAAGCACTCAGTTTGATAATTACATATATTTTATTTATATGTAATCTATATTTTTTAATTAATTGTATGTTCATATATGTACTATTTATAAATTTTATATTGTTAGTTTCAATACATTATTTGTTTTGGTTACAGTATTTTTATTTTATAATCAGTATTTAGAACCACTGATTTTGCGCGAGAAGTTCCAGATATTTAGCTAAGTATATGTTAATAATGTATTATGTTACATTTTATTAAATCATTTTTTTATGTTTTTGTGATGTGTTTATAAAAATATTATTTCGTCATAAAAATAAGAAAAAAAATATCATGAGCATTTAATTAATTGTATTTTATTAACATACCACTGGTTAATTGTTTAGAATTTTAAAGTACTCATATCTATGTATTCTAAATTTTGTAAAGAACGATTATAAAAAATACTGCTTTAGTTTAAATTCTAGATTTGTAGCTCAATATATTTAAATTAGCATTTTTATAAAGTAGTTATTATAGCTAGTTATTATAGTTGATATATTTTTCACTGATTTTAGCTGTTTAATGTTAAGAAAAAAATTTCATTATTATGTATGTTTTAGAATATAAATTATTTATTGTATAAATTATGCAACATTAAATAAGGCTACTAGTTTTTTATGTGCTATATGATTATAAATATTTTATTATTTTATCTTAAAAAGAAGAAAAAAATACACCATGCGTCTTTAATAAATAATAATTTCATATTTATGTTAGACACAATACGTATTATTTTTTTACATTTATCAAATTATTATTTTTTAATAAGTGCTATATTTACGCAAATTTATACCTCCTATTTGTTTTATGTTCTTAGTGATTTTAGTTACCGCAATTTTTTTATTATAATATAAAGTGTTCCACGACTTTAAAAACGTTCAAAGTTGCTAATTGAGAAGATCTTGTAATTATTATACTTTTATTTTATATTTTTTATTATTACTTGTAAATTATGTATGTACATATGTATATAGAAACTGATTATAAACAAGTCACTTGTAAGTATATAATTTTAAAGAACATGTCTATGAATTCTTAATTTTGTAATGAACGTTTATAAAAATAAAAACTGCTTATGTTGCAGAAGTTCAAAACCATTTCCTATATTAATCTCAATTAGAATTTTTATTGATTAGTTGTAAGAGTGTTAGTTTTTACAAATATAATATACAAATTTTACATTAATGTATATAGTGCACTGATATTGCTTTTTTAATTTTGACTTTTCATTTTTTCATATGATTTAGTTTGTCGATTATATATTTATTATTTTTTTTGTTGTATTTTATAAATGTATATATTTTTTTATTTTATCTTAAAAAACAAAAACCACATCATGCACCTTAAATAAATACTTACGTCTTACATGCAATATCATTTTTTATTATTTAATACATATTTTTTAATTATTTTATCAAATGCTATGCTTTGGCATATTTATAATTAGTTTAATGATCATGTTTTTAGTAAAAATATAATATTTATGATTTTGTATATTTTCGAATTTATGTCTCATATTTAGTTATTAATATTACTTTCATAAAAAAATATTTTCAATTGCAAACTAAAAAAAATTTAAAAACCAGTAATTCGTATCCAAACGTTTATAAGAAAAATCTTCTTTAAAAGTTTGCGGTCTTTAGTTAAACATTTTTATAAAATTATTATTTTCATTACAGTTTTTATAAAATCAGTGTGTATTTTACACTGATTTTGACTTTTTAATTCTAAGCAGAATTGTTTTACAATGTCGATTATTTACTGTATAAATTATGTTAAATTGAAACATAAGTGTAGTAAAAAACAAAGAACACGGGTCCTTATTAAATAAGAATTATTTCACATATGCTTTTGCTTTTCAAGCTTTTTTTACTTTTCTCACTTACACATTGTAATCAAATATTTATATTGGTATTTCTCAGGAAGAGCAGTATAATAAAAAATCCTTTCTGTGGTTTTACTATTCTTGATATATATGGACAATTTTCCAAGATTTAGTAGGCAATATGGCAAACTCAACACTTTTAAGCAACTAATATTATGGTCCATTATCGTAAAACATGTATTTGTGAAGTTTACCCAAAATATTATTAATTAATACCTCTCTCCTTAAAAGTATTTAATTTACTTGCATTATTTTAAGCTTTCCGTGAACTTAATTTCGCACAAATTTTACAACAATACAATTCAATAAAATACACCAGCAGCGCATCTCTTCCATATACAAATCCGGGGGCGACGGCAATCGCTTTGACCCCCCCACCCCTTTCCCGTCGCGTCGCTTTTAACGCTCGGGGCGCGAGATATAGCCACGCCTCTAAGCCAATCGCACGCTGAAGTGTCGACGGGGCGGCCAATCAGCGCGCGGCTCTCCAACACCCCCGCCACCGCAAAGCGTCCGGCAGGCTGACGGCGCCGCCAGTAGGCCTCGGGCTCTCCGACGGGCGATGCGATCGCGCGCGTTCGTCCCGCGTTTATCCGACTTGCACGCTTGTGATACGCCGACGTTCAACAATCCCGGATCTTTCCATTGACTAAGATTCTGCTACACGGCGCGGCCTTCGGGCCGCCGATGACGATGATGCCGCTGGCCCCTACGCCCATCGTGGCCGCGCCGCCCAAGCCCAAGATCGGCTTCAGTATCGAGAGTATCGTGGGCGGAGGCGCCATAGGAGCCCCTCAAGGAGGCGACGAGTGCCGCAGGGTGCCCGTCCGGCCCAG
Organism: Plectrocnemia conspersa; assembly: GCF_051122295.1. Taxonomy (NCBI): domain Eukaryota; kingdom Metazoa; phylum Arthropoda; class Insecta; order Trichoptera; family Polycentropodidae; genus Plectrocnemia; species Plectrocnemia conspersa. The sequence goes on from NW_028277173.1 coordinate 19,200,051, forward strand.
CGCGGTGCCGGCCGGGTGCCTGGCTGAACCCAGACTCCTGGCTCAGCTCCAAGGAGCCGCCCTAGCGGCAGCCCTGGTGCACCGCCCTCTACCGCCAGCGCCCCCCAGAGACTCGTATCCCTTGTACCCGTGGCTGCTCAGCAGACACGGACGCATCTTTCCTCATCGGTTTCCAGGAGGTGAGTTTCCGACGGGCTATTATATTTTGAGTGAACCTAAAAAAGTGTGTGCCAATCCATGTCCAGCTCGGTTATAACCTCATATTGTGCTCATGCCCCTAAAATAGTGTGCCTAATTTATGTTTTCTAATGATATAGTATCAATTTAATTAATCACTGAACCCTTTCGTGTATGATCCCGTCTCTCTCCGCCACTATTTGACATGTTATTTCGAAATCAAGTAAGCTATTGCTAAAACCTTTTTTTTCATAAATTGCTTTCTCACTTACATCAGATATTTTTTTAATTTTATTTTTCGCGAAACCCAAAACTTTATTTCACGGAGCCCCAGGCTCCGTTACTAGCAAAAAATTAAAAAATGATATTTTACGTTTAAAAAATCGTTACATAATCAAAGTTGTGCCGCATATATATAAATAATATATTTTTGCTAAATGTTTCTTTGCCGCATATATTGAAAAAAAATATTTTTGATAAATGTATACGTATTTTTGATGCAATTACAGCTTCAATAAATATATATGCATTAATTACATCGAAAAACATAAAATATATAATATTTTTAATAATTTGTCAATATTTATCATTATGCATAAGATTATCTTAAATAAATTTGTATTTATTCATTACTTTATTATTCAACTAAAGAAAATAATGACATTTGACGTTTAGAATAAAAATGACGGCATATTCTTATTACCGCATATATTGAATTATTATTTTTTTGATGAAAACTTTTATATTTTCCTTAGAGTGTATAAAAACGGTTGAACAATAATATATAAAATCTATTAATTAAACTAAATGCCCATAAATCTTTTTATGTTTATATTTTTGTATTACTTGTTAATTAATTATCATTTAATGTTACCTTTCATTTAAACTAAAAACAGTTCTTGTGATTTGTATTTTTTTCTCGCATATACAATTGAAAATAAAATATTGACATTTGACGTTTAGAAAAGTAAATGGTGGAATATTATTATCCAAGTTCTAGGAACATTTGATAAATGTATACCTACATATATTTGATATAAATATTACTTCTATATTTTTTTTATATCAGTTTAATAGAAATTGTTGCGCAATAATGAGGTATATTAAATATAACATATGTTGCTAATTTTTAACTAATTATTATTTTATGTAAGCTTTTATTTTAATTACAAATAGTTGTTATGATTATCATATTACTCATTGCCCTCTTTGATAAAAAAGTTAAATAAGAAAATTGCATCTGACGTTTTATTTAATTAAAGAATAATATTATCTAGGAACATTCTTTAGATTAATATATTTTTTAAAAATGTGCACACATTTTATTATAAATATTATATGTACATATAGTATATATAATAATAAAATTATTAAAAAATGCATCGCAAAACACAATATTGAAATTTACGAAACAAATTTCAATTAATTGCCGTTTTATATCATTAAACGTGAGATTATTTGTTCCCTTTAATCTTAAATATCAATTGAATTTATTCATTGCTCTCCTTCATTATATAATTAATAATAAAATAATGACATTATACGTTTAGGAAAATATAAAAGCATATTCTTATCTAGCATCTAAGAACATGCATCATCGCATATATTGATATAAGAAAATGAAAAATATGTAGGTGTACATATATTTTTATATACATATTTATTCTCTTACATATGTATATAAATATGGTATATTAATACATACATAGTGACATAGAATTAAAAATAGCAAACAATATTAAAATGTATGTAAAATTATTAATTAATTGCTATTTTATGTCATTAAATGAGAGATTGTTTGCTTCATTTTGTCTTAAATAACATTAGACTTTTGAGATTTGTATTTGTTCATTGTTCTCTTTGATTATACAATTATAAGCAAATTACATTTGACGGTAAAATTGACTGCCTTCTCTTATCTAGGATCTAAGAACATTTTTACCGAATATAGTGATATAATAGACTAGCAAAATTACAACGTATTTATACTTTGTATACGAGGTGTTGGGATTTATAAAATCTTTGTAGGAGAAAATATTTAGTTATTTTATTTGTTTATTATTGCTAATAATATTATAAATATAATTAAATATTACGCTCAAAGCTCGACTGATTAATTATTTATTTTATGTTTAACAAATTTTCATTGTATGTTTATAATATAAATTACAATGCGACAAACGCATACATAACACCACAAAGGACACCACTAATCCCTTAAAAGCCATTAGCTTTTAAGCGATTTTGTGGTTTCCCACAAGTATTATCGTCTCGTGCCAGAAAACAATATACACGTCTTATCCGTAATTAAAGTAATTGAAAAGAAAATTATCGTTTTATTTAATGTGTATTGAGAAAGTGTGCGTCGCAAAAAAATACATAATGCTAATATAAACGACAGGTTAACCGTTACAGTGCCACAATCGCCCGTTACTACCGGTTTATGTATGATTTAACTGTGACATATTTGTTTAACAAATTAATTAAACGACTGTTTAATCAACGCTATCGAATTGAGATCGACGTGTCGAAATTTTAATTAAAATATAGTAAAAAAAAACATATTGATTTGACTCATTTGAATATCGATAAGGTGTACACATGTGTAATTGTGCGAACGCTTTTAATTAATTTAACAGGGGTTCGTAACATTTGTCCCGTATGTAAATTTGCGGTTAAGTTGATTGAAAAGCGATTGTTGCATGCTTGAAAAAATTAAGCCGAAGAGACGTAAATATGTAAGTGATAGTTTTATTCGGTAAAAAATCTTGAAGCTCATTATAATATTGGTATGGTAAAAAACTAGACAGTGACGTTTCGTCACAACATTACGTTACATTGTCCAGATCGCCTTGATTAGATAACGTCGATGTACAATCGGAAAAAAGGTTGACGATCCCGGCGTTTCTGTCAAAGCAGTACCATTTGTTTGTAATCAATATAATCATTAGACATCAGAAATGTGGTAGCAATATAATATGATTGGTTAAAGCAGTAAGATTTATTTTATATTAATAAAAAAAATGACACAAAATAAGCATACGTAATAAATTGTATGTAGGGATAATGTAATTAAAATAATACATTAAAGATAATTTAATTAAAATAGTACCAACACGATTGACCAGTGATATAAATCAGTGACTAATAATTGACTTAAATTTTACTAGATTTTCTTAAACAAATGCATGAATATCGTTATCAATAATTGAAATAAAAACGGACTAAATATTTGTAATTTTATTTTGATTTTCCAGCCTTGTGTCTCACTTCCTAACTAATAGTTGTTGATTGTGTTTACTTTGTTGTAATCACATTTTATATTTTATAAGTATTTATTTTACTGTTTTATTTAAATTTAAAATAATACATTTACTTAATTTATCTAAAATATACACTTATGTAGCAAAAATCATTTTTAAAAATTCTTTCTTGGTGCATATGTAATATATATATTTATTTGCTCAAAATTTCTAGAGTTCTATCCCAAACCCTAAAATATTATTTGTTTCGAATTTACATTGTGTAATTCATTGGTAATAATAACTAATGAATCACTTAGTCTAAATAAATATGTTAATTCACTTAGTCTAAATAAATATATATATATATATATATATATATATATATATATATATATATATAAAACAAGAGGTCTTAACAAGTGATATTATTTGTCGCCCTTTTGACAGTGAAATTCAATTTTAAAGTTGCGGTACCATTTACTGTTCTAACTCTAACGAATGTAATACTTATATACTGGTTGATTATTTTAGATTAAGTTTTCAACGACAATTTAGAGCAGTACATAATTTTACTAGCGCCACATATTGTAGCATATACAGCGTACTCTCAATGGTGATACGAATTTACTATTTTTATAGATAAAATATCATTGTATTGTTTTAAGCTAGAATTATTATTTTTCTAATCTTTATGCTGTAAGTCACAAGCTGAAACTTCAATTGCCTCTTACTCTAAAAAATCGTAAAAAATATATAATGATTATTTAAGTAATTATAATGACAGTAAATATATAGAACAAGTAAATAAATATATCTAAAATTTGATTATTTCGTTCTCTCGATATCGAAAAAAAATATTTATGCAAGATATATATTGTCGATTTAAGATAAATACGATCGACCAAGAAATGAGAAAGAGAAATGCTAATTTTTTTACATTTTTGGGCTGTATTAACTATATTATTGACATTGTTTCTACTGTCCTTTTTCGATAATTTTATGATAACCAACATATGATAATCATTTTTAACTGTTCTATAAATTAAATTATACTATTCAATTACAAGACAATATTAATATAAATAAAATATCGGGTAAAATCCAATTAATAACTCTCAGCTTTTTTAAATAAAAAATAATATTTAATAATTATTTTATATTAATACAATAAGAAATTTAAAACAAATATTTAAATGAAGTATAACAAATTACATATTATTGTTTAATATTATATATGTAATTATGTACATATTTAATACGAAAATTATTTGTAAAATAAAGATACAAATTCCAAAAAATATTTATAAAGTATTTTATCTTGAGATAGACTCTTAAAATCCATTATATTTATTTTTGCCACCCAGTGGATACAGAATTTACAAAAGCCTATTTTTGGTATATTATAACGTAAAACAGTTCTGAAAGTTCGTCATTTTCTTTATCTTGAACTTCTTCATGTTTTAAATTTTGCTAAAGTCGTCATATATCAAAATAAATTGGCAATCAATTTCAATGAATAAGGGATTGCCATATATATTTTAGAAACACTACAAACATCTGCTTTGACTAAAGTCTGAGAAAAATCGCTTCAATATTCTCAATCTTCGTATTCTTGCTTTCTAAATATCCCTTGTAAAATATTGTTCTAGAAGCTTTTCAATGCAAGTTAAAAGATTGAATTGAATTATGCTCAGAATCACTGACAAACGCAAACAATTCACCTTGATATTTAATTAGCTTCGTTCAAGGGGGTACGTTTACGTTGTCTAAGTCACGCCCATTTAATTGCCAAAAATTGAATGTAATCCGTAGTAACAATTAGCCAGCGCTAGAAAACAAAGCGTTTCGTTTACGATACTCCCGCGTAATTGGCCCGTTTTGTTGAACACGGTTTTTGATTATTTCACATACATAATATCATAATTGCTCAATCGCCTGATACATCAAAAATTTTCATACACACACATTCACCAAAAAATCCAGTTCTGTATTAACAAATCCGACGTTGCGTGCCGTGAGAAAGATTAGGCCCGGATAATTATATTATAATCGTTTCGTATGTTATTATGATCATTATCAAATTTTGACTGAGCACAGGTACCACCGAGTACGATTGTCATAACTCCTTTGGAACTGTGTGTAATGTAATAATAACAGGTGCCTCGTCTCACGACTATGCCAACTGTCACAACACGGTCAAGATTGTCATCTTGTGACACAAAGTGGAGTAAATGCGATTATTCATACGAGAGCTGCTTGTTTTAGATGCACTCTGATATTTTCCATAACTTATTTATATGTTCACAAAATTCTTAAAACGTCGGAATTAATATGCGACTAACGCGCGGGATGATTAGAATTAGTAATTATTATATTATTATAATTCGGATCGATCATTACAGAGGTAAACTTATATTTTCCTAATGTAATTAATGGATATTGTGATAAATAATGTATAGTTACATATATTAATTTTAAGCTATAAATATATTTTATAATTACAAAATAGATGCCACTGATTTATAGACTTTGATCACACTACTCATAGTTGTTGATTATGTTCACCTCGTTGTTAATATGCACCTAAATTTTTACTCATCTTGAAATATAATTAAAAAATATTCGATCATGATAATAAAAAAACATATTTTTTTAATTTAATGTTTCAGATATGTCTATAAAACTGTTTTATATTTTCATAATAACCCAATCTGTCATATTTTATACGCTGATATATTTCCCTATTATGACGTTAAAATTCCAATAAACGCCATTTTCTTAGAGAACACGTATCTGTCCAGCAACGTCGAGCTGCTACATCCCAGACATGTTTTCGATGTTAAATATGTTTGATGGGTATTTGATTGAAGCCGTTCTAGTTTGTTTTATGGCGACTCACGGAGCCAATTAGAGGAGCAGCCAGTGTTTTGTGTTGGTGTAATTATTTAGGAATTAGCTCCGAGGGAAACTCGCCGAGACTCACTGGAAACACTGCCCGTCCATATCGGTAGCTTATAGTTTACAAGAATAATATATTACCCAACATATTTTACATTTATATTACAATAAAAAAATCAGCTAGCTTTTTTCCGGAAGCACTCAAAAAGCAGACTCATAAAAAATAATTTATACGTAAAATATATGCATATTCATAAGGCATATTATATTGTAAAATTGAGTAGATGATTTAGTTGCTGCGTTTGAATTAATTGCTTTATAATTTTTAATTATATCTAATAGGGTTATTTATAATAAAATTTTGTTAAAAGTAGTTTTTATAAACATTAACTATGGCGTATCAAATAGCAAACATTATTATTTTGATGTTGTATATTTTATTTCTAAGGGTAAAATTATCAGTTTGTTATAGTATATATGGAAGAGTAATATATTGGGTAATCTCAAAATTAATGTCGTTTTTTTAATTTGAGTTTTAACAGTTAGTTGTACTATATCCATTATTACCTGGGAAAAGGTTATATTTTGAATCAATAAAATAAACATCTAATAAAGAGATTTTTCATGATAAATTGAAAATCCGACATTCATTTCGGGATTACCTAATATAAAAGATAAAGACTAACCTAAATAATGTTGATGATATATACTTGAAATTTATATTAAAATAAAAATGTTGCTGTTTCATTTATTTGTGTTTGGTTATGTTAAAAATAATTATAATATCCATATCTAAGTTATTATGTATATGAGTATGTGTATATATACCCGCTGAATCATTGTGTTCTTAAACCGACGCTCTAGCTCTAACATAATCAAAAGAGATCGCCAAAATCAGTGTTTATTTGATTTTTATAACTAGTAACTGAAAAACCTAGTTTTGAATCCCATTTGGTTTATAGCGGTTTTTTTTTTAATTTCTATCAATTTGGTAAATCTGAATTGGTGATTATTATTATACAAATATAATTTCTGAACGCATAGATTTATTTAGTAATGCGTAATAAATATAAATCAAGCTAGGTCTTGTATATTTACAGATTTTGATTTCAGTCTGCTGTCTTACTACTTACTTAGTAGTTGTTGATTTTTTTAACATCGTTGTATCGCATTGAGCTAGCGCTTTTTATGTTGCAACGAGATTTACAATAAACATTATATCTTTATCACTAGTTTAGATCAATTGTATTTTTTACTTTTACATACAATGCTAAAAGAATACTACGATAAAACATACAACCATTTTGTCTTTTTATATATAACATATTATACATGCATTATATACATATATTTACAAACATATTTTTGTTTTTTTATATATCGTATGTGTATATGTTTTATATATTTTTTTATTAACTGACAATGATTATATGACTATAAATTACTTAAATTAAACATTTTTGTAACTGTATTTTTGTAGAAATATTAATAACTTTAAAAAAAAATATTTGTAAAATTTTATAGGCAATGATTTTATTAAAATAAATATTTATATTATTCCTCTATATATTTTTGTTTTTAATATATTTGTATGTCCTCTAAACTACTCAAATGATAAATACACAGCTAATTTTCCCAAAAAGAAGTAAAAATTAGTTCTGAGGTCATGATATTGACTTCAATTTTATTTTTTTCATCAACCATACACGGCGCAAAAAAATCCTCGTGCTCCGGTGATGTGCACTTAGTGTACAAGCATGTAATTCAAAATTTCAATAACAGAAATATTATTACGAAATAATAAGTTAAATCTTTTTTTAACATAAGTTCTTAAAATAAGTAAATACACTGAATACAATTATTATGTATAAATGCGAAAATATTTAAAAGTTTAAATATGTATTCACAAAAATAATGTTGAAAAAGCAAATAAGTAAACTTTAATGTGAAGCAAATACACCGACTGACAACATAACTGCATTTAATACCCAATTTTGTTGACAATATATATTTTGATCAATTCATTTTAATTACTTAATTTAATATGTAAGTATAGTGTTTAAAAATGCACTTTATTCAACATATTTATATAGATATTCATGTGATAAATATACATGTATACTTGGTATACATCACAGTAAAGGAAAGACTAGATAAGAGATCGTCAATATTTGCCATTAAATTTATAACATCTGTAGTTATACATCGTTTATTATTATTTTTAAATGAACCGTTTATGTATGAGTCAAAGCAGATACAATGTAGCAAAAATTAGGGAAACTACAGTCATAGTAGAGTTAGGAAATTAATACGAACCGTTTTGTGTTTACGGTGCCATTTATCATGTCTGAGTAATTGCACAATTAACTAGCGATTACAAATAGGCCATGCTAACCGTTCGTAAATTACTGGATAAGATTGATAAGTCAGAAACGTACGCTAGATTAACTGATCGATTAAAACTAACGGTGATGTATGTATTATAAGCTTCTATTGAAATAGTTAATGTGTATCTGGATTAAATCTATATGAATATGCCTTAATATTATTTTAGAAAACTCTGCTGTAATGATTTTAAGCATATGCGTTTCCGTTAGATAATTATGTTAAAACATAATCGATCCGTAACCACTTTTGGTTTATGAAGGTTTATTACAAATTATGTATTTTAACGTTAAGAAATAATTTTAATTGATAGCTGATATTTTAAAGTAAAAAGCATCGAAAGTAAGCGATTATCTCCGCACCGATTTAACTTTTTCGCGATACACCCCTGGCGCATAAAAACGCGTATTAACATTATTTTTTATTATTTCTTTAACGTACGAAACGTCTCGCAAATTATAGCTTAAACATCTACATTACAAATATCGGTCGAAAAGTGGCAGGTGCAAAGGGGTTAAATCGCTCATTCCGACTAACGACTGCAAATTTTTATGTTGGCAAATTTATATAAAAATTCGCGACTTGCCTCCGCGTATTGTTAATCATGTCACTCACAAGAGTTTCTCAAGCTTTTTTCTTCGAAAAATATTTTTTATACATCGAAACACCCTAATTATGTGTGCACAATCGAGTTTTACGTACATGGAACGGATTAATATCAATAAGCCTGTGGCTATAATTATATATTTAAGTCGCACTGTAAACGCTCGCATTAATCCTTAGCTCTAAGACATAAAAAAACTGTACAATTTTTACTGTTTTTCCTATTATTAATGGCCTAATGACTGCCTTAAAGCAGATACTATAAATTAATATATAATTTTAATAGCAGACTTCCTTAAACTTTTCGATGTATTTTTTATGCACATATGTACATATTGCAGTAATAAAAACGAGTGCCAATTATGTGGTACCGTGGCTTATATGGCACCATAAAGCAAAACTCATTAATTCCAATTGAGTCATTCGTTGAATGTGCAGTCAATCGAATTATGTTTTAAATGCGGTTTTATTACGTATAATATTTTTTTTATTCTAAGCACAATATGAGTTTGTGTAATAATTATTTAAAAAAATATCAAAAGGTAAATTAAATTGCGAAACAATAGTTTATTTTAGACTATAAATCGTGTGAAATTGATATGGGCGTTGTGAGTTTCAATTTATGTAAGAATACTTGATAATAGAAATATTTTAATTACATTTTAGAATAGTTAATTATTGCGTTTTTGTGTAGCGTTTTACATATAGTTTAATAGATATTATGTATTTAACACTTTTAATAATTAATATGTTAATTGCTATAATCAGCAAAAATATTTTTGTAATCTAAGTCAGCAATACCTAATCTGTTTAATAACATATAATATGAGTATTCTTATCAAATGTTTACATTTACCTATAACCACATATGTATGTATTTCTATATTAAACAAATCAAATTAGAAAGTGTATATTAGGAATGAATACATAATATTTCTAAAGACTCAAATTCTTATACAATAAGAAACAAATAATATTTAGTGATTTCATGCTGATCTCTATTATTTTGATTATAAATTTATATTATTGCAGAACAATGCTTAAGCAATTGCAGATAAATATTATTTTTATAATGATTTCATTTTAATAATTTTATATATAATATATAATATAATCCAAGCTTTTATTAGCGTATTAATATAAGCAAAACTATATATATTTAACGCTTCGTTTATTTTATTATTTGCTTTCTCATAAAATACGTCATTAAAATATGAATAATAATTGTTTTATTCATCTTAACATAATGATTTAGCGCTCTATTTATTTTTATTTTTATTTATACAAAGGAACTGATTTTAATATATGTATATAAATAAATTTTAAAATCTTAAAAATGTTCTGAAGGATATCTGAGCTACGTAATGTACTACTTATTAATATTAGTCGGTGACTAATATCTGAAAGATTTGGGTTCGCACCCCCTTAAATTTCTCTTGTGTCTAAGAGATTGGAATTACTGATTGTAATATACTTATAATCCCGATTGATCATCACAGATTAGTTTTTCTAATTGTTAAATATATTTATAATAAATCGAGCTAAATAATGTATTGATTGTTAGCTGTAATATTGGTTTATAGTTGTTGATTGTGTGAAGACTTATAATATTGTCATATTCACCTTAATACGGTCCCAACAAATTAGTTTGCTTTTTCTTACAACTTAACTCATTCAATAAATTTTATTAGTAAAAACACAAACATATGTACTTAACAACGGTAAATTTAATTGATATACGAATACATAAGAACTGTGCTGTGAAAAGAAGTCTTTTTAAAGGTTATATAAATATTTTGTGTTGAAAATACTCTATGAACAAGTACATATTATTTGTTACCGTTCATTAAACAAGTAGCATATTTCAAGGAGTTCTGCATAAACAAAATTAATATACATATGTTATAAAAAAAAAAAATTGTCCAAGGAGATTTTACGCGTCGGGTAACTATTAAAAAAATACTAAAAAGTCCCATTAACCATCGGTCAGAGATCGGTAAATATTTTTCCTGCAGGCTAAGCCTCGAGGATCACGTGTAACAATTCCGATGCGGTATCTCGATCATTTCGCGGCTTTTATGTACACATTAAGAGCATTAAGTTAATTCCAGCTCGTTTAGTTCTCCCTTGCACCGGTTTGGTCTGTCTGTGGTCCAAGCTAATAGTCAAATCGCATGAGCGAGCTCCCGGGGCATTAATTCCATTAAAATCATCATTCCACATAGAATTGGGTAATTTGCAAAATTATCTTTAAATCACTCTATTACACCGGGGGAGAGAAAATGTTCATTAGTGCACTGGTTGGAATGCACAAAAAATGGACTTTCTTATATGCTATTTATGTCGTGTGCGTGTCTTAATACATACTGAAATTTGACGTTTAGCGCTTTATATAGATATTGTGGTTTGATTATATTCACAATTATAATACTCTATTAACACTGTAAAACAATTATAATATTTATTTTGCAAATAAAGATAGTAATCTATTTTTTTAGATAATCTTGGACTTTTACTTTGACAAAATAATAAAAATATATGTTTTATTACATTTAAATCGATTATTATGAAGTTCTAGTTTGTATTAAATTTATTTAAAGCTAAGGTTTAGGCTTTATAATTTAATTAAAAAAATTGTAAAGTAAGAAAAGTAAAATTTTCTGTAAAATGTATTCTGGGATTTTTTAAACAAATTGTTCCGTAAAGTATTTTATATATTAAAGTTGATTGTATCATAAAATAATATTTTAGTTATTTAAATGATATTCTCTATTTATACAATTAGAGATTGTCTCTAAATATTAAATAATAATATTCTGCAGATGCATAAAAATATTTTTTTTACAAATTTACTTTCGGCATGCATTGGATTATATGTTTTGAAAAGAACATATTTTTTTGAAAGATTTTTTTTAACTGAGAATAGATCCTATAAAATATCCTTAACTCCATTTAACAGTAAACAAATATTAAATTCATTTATATAGTACCCAAGTTTTGGTCTCTAGAATTTAGACTCTTGTACAACATAACTAAATTATATTGTTTAAATGATATTTTTTTACTAAATTTTAAAATAACAATTTTTAGTTATATTATAATATAATTTTGACACATTTATTTCTCTCATGCCCAATGCATGCAATAAATAAATTTATGAAAATTATAATAAATTGATTACTTTTTTTTTAAATATAAAAGATTTCATTGAAACATTGTTATAACTTAGAACTAAAAAGCATTTTACATAGATCCTATAAAATATTCTAAATCATTTTTAACTTAGCATTTACATCACAAATCATAATTAATGACATAAATTCTGAAATCAAAATTAATCTACTAGATAAAAAAACGTTTTAAAAATTCCATTGAGTTTGTTAAACCATACTTTTTATCAAACTAAGTTTATTGTTAATTATAAAAAACAACTTAATATAGAGAAGAAGCCAATTGATTAATCATTAACATGAATTTTTAATTTAAAATGTTTATTATAACGAACTTATTACAAATTTAAAGAAAGTTTTATTTATGCAGCTAATTTATATAATTATCGTATTTTATAGTTATTCAATCATAATTAATTTTAGCATATTTTACAGTAGGGTAACAACACATAAATATACAATAATTTTAGTTTATTAAAATAAAATTTAACCCTAATTTCATTACGTTCATGACAAAACATTAATTAATAATAACTTATTATCCAATTTCATTATATATTTTTGTATCTTTTTCCTCAAATTGTCCCCAGGAAACTCAGTCTCTGCACTAATTCATTCCTGGATTTCTAACAACAATTATGTAGATATGATTCGGCAAAATTCAGGTGAAATAATATATTTTAAACCATTTATTATGTTACCTTTACTATATAATAGTAAAATTTAAAATTCAAATCTGAGATTGAGATACGAAACATAAGTATTCATTGATCTTTACGTTATATTACATCCATCAGAAAATTTATACGCATGACTACTTTAATGATGAAAAACTAGAAAATCTACAACAAATTCCAATAAATAACACTTTATCTACAATGTAGATCTTCCGATAATGGTATTGCAAAGATCATTAGCACGACACAGAATCACATTCCATGTCGTTGTTATTTTTTTTCAACACGAAGAAAATCACATAATAAATAGATAAATTTTAGATAGAACAGCATTGATCTTTGCTCATATATTTCTACTATATTCGCCATTATGAACAGTTTGTTGAGGGGAGAGCTGGGGTTATTGTACCCTTGAAACTTTGAACCGTTTTTATATACCAAATGTAATTTATCGAGCTTTTACGATTTTTAAAAACATTATTGCTTTGAAAGTAATACACTTATTTATTTATTTTTTGTGTCTCTTTCAGGTCCCGATATACCAGGTTTCCTGCTGCAGCCATTCAGAAAACCGAAAAGAATTAGGACTGCATTTTCACCTTCGCAACTATTAAAATTAGAACACGCCTTTGAAAAAAATCACTACGTAGTAGGCGCAGAAAGAAAACAATTAGCACAATCGCTTAGTTTAACGGAAACACAGGTATGTCATTTTTTTTATTTATAGACCGCCAAGTTTATATTTTATAAAAAAAATCTTAAAATAAAAGCATACAATGCTAATTTTTTTATTAAACAGAGCGATGAAGGGTTAAATACATATATTGTTAGCTGGTAAATTTAGCCATTATTTTTTAAATAACCTTCTCACGAATGTGTAAGAATTTCTCAAATTTTAGATTTAAAATCAGCTGGGAATTCTATTATACGTTACATTAACATTCCTCAAATTAAGGAAACAATTAACCGTTATTTTTTATTTTGTATTTTATTCATTATAAGATCTTTTTTGCAAAAAAAATATTTTTATAAATATTATGATTTTATAATAAAGTCAAATAATTTAATAACTTATTTATAATAACATTTACTTTAAAATAATACTATAATAAAAACAATAATTATGTGTAGATGAAATAATAATAAAAAAATGTCAGGTAAAAGTTATTTTTTTTATCGTGATGGTCAGGAGCAAAGTAATTTTCTTTATGAATGTTATGATAGCCAGAAGCTAAACAACATAAATACTATAACATAGGACACTTATGCACCGTATCAAATTATCAATGCCTTTCCGTATCCAAACTAAATTAATTAATTAAAATAAATACAGATAATACTAAATTATGTAGTTATGTATTTATTGAGCGTTTAATTGTAATATAAGCGCCATGAAGTTAATGATTTTTATTTATGCGGTGTTGTCGTAAAATTAATAAATACGATATTAATGTAGCTCGTATACAAAGATACTAATTAACTCGTAAGCAGATATCGCGATGGTGTGTAATGAGAGGTTAATAATTGTGTAAAAATGCTAAAACGAGTTTTGCCAAGTACTAATAATTACTTGCTTGTGTATCCGGCATGCAATTGTGCACAGTCGCACAAATACAACGAACCGTAGCTAAATATAATTATGTGAAAGTGCAACTACAATGGTGTTAGTTTAGTTTAATTAATAAAAATAATATTTAATATTTTTAGAGCTTAAAAACACAACCAATTTTCATAGGACAGTTGAAAAACATAATGGTCCTGCATTACTATTTATTCAAATACGTGCATATTCTAAAAAAAATTAAAGACTTCAGTATTATTGCCCTTGTTACTCTTTTTTCTTATTCTTAAATTATTGTTAAGCATACAATAGCATAGTTTACTGCTTTTGCTACTTTCAAAGAGCAGAGGGATCAGATTGGACCACTGAAGAACCCCCGAAGGATTTTTTTTATTTTATTATTTTTATTTATTTTATTTCTTTTACATGCTGACAATGGAGAGTTCATAAAAACTTAAAATGCTGTACATGAAGCGATTTATAAATTGTGAGTGGTCAGTTTAGTCATGCGCCATACGAAATAAGCTCTTTACAAACTAAACTTTTTTTGTATAACCTGAGTATAGATATATGATCATTAAACACGTTGATATACCACTTACACAATTTATATATAATATGCCAATACGATTTATTTCTTGATTCTTATAAAAGGTTACCATATTAAACCATAAATATATAGTCGTAGTATATTTGTATTTTTATAATAAGTATATAATATTCACAGTATTGATATTTTATTTTTAAATACAATTTAGTTTGACAGTTATATAATATATACGCGCTCATAATCTTGAGTTATCACTCATATTGATGCAAGTATAACAAACATTTTTAATTTAATGATACTTTTTCTTTCCACGCGTTACCAAATTTGTGTCAAACGGAGAAATATTTTATTAATATGTTAGCTATACTTTTTTGGATAATGAAGCAATCTTGCTAATAATTAAATAATTTAGTATATGATTCACTGAAAAAATCTGAGTGAAAATTGTTTATATAAAAAATAGTATTTTTGATTAATATTTACATAAACTAAAATATTATTTAAATATTTTTATAATAAGATCATTTAAGCACTTCGTGTACATTTATTTTGTACGTTATGTAAATTACTTATTGTAAATTTTTATGAGACATCCTGTATCCATATAATTGATAGTCAGACACGAGTAGTGCCAGTCGTCATTTATTAACCGTGTTTGCTCACCCGAACACCAGACGATACATCATTCCGCATCGGTGACAAGGTTTAATTTTCGGGGTGTAAACTCCGACTGGGGTTGTTAACACCCCATTGCTTGTAAAACCCGCCCCGAGAATTAAACAAACCACTCGGAGGGGAGACCGGATCGAATTAATCAACCCGTTGGGGTCGCAACGCTTGCGAATCGATATGAATAATTTATTATATTAATGACGGTTTGAGGAGCGCTGGGCGCGCAGATAGAGATCAAATTGGTTCGATTACCAACAGGGGTGAGTTTTGCTGTGTGTAATAACGCAATAATGTGATATAGATAGAATAAGTCGTGCGAAATATTTAATTTTAACGTTTAGATTATTGTCAGGTTCAAATTGGCGGTTACGTTATTAACTGCCGCCCAGTTTAATTGGGTGTTTAAGTGAGGATGGTTATCTTCTGAAGAAGTCACGGTACTCGCTGTAATTTTCTCGAGTAGTATATTATAGTGCGAGAGAGATTTTTAATTGTAAAGGGTTGCATATATTTGCCAAACATGAATTTATTCATACCTGATATTTTTAAATATTATATTAACAAAAAATCAATACATGAGTTGAGCTCTTCTGCTCTAAAAACTTCTAGTGTAAAAGATATGTGGTAACTCTAAGTCATTTTACCAAAAAAAAACTTCAATAATCTTAATGTAATTTAAATTATTTTTTTGTCATTTTAATAATAAATATCGAGACGAAATTCGCTGAAAAATATAATATATTGATGTTTTAAATTTATTAAATTACAAAGACTAGATCTTCGTGGAACTATTTTTTCTGTAGTATAATTTTGGTACATATGTATTCATGAGACACACTTTATATTACGAACTAAGTATGTACCAGCATATTTTAAATTATACGCACATAGTTATGGATATATCTCCGTTTAACGATCTCGATAATTTCATGGCTAATGCGTCATTGGAATATGGCGAGACGGGCGTGAAGATATGCGCATAAAAAATTAGCGTAAATCATCATCGCCTTTATTATAAACGGATTAGAGCGTTTACGGACGATTAATAGGCGTTAATCGTTTTATTAGCGTTTGAGTGTCTGTTTTCGTAATTAGCCTATCACTGCTTCTCAAACGTAATTATTACATCAATAAATGTACGTCGCTGTGATAATAATATTTTTAAGTGATTAAATAGACTTATTCATATACAAATCATATACTGAAAGTTTGGACTTTAATTTAATACGCTAGTTAAGAGATTTTTTTGGTATAGGTGTAAATCGCTCTTGAGACATTTATACAATAAAACTTGAAATATTACTAAATATATTTTAACCCGGATTAAAATTTCACGCGTCATCATATAAATAAATAAAAATAATCTTATAACGCCACGATTGTCATTATTTAAATTCATTCAACAATAGACATTATTTTTGTTGTTAACGGGCAGAATAAAATATTTTATACATGCAATTTTTTTAGACAATTTTTATGGCGACAGGTAGCAATAGAATAATGCATACAATAAGTTTTTTATAAACTAAAAAAAAACCAAACACATTAACGTTCACGTCTTCACTGTTAACGTCGAAAAAATCGCCAATAGATTTCACACCTTATTGTTGGTTAAATATAGAAATTGGTAAACGTGTCAAATCGCATCTGCCATTGAAATAACTTCGATTTGAGATAAGATCGCAGATCTTAGATTCAATCTTATATGAATCTAACTTTAATATATTATTAGAGATATTTTATATGCGCTTCAATTATTTCTAGCCCTTAGTTCCGCCACTAAGATTATTTAGCATTGTGTATGATTCTATAAGAACACTATAATGATCTTATTATTATACCCTTTAGTTAAATGTGCTTTACACTTCATTTTATGTTAAGCACAATCATTGTCAAATAACGCCCAATCATAATAATATCCATTAAAATAACTTCGACCCATTGTTACCGACCGATAAAATCGAACGTCTGCAAATAAGGTCCGAAAATTGGCGGTGTCCGTTTACTGAGAAAATTCGCGCGGTCGTTATACACCTTGTTGAAGTTTGCGTTTTAAATGCAATTTTTTAAACGCAAAAAACAAACAACTGGGTTAAGCAACGAAAATTACCATATGCGGCGCGTATTACGAGCAATTTATATGTGAAGTCAATTTCGCTACACGAAACGGCGCCATACTTCATCGTATACTCATTACAGCGCACTTAAGAACTGGTGTAGACATGCGCGAATTTACTAAAATAAACATTTTAAAATTTTTTAAAGAGGTGTAAAATATTAATAGTTTATAATTAGCAACAAATATTAAAGCACTATTTTCTGTAGAACGTTTAATAAATTGCTTCCTAATATTTCATCCACTTTTTGATGGTTTTGGTCTTATCAGATATAATAATCAACGTACGAAAAATATCTCTTTAGACCCGATGTAACGATACAAACTGTTGCAATTAAAAACACAGATATGCATATGTATATGTTTATACAGAAAACTCTTAAATAACAGATCTAAATGCCAGATATTCGAGTCAATATACTGACTTTCAGAGTTATATTTTTTTTAAATATAAATAAATAAAAATATTATATATTGGAATAAATCATTGGGACACGATGAAGCTCACTGATGTCACTAATTTTACACGTCATTAAAGAATCATATTGTTGTAAAGGTTCCGAGGAAGCTTGGCGACTATCTTCAGCTTTCAGGTTCATAATTTATTGCGGAAGGTTTCGATGAGGGTTTGAGTTTCAATTATTTGTAGACATGATACTAATTTGTAATCTCTATGAAGTAACTGCGACTAGGGTGAAGATCGATATTATCAGTAGTCTGACTGACCGTTAGGAACGATTATAAATATTCTCCTAATTATAACGCTATGCTAGATATAATAATTATAATGTATTAAATCAAGAAAATGTTAAATTATTTTAAAACAAACATAGAGGTGTCTCAAAAAGCGGACCATGCCTTTGGGAAAACAATGATTCCGGTCCTCATGAGCAAAAAAAACTTTTTTATATTTTTCGACCATCGTTTTATAATTTCTTGAATAAATAATAATAGCTACAAGTTAACCCTTTCTATGCTACAAATAAATATAAAAATTAGCCACCGATGCGACACATATTCTGAAATCATATTTTATGCAAAATATTTATATTAGGCATTAAAAAGTATTAAAAATATCTACTCATAATATTTACCTGAAAATTAGTCGTGTTATGATTTTTTCCATATTTGGGCCAAAAACATTTTTCTGTCAAAGTTTTTAAAATATAATTTATCTTACAAGTTTTATATTTAGACAAGAATAGTACATATAAAAGTTTTAAAAAAATACAATGCGCACCATACAAATAATAAAAAACCAAAAACAATTTGTACATCGATCGTTTTTAACCAGTTATGTGCCAAAGTACCTTGGCGTAGTATACGACCGTAATGCCAGCCACTGTTAATAAAAATTACAAAGGCACAAGTTGCGTGTGACATTGAAAAGTTAACATTTAATTTTCATAATTTTATGAATGTTTTAAAGTGGTAATATTTTAAACGTTTTTTCATAGATGACTCTATATACCTTAAGTCTTGTAATATCAATGCAAATATAAATGCGAATTTTTGCGAGAGCTTTGTAAGAAGCTCGCGATTCGATATAGCTTCGTACGGCGCACGTGGCATACAAACGGTTAACCAGACAGTGGACATGCTTTTTAACATAGGTAACTCATAAGTAAACAATATTTTAAAAATTGTTGCTGTATTTGATGCACTTGAATCACTTTTATAAAAAAATATTTTAGGGATTTAGAATATTTTAAAATTATTATTTGCGATAAACGCCGTAGTTTATGTTAAATTTCCATAAAACTTTATTAAAGTTTTTAAGATCAGGCTATCCACTACCTCGTTTAAAAATGAAAACCATTAAAAAACATTACGTCATTAAAAAAATCCCACAGAAATAAATATAGAGGGCCAAATTATTTTATAACATATTTATTAGATTAAATAAATTATATATCTGATTATTACTGTAAATAATTTATACTAAGAATTTAAATAATCGCAATAAAGCTTTGAAAAATTAATTTTAAATATTTTTGATACGTAAATATGTTTTAAAAATAATTTTATTTATATTTTTTTGGAACTTATATAGTTTAAATCCAAACGGCTTTTTTCAGCTAATTTTCAATGACAATATATCTTTACATATAATGAAAAATCAGCACAAGTGTTGATAACTTAATGTGCTGATTAAATTTATATTTATAAACATCTATACCTAATATATTTTTTATCATAGACAGTAAATATATTTTAAATTCTTAAAATGTAACTTTAAAAGTAAATAAAATAAACTTAAGCACAAATACATATAAAAGGCTTACACTATTTAAATGCTTATCTCACGAACTATTGATGTAATTGAAATAACCTTTCTATTATTAAACATAACAAGCTTAAATTTATTTTTGAAAAAGCGGTAATCATAATCTCATGAATCATATGCATTTAAATTTAATTAAGGAATTTTTAACTCTTTTTAATATTTTTTAAAAAAGGTTTAAATAAATTAAATAAATGAATACAACAAAAATTTAGTATTCCTTCTACAGCATCAAAAGATTTTACTCATTATTTAATTAACCTTGCATTGACTTTTTAAATGTTTATTGTCTTTACATAGAATTATAGGTTCATGTTCTTAATGTAAATAGATTTAAAAATCAGTTTGGAATTTTATCATCATCCTGTAAGTTTCAATTCAAAAAATATTTTATTAAAACTTCACATCCTTAGATATTGTTTAAGCTATGCAGAATAATTAAATGGTATTAATTTCATTTATAATTATTATAACATCATATCCTTTGAAAAATCAATGAAAGCAATTAATAATATGTGTAAAAATAAAATAACCTAATAGCTTATCTACCGTTGTAACGTAATATGTTGATAATACATATTACATGAATATATCAGTCAGATACAAATATTATTTTAAGAAATATCATGTATTATACGCTTCAAACTTAATTTGGACTGATTACACCTAAAATATAAATACTTTTAATTGAGTTGATATTATAAATTCATTAAATAATAAGTGTTATCAAATGATTTACTTGAATTTAAACATTATAAAAGATAATAATTTGCGCAATTTATAACATAACATCCTTATAAAAAAAAAAAATTATTTAAATTTAAGCAACTGTATTCTTCTAGAATGTTAGACATAACGATAGAATATATAAACACAGTAACAAGCAAGGGTTAAAACGTTTAACAAAAAAAAAAATAACACGAACATGTTACGATCGGACCAAATCGACTATAACGATCGCCGCTTATTAGACCATATTAAAAGTAATTACCTATAAATGATTATAAATTATGGAGCGTTTATCGCATATGGTCATCATAACCGTTTACCATGATAATAACGTAATAACAATGTATTTTTTACCAACTAATGACTGTACATTTGTCAATGAGTTAAAATTCTAATGATTTTTACAGTATTATAATAGATTGAATACCGCAGATTGAGGAACACTGAATTAAAAATTTCTGCTAGACGACAGATGTCCCAGTTATAATAAAATAACAATGTATTTATAATATGGGATGTTTATAAAAAGTGTACCCCAATCATCATAATGTGTATTATTAAAGTGATGTGACGCATTGCATTAAGAGGGGTTAAAATTATGATATCGATACGTTTTATATTCATTTTATTAGCATGGATGACAAAATGGTTATTCGAATGAATATGTGAGAGTGAGAAGAAATGTGAAAGGCCTACTAGTTAAAAATATCATTTATTTAAATGTTCTTTAATAATATTATATAAACTTAGCACAATAGTACGCCAAAGTCACGACGCATGCTTTTGGTCTATGTTTTTCTTTGTTATACCCCCATGGAAATTTTCAACCCCCTATGTTTGATGAGCGTCATTGTAAAAGGTTTGCACCCTGATCGGTGCCTTGGGATTGGTCCATTTCCACACCACCCAGCCACCCTTCTTCAGAAATTGCCACCCAATCCCACCCCATCTAGGGGCGTCCTCTTTAAAACATATCGCTTTTGTCACTCTCCCTTCTTGTGTATGCGCCACCCTTACGGCAGTTTGGGGCATCAGTTAAAGCAACAAATAATAAATTGCTACAATAAACTACAGGGATGTTCTAAATTGTCGTTATTATGTCCTTGCGTTTCTCGTTCGCCCTAAATGACCCTTGAATTTTAGACGTCCTTTATTTAAATATGAATTGCGAATATATATACTAATAATTAAGGAACATTTACTATATTTTTTTCGAGCAAAATCGTTGAGTAATAATTTATTAGAAATGTTATACATAACAAGATATAAAAACCCAGAAAAAGAACACATATAATAATTTCTATGTTAGTTTTCGATTAAACTCCTAATATATATTGTATTAAAAATTGCTATGATCAATATTATATGACATATGATTCAATCAATATTTTATAAATTGTAATTTACTATACTTATAGACGATTATTAATTCATATATTTTAGATCATTCTCTTTAATTTTTTAGAGTTATATTGTAGCTATGTTACAATACATCAATAACCAATAAGTCAATAAGGCAAAAATTAAATTATGAAATGAATAATATGTCACATAAAAATGCATAATTCGGGTCTTTATGTCAATTTTTTTATCTATCACATCAATAATGTAAATTAATACATAATTTTTTCATGTAACTATGAATATATTTAACAATTTTTCGATTCGACAGGAAATTGAAAAAAATAATAAATGCCAATACCCAATAATATTAAATATAATCATTACTAAAAAATCTCATCTTATTTACATAATACTTCACAATAATTAAATATTTTTTATAATCACCCTGTGGCAAATTAAAGCTGGTATCATTATTCTTTTCTCTGTGAATAAACTATCGTGACAAATAATAGCCGGTATTGGCTATATGGGGGCTGAGATACACGAGTGCTGGGATTTAACCCCATGATGCTGTGAGTTAACCCTCTCAGGACACGCTTGTCGATTTAATTCCCAATAGGGGGAAATAAGAGGGATGCTGGACGATGATGATCTCATAATCGGATGAAGTGTTTTATTGCGCATATCATAGATCGAAAACGATTTATAATCTATATTGCTTGTCTGTAATTTATCATATTGATGTTATAATATTTATATGCAAATTTTAATCGTCGTTTTTCTAATTGCAAATAATATTGTTAAATATGATTTGCGTATAAAATTTGAATGCGATGTTTCAATGTCACAATATCTGTCTGCTTTTTATGGGAAAAAAGTTTTAAAAAATCCATTAATGTTAATGCTCACATTATAAATTCATAGTAGTGTGACTCAAACCAATCGTGATTTTTTATTAATTATTTAACGTATAAAACGAATGGATTTTCTCTGTCGTGTATTCATTTTTGTAGCACTGAATTAATAATTAAAATGACATTGTCTAACAAGATATACATAATAATTGAATCAATATTTTAAAATGACATTACATAAGTTATGTGATTAATTGAACATTCGTGAAGAATAGATACTTTATTTAAATATATTCACAGTAGAGTAGCTCAATCGAACCGTGAAATTTTTATTCATACACCAAACACACGACAATCAATTTCATGGCGTTTCATGGTCGTTTATTAATTTTTAATAACACACCCAGAGTCTATAGCTTCATAACTTGCGCATAATGAAATGCTCAATTATTTTTAACCCTCCGTTATGCATTATTTTTGAAATGTGTATCGTATTAAGCTCGCACACATTGATAATGCATATATTTACATACATGCGAACACAATACACGCTTATTTGGTATAATGTGACCAATTGTGCATGAACGCGCTCGTCATATGTAACTTTATAAGCAGTTAACGTCTGAATAGGTATTTTGCAATACAATAAAAATGTTAGCAGCAAACATTTTCCATGCCATTAAACCGATGACAAATGTTTGTTGGCAAACGGGCGACTCTTTCGGCGGCCATTTTGAATAAAAAGACGCGACGTTTTGATTTCCTCCCGTTCCACATATGCTTCGGCCAAAACACATACTTTTACCCCCGTGGAGATCAGTGGATGGAATAATATTAACGTTTTATATACAGTTTTTGTGTGATATATAACTATATCATGACTTCAAATAAACAACAATAAACTTACTTGACGCAATATTATCAACCCTTTTTTATTTAATATATTTTTTATTTACCAAACAATTATATTTATAGCAAATAATAATTTTACTTGCTTAATTATTTGTTCAATTGCTTACAATTTAATTTTGTAATAATATTCGTGTTTTTACAATTTTAAATCATTAATATTTTTACATGTACACTGCGTCTACACCACCGGAGTGCGTTGATTTGGTTGAATTATTATAGGAAGGTATTTTATTGTGGTAATTCGTTAAAATATTATATCACAAATATTTTTTTAATATATTTTAATAACCAAAATACTGTTATTAGTTAAATGACGTTTATTATTAAATTATTTCTAATAAAGCGTCCGATTTTTTAGTAAAATATAAAACGCTATATTTTTTTACTATAATTTAATTAATCAGAATATGCTTTATATACAGAAATCTTTTGCCGATGATTTAACAATCAAAGAATTCTTTGTCTATAAAAATCGTAATTTTTAGAGGTTTTAAAGTTGTCAATTTTTTATAATAAAACTCTGATTATTAAGTTTTGTATTTCGAAGAAATAAGTGTAAATATCCGGAAATGATAATTTTTTAATCCTTATGATTTCTGATAGGGGTACGCTCGAATAACTTTATGAATTATTTTTAATTTTATTAAAAGGTCCCCAAAAATTAAATTTAAAATTAAATATAGGTTTTTCCTTAATATGTTTTAAGTCAATCCGAAAATAAAGATTGTATATTTAATATTCGTTGCATAATAATACCATGTCAGACTAATTAATACCTTAAGAAAGAGCTATATTTAAATCCCATAGGAACGCAATGTTTTTTCAATTTCTAACATGTCTGTGAGATAGAAATTAGTAGTTATTATATAAATATAAATCACGAGTTTTTCTATATTTTCCTAATCTTACCAATAAAAATTGTTCTGAATAATGAAAATAAAATCAATCTATGGTGTAATATCTGTAATAATATTTAGTTATTTTATATGAAGTTGCCGAATTTTAAAGTGAGATGAAAAACGCAATATTTTTTTAATTATAATTTTAGTAATCAAAATATGCTCCATTTATAAAAATTGTAATTTTCCAACAACTTGACATTTCTATTTTTCATTATAAGATGTTGTGAAGTCGTCAAAGGCTATAATATCACTCATTGTATTTTGAAGAAATACGTCTAAATGTAATAATCTGTAGTGTAAGGTAAGGGAGAGGAAAATTCGGAGGTTGAGGAAAAATTTTCCATTCCTAATTCGTTTTAATCAAAGTATGAGGTCTCACAATATCATAAAGAAAGTCTGTTTACCAATAACTGATATTTTATTGTTGATTATCTTTGCATGGTTTCAATTCCCTTACAATAATAATTTTCTGTAATAGTCTCACCTAGTTTAAGAAACTTTTAATGAAAAATTCTTCTAGAATACCACCATAATTTCTTATGGCTACAAATTTAACTTCGTAGCATGCCCCAAAACATGTATTGGGGCTTTTTTTGCTGCCTAACCATTGTCCTGATCTTTTCTAGTTATCGCAGAGAATTTACTTATCATCGCAGATATTGATTCTCTTCAAGAATAATTCCCCGTTATTTTTGAGAACTAACGAAGAACATGTTTGGAAACGCTGCTGTTTTTGATTTTTTTATTATTTATCTTTTATATGGCATTCAGATGTTGTGAAACGGTTGCCTTTATAAGTCTACTGTGAATATGCCATATTTTTATCATAAATTAGTAATCATTTTATATATAGAGCAAATCTAGATCTTCTACGTAGACTAGTAACATACTTTTCTATCCATCGTCTTACAATTCTCTGACTAACAGTACCCTCGCCAAATCCCAAATTTCAGTTTAAACTCTTAAAAAATAGGACAATCTTCTGTCGACACTTTAATACATAGGTGCAAAAAAATAAAGAAAAAAAATGCAAATAAATAAAAATGAACGATGTGAAATAAGTATTAATATGTAAATATATGTTATTTACACTTATATGATTTTTTGCAACTGTGAAAATGTAATAAGTAGTAATGATATATATTTACTAAATTATAGTTTTTAATTGTGTTTTTTACTATGGAAATGATAATTTTTAAATTAACATAAAACTACTTAGTGGTATTAAATTACGTTTGTTAATTAATAATCTTTGCTGGTCAAATTAGAATTAAAAGTGTTATAATAAATAAAATATGTATTTTTTTAATTGCTGTAATTTTTATTGTTTTGTAATGAAAATCCTATATTAATTATTTTTTTCTTTCTTCCTCAGGTCAAAGTTTGGTTTCAAAACCGACGGACAAAGCACAAAAGGATGCAACAAGAAGAAGAAGCCAAATCTTCTCAGTCAGGCCAATCCAACAAAGGCGGCTCAAGTGGGAAGACTTCCAACGAAGAAGACCAATCCCAAAGATACGGTCAAGGGTATGAAGAGGAAGAAGAAGAGCTCATAGACATGGAAATGGATGACGAGTGCTTATCGGATAGTGAAAACGACAATTAAAACATTGAAATAGTAAGCAACAATGATAGTGATAATATATACAGTCATGTGTGTTTACGATGGATAAATAATTAAAAAACGAATTATATTATTTATTTATAAATATGAATAAATAAATAAAATTATTAAACATTAATTTCATGGTAACTCGCCGTCGATCATATGTAAAAAAAATCATTATGAAGAAAAAAAATCATATCAATTATAATTAATAAATAAATATTCACTTATTATTTTATATAATAAAAAAAAAACAATCTCATTGTATAATATATTCCTATGTGACGAAACGGGTTAGAGATTTTTTCCTATTTTCATAATGAAGCCCACACACGTTCATCGTCGCGCGACTGCTGTGAAATTCAATTTTAATAATTTTCGACTATTAGCTCTGTAAGTCCGTGCCAAATAATATTAAGATTGTAAATATTTATTAACGAATAAGACTTTGTATAAAATATTATTAAATTAACGAATGAATGTCAGCACTGTATATGTAAATTATTATACAAAAAACGCATATGAATTTATTGATAAAAACGGCGTTTATTTCTTATTTGTGGACAAAATCGCGAAAAGAGCTGTGTATATATTATATTATATATAATAAAATATATGTGTATATTAAAAATAATGTATATTGTTATTTATATGTCAGTGTATATAAAAATTGGGTCGAACATTTTTTTTTAATAATTGTCTAAAAAATAATATCCTACACTGTTTGCATTTCATTAAATTATTTATTTAGTCGATTAGTTAAATCATCAATTTTATATTAAATATATTTTTCTTATATCTGTGATAATTTTCTCCTGTATGCGTATTTACGTTTTTGTTGAATATTTTGAAATATATGATCGCTTAATAACTGCAATATATCATAATATTATATTTATATTGAAAGTTTTCGGTCCAAAACAGATCCAAAATAAGTGTACTATTACCATGTATACATTTATATTAATAGTAAATTTGTCAATAATAATTATAATATGAATGTTACGTCAATTTCGTTTGTGTAATTATCATGCAAATTTGTATTGTGAAATGAAACGTATATAAAAAATATATAAGCGAACATAATTTTCCGCATTGTGAAACGGATGTTGCAGCAATTGAGAACCTATGAAAAAAACAATTATAAAATAAAAATGTTTCTTGTCAATTCTTCGGCATTTTTATTTACTTCTTAAACACCCGTTAGTTTGTAAGCTCCTGTGTGTTTGTTAGACGTAAATGTAAATTGAGCGTATGGATGTGTTTGAATGAAATTTGATTTACAACAATTCACGCTCTTGACAAGCTCGTTTGTATAAATATACACCTTTAAAAAAATGGTTCATTATAACCGGTTTAGTTTAACAACGAAAATATTGTAGAGGTAGAGCGTATGTGTGAACGACAACTAAAGCTCAATAGGCAGCTATTACATAAATAAATTAAAAACTATAATAAATTAGTGAAACTATTGAAACTATAAAATATTTATATAATAGAAATACAAGAGTATTAAAACACACAAAAATAACTATTATAAATGCATCTTAAAATCAGATATATTAAATCTTTTAATCAAAAATTAATTGGACTTCTTTAAATATTCCAAACTACTTAGCACTATTTTAAGAATTAACAGCAGGCTATTATTAATTACAGAATTCATTATTTGTAGCCATAGATATAATAAATCATGGCAAGTCTATATTTTACGTAATTTGTGTTGTAGTAAATTATATGGTGAATGCATTGTAATGCAGTACAAGCATATATTGTTATACTATCCTTGTCAACTAATAAATATAAAATAATATTTAAGATTTTATTTTCGATAGTGTACCTCTGATTCTCAGATATTATATTGTAGAAAAAATATCACGAAAAATATTATTAAAATGGTTTACTATTAGAAATACGCAAATGAGAAATACCCATGTATTTTTTTGAGATATTAAGAATACTAGGAAATTACAAATAAAAACATCAGTCTTTTATATTACTTAAAAAATAATTTCAAAATAAAGTTTCTTCAAGTACTTGCTACAATTGCAGTGTATATATTGTTCTAAATACATTGTATTTATTCACAACACACATTGTTCTAACTTATTTTATAAAATTAAAAATTCCTAATTGTTTTTTTCTTTTAACGAATTAAATATGTATATAATAATAAATATTTTTGACCACCCAACATATGATATTTATTTTCTTTGTATATTTTTTAATATTAAAAAAGTACACTTACCTTATATTATATATAATAATGAAAAATGTGTATAATAATATATAATTCAGCGATACAGTACTTATGCATGTGAGTTTATTTTGATTTAATTAAAATCTCCACACATTTCTTTAATTAGACAGATTTTTTTCTCTCTCAAACATCAGTTTATAAATCGTTAACATCGAGATTGTTTGTAGGCATGTGTCTAATAATTGCGGGTACCGTATGTACCGGTACAACGAGTGCATGATGTATTGCTTAATAACTAGTTTTGTACGAGATCGGATTATTTTTAATGCGGCAATTATTGGGATTTTTACAGCCCACGTCAAACAAAATTTTAATTAGGCATGAAAAAAATCTATCAACGCCTATTTCGACATAATTTATAACGCTCATAAATGCGGATTAACTCTTAACCGGCGCAGTTAAGTTTAAATCCAACGAGTGGATTCGGAATAAATTATTAAGTCATATTTGATCTTAATGGTAATGAAATATTATTACTTTTCTATTAAAATTGAGTTAATATAATCAGTTTTTAATATATCTGTTATCGTACATTACAAATGAAAACAAAATACTTGATTTAAAAATCAAACGCGCAATAGTGACAGAAACAATAAATAAATTTGTTACTTTAACCTTTAACAAATCACCCATCACTAAATACAAAATAAAAATACTCTTGCGATAAACTGTAATTAGTTTGCTAAGCAAACTTTGTACCTAATACTAACAAAACATTCATAATTCAATCATACTACGAATTGCGTAATATCTTTATTGAATAATTACTTCTATCTATTAATATGTGGTATGTGTCGTTAGACATCAAACTTGTTCAAACTGTTTATAATTTCACTAAAATATACAAATATGACATAAAATATATTTCATATTTAATCATATTTAGTTTTTAGTAAAAAATAATAAAATTACTTTCAGATTAAATTAAATAATGATAAAAAAGGCATGCATTTATAATTAAATACATTTTCATGCATAGTATCATTTGGTAAAAAATAAATAAATATTGATCTTATGACTGTGTGCGATACTAATGCATGATATTTACGTGTATTAAAGTTCAAATAGTCATTATGTTATTAAAATTGTCATTCTGGCTACGAATGAGTCATTCGTCGTATTAAAGAGATAATTAGAGACTCAAAGAATGAGAGGCAGAGCTCGACCAAATAATGACGATTGAAGTGGAAAGGTCAGATGGCTTAAGCTCATTAAGTTGTGAACATAGTAGGGGTTTAAGTTTTTGTTTTATATATTTTTTTAATTTTTCTTACTTTTTAGATTAAAAATTATTTACTTAAAAAAACAGCAAATTTTTTTTTTTTTTTTTTTTATTTTTTCGATTAAATTAAGACCATCGTGGCCTAACAGGTTACCCCAATGCGCCACGATTGTCGAAAGCAATAATTGATAAATAATAATAATGAATAATCATTGATTATATTTATTAAAACATAATTGTGTCAAGTGTCCCCTTTCTAATTATTCATTTTATAATATTTTTCATATAAGTCGCCTAGTTTTTAAAATAAATACGTATATTATGAAAAATCAGTATCCATAAATTTATTATGGTCGTAAAAATTGCATTAAAACATATAGAAATATGCAAACATCGAGGACTGTTTATTTATAAAAACAGAAAAGGCGTTCTAGTAAAACATCAGACTAACATTAATTTTTTTTTGTAAATTAATATTGGTTAGCTACTGTTTGATTATTGTATTGTGAGGGGTTACAACCACCTTCACAATTTGATATAATTTAAAGATCGCTCTTTTGACCAATTGAACAAACTAAAAGAGAAATCAACCTGTCTCGAAAGTCAGCATACAAGTATATCACAGAACTCTGAAAGAGAGATCTCGTGACCAAATAATTTCGTTAATAATTGAAAATATTACGCAGACGTTTATAATTTTTATTTGGAAAAAATGCGCGCTTGACAATACATCTTATTCTGCGCACTACTATTAATTACAGCTTCTATGGTTACCGATCACCTGTGTGGCCATCTGGACACTTTATATTTATTTAAGCAAAAACATATTTTGTAGGAATTTACAAGAATGCAACTGGGTCGCAAACCAGCGCTATAAATACGTAACACTTGATCACAGGGGAAGAGATCATCACGACAGATCCCAGCTGCTTCACAAAATCACAGCCGACAATAATACAACTCGACACACCAGCGAAGACTCTCAGACTTTCACGACCTACTATTTCAAATCTATCACCTGATAGCGGTTATAACATTTCTCCATATATATGTTGATATTTATAAATTTAAATGTTATTTTTTTTGATATTTATTTGGTTGCAAAGTCATATCCTTTTAACCATAAAAAAAACAAATTACAACTAATGTGTGACTGTCAACAACCAGTTAGATGCTATGATAAAATAAATAAAATGTGATAATAATTTAAGCAACCCATTCAAGACGTTTGCAATGTGTTCAATTTTCATTTATAAAATCATTACCTAGTCAATTAAACATTAAAATTGTATTTAAATAAAATATATATTTATAAATAAAATATATGTATTTTTGCGTTATGTAGATAATAACACTTTAGCTCTTTAGAAAGAAATAAAATTAAAAATATTTTCAGCTAAATAAGACATATTCTAAAAATTTCTCTAATTTCTCAAGGCTAATTAAGCATTAGAATTTTATTTATAAGAACATAATTTTCAGTAACAACTTAAATATGTTATGCTGTTTGCCAAAATTAACTATGATATATTATCACCGTAAGTAGAGACGTATTTTAGCAAATTCCGATGGATACCTAATTTAAGCTAATATTTTTAAATTAATAAATGCTAAACTGTTAAATTTTAGTGAGATTTTATCTCAAAAATTTGTTAGAAACTACTATTTTTTATTTTTAGCTCATTTAGTGATTTTGTCTTGACTATTTTTAGTGAAAATTACTTTAGAATAGAAATTTTTCTTTCAAAAATTTAGAAGAAATAACGTTTTTATTTTTAACTTTTTTATCTTTCTTAAGATATTTTCCCAATCTAACTTCGATTTTGTACGCAGAAAATTTACAAATATGTTTATTTTTTCAAAATACTGAAATGTGGACTAGATGCAAAAAATGTAATTCGAAATGCTTAAAGAACGTATTTCAATCCTCAGAAGTTATTTATTTTTTGTGTATATGTGTAATACAAATTACATTTAAATACCTATTTGACATTTTCTTAAGCTTTCATGTAAATGTTCTTTAGTTGTATGTATTATTTAAATTAGTTTTTAATGCTAAGTAGCTGATATTTTATTGTGGCGGATCCCTAAAACTTAATTTTGCCAAACATATTCTTGAACTAGTTTGATATGTAACGACACATATAACAACAAAACGACACAAGGCTAACCAGAGATTTATCTAAGCTGTAATTATATCCTTTTTGTGAAATGCATACATCTGTTGTATTATGATATCTGTTCAAATAATACATAATTTATTACATTTGGAAATCAAAATATGACTCAACAGTGTCATGCATATTTATTAATTATCTAATATTACATTATAAACACAACAATAAATCTAAATAATCGTCAATAATTACACGTCCAGCGAAAAGTGGCAATAAATTATTCCTTTATTGGCTTAAAACATTTTTAGCAACAAAGGAGTTTACCAAAAAATATCTAAACGTATATATTATGAAAAGATTTTTTTTAATTCGTGATAATCACGTATTAATCATATAGTATAAATACGGTAATATATCAAATAGAAAACACACACGATAATATTGTTGTGTATAATATTAAAATGAGTATATTTATACCGAAGAAGTGAAACTTGTACAGGTATATTATATCTGGCTAATAAAACAGACAAATGACTTTTTATGCTCCCATATACAACTGTGACACCTAGCCATTAAGGCAACTTAGTATCTATTTTCGACTACTCACCTTTGAAATACGCCCGTAGACCAATAATAAATATAATAAGCGTTTTGTATACATCATGCGAGAGAATGTTTATTATAAATTGTATACGTATGTAATAAAAAGCTATAATTAATTATTTAAATATTGTAAAGAGAGATTCTAAGAAGTGATCTTTGTTCTTTGGCTTTGATTGCAATTGAAATACCAAGAATTAATAATGTTTAATTTTTTATTCGTTGCCCAATTATGCATATTTAGTATTTAAATAATATAAAAAAATACAAAATATGTATAATGGACATTAAGAAAATTTTTATAAGAGAAAAATTGATTTAATGTATAGAAAAATGTAATATAATATGAATATGTATAATAGTAGATTAATACTTTATATTGTACATATTTGAGAATATAATTTTTAATTTCATAATTAAACAAGCATTTAATATATTTATATTGAGTTAATTGATTGTAATATATAAATTTAAAAACTAAATTCAAGACTTAAAAAGTATTAGGTATAATATATCGTACTTTGCACTTTTAACACAAATAATAAAATTCAATTCAAATGCAAATTTAACCACTCATTTTAAATTTAATATTATTTTTAATAATAAGTTTTCAGTTTTATAAGTTAAAGTTATGCCCTTGATTATTATTATGTTTTTTTGTATGAAAATCGCAAGATATTTTCTACTAAATCAGTCTGTGTAAATTTGATTTTCAATAATAAATATTTGGACTACTACTGTTCGATTCATTGACTTGAATACAGAATTTACATTTGAAATCGATTCTATATTTATTTAATATAAAAAAACATATTTATTTATTTTTAATAGCACTCATGAACTACGCATTAATTAAATAAAAATATATTATTTATAACGTTTTAACGTTCGATCAGATATTTAATAAAATACATTAAAAATAATATAAAAACCTGTATTATTAGACGATACATTCATCATAAATAAATGAGTGATTAGACTATATTTTTAGTGAATCAACCTTAATAAATCACCTTTTTAGTGAATCTGATTTTTAGTCTATAAGGCAAGATTCCAATTATTAGATATAATAAACTATTTGAATATCGAATACCAAAACTATATAAAATATTATAGTATACAAAATTCATTAAAAAATTTTAAAAAAAAAGTACTTTAAAATATCTATGGAAACGAACTAATTAATCGAAAATTGCACTTATTAAAAAAACTTATTTTAAAAATAACAATGCTTAGAAAGTTTTGTATTTAAAATTGCTTCTACTCTAGTGGCGTATCTTATTTGATTGTTTGAAACAGAATGTCCAGCGTTAATAGAAATTTTTTTTTAATTATCCAATAAAATAATTTATATATTATTTCAGACTATACAAGTCATGCTTCGAAATACGGAAGCTAATTAGTAAATCTTTTGTTTTAAGCTGGTGTAAGCCCAATGCATTACAACGGGGTAAATCTGTACTAGCAGTGTAAGTTAATCAGACATAATGAATACCTACAAGTAAGTATTAAATTACCAGACTGAATTTCTGTGAATCGGTGACATTTATTCATAAATAATTATGAGCATTATAATTTATAAGCAATATATTTCAGTATGCATCTGGGCCCGGGTTTAATTAATAGCGAATTTTTATAAATAAAAATTCGAGTCTGCTATCGTGGTTCGAACCCGCAACTTTCGGGCTACCAAACAAAGCCGTACGGACTACGCTATTCCAACTTTTAATATTCATTAAGGCAAGAGTTGTTTTATAAGTATTTTGAATTTCACCTTTATAAAATGAATTATAATGTTTTTTTTTATTTTTCTGACTAGTTTAACGTTTTTATTTAGAATCTATACAGAAATCATTGAAAAGTTTAAAAAGATTTCACCCACAAATTTTTTTAGCTTCACAAAATTGACCAAAAAAATACTACGAATAATGTTCGAATAGCTGCCAAAATATTCGAGTATCAAATATTCAGATTCAGATCCGAATTCACATATTTCAAAAATATATTAAATTTAATTAGCAGTTTTATGAATATAATTAAAATATCAGCCATGAATTTTTTTATTAATTTAACTTAAATCTGCATAAATGTAATTGAGGTATTCGGAAAAATACAATATTTATAACGTGTTCTTTATAATATATAACCTTAAAATTATTATGAATGCCAGTACCTCTTTATTAGACCATTCATTTAATATATAAATCGATAATCAGCGTGAAGATCGAATAATACGAGTCAATACGTAGAACCGGTATCCCGCATACCACCAACGCGTATACCAACAAAATTTTGGTACTCTCCCATAAATTACGAAACAAAAGGTACAACAAAACGACGTAAAAAAAGAGTCGAAAGGAGAAGTTTGCTTAACCTTAGATTAGAGGGAACTGATAATTACATATAATAACTACGCGCGAGAGTCGCGCGAGACCAAAACGTCGGCCGGTTCGTTTCGTTTCTTACCACTTAAGTCTTTTTGCATGCGAGCGAGACTAGGCAGGTCTTAGCTCAAACCTGTCTGAAAATGTAATTAATAACGCCGAGTAATGGTTTGGCATAAATGGACACCGTACAGTAAACCCATTTTATACAAATGGTAAACAATAAAATATAATGTAGTATATAATGGAAATCATAAGTAAATTATTTGAATATAATATTTTTTTTACCATATTGATACTGAATTTTTAATTGATTTAACTACTGGTGTCAGTAGAGTAATCTTATATAATATAATATCAATGCCTAAACTATCATTTGGAAATATAAAAATATTACTCTCTATAACAAAATATGTTAATTTCACATAAACGTTTAACCTATAGTATTCTACAATCGGTTAATAAACATAAATTATTCCTTTCAAAGATGTTAACCAATTGTAATAATCAGCTAGCTCTGCGGGAGACTCATGTTTATCCTAAAATTGTATAATTTGAAAGCCAATCCAATATGATTGAGTTGTTCAAAATAAGTTATTTATTAAAACGCGTTTTTATTTACATAACCATAAAAAAATCAACGCAATGCTTAACACCAATAACCTTTTTAAGTACATTTGTAATATGAATAGTAATTATATAGTACATATATTATATATCAGCATAATCCCAATCCTAACTATTTGTCTAATATGGTAAGTAAAATTTCCAATAAAGTTTAATTATGTTTCACCTTAGTGGTGAAAATTTCCTTAAAGGTTTTTAAGTGTTCCTTAACACAATTTAATTGCACCTTTTATTACTGTTTATTATAACTATAAATTACTGACGTGAAGGGTGAAGTTAATAACTAGAATAGGTCACCTGAATCTTGCACATTTTAATTTCTTTGTTGTTACAAGTACATATTTGAATACCTTAATTTTATATAATAAATTTAATTAATCTTAAAGTGCTAAAAATATTTTTTTTAATACAGAAAATAGCGATTTTATATACTGTATCAAATTACCATTTAACATGTCTACAATAAATAGCAGCACGATAGACTAATACCGCAAAAGGTTCAAATCCATGGACGTCATTTCTGCTTTGGCCATTCAGTGGCCGTTTTTTTAATACAATATTTCCATTTCATTGTGATTCATAGTATTTTATTAAATGCCATGCATTTTTCTGGATCAAATCAAGGAGGCGTCCCTGCTTAAAATCAAAAGCAATAAAAATGTTTTGCTTCTTCACATTTAAATTTACTAATGACAGTTTTTCCAACTAAGCATAAACCAATAACTTATCGATCTTGACTTTTCTGATATCAACTGTATTTGTATGTGATTATTTATTATATAATTTCTAGCTAAGAACCAATTATCGTCTTAAGATGTAGCATTGTTGTACATTTTTTTTATTTATTATCATACCCAAGTGTCTAATATACCGAAATTTCCACAGCATCTTGGCCGTTTAACCCATCGCTTATTTTTTACGTTTTTCTCCGCCACGTTCCCATCTGATTGGTTGTTGAGTTTAAAAGAGGCTCGCAACACGCCCCCAGGCGGTCGGTTAGTTAAATATTACCTTTAACAAGTCTCGAACCGCGTGTTGCCGTGCTTTCGTTTATTGCCTGTGCAAAGAAGGACCTAGCCATCTTATCTTCTGACAATAAATACTTCAACCCAACGAAAGATTTTATTTATTTAATTTACCAAACGATCAATGGGAAGGCGTCGAGTTTTTGAGCCTGTTTAACCCTTTGTAACATTGTTACCATAAGATAGTTATTATATAAAAAAATATCTGCAAATTAAATAAATATGTACACATAATGTGTTATTAAAAATAGTATATTCAGTATAAAAATGCGATTTGTCGCAAATTAGCAATGATAAAAAAACTAATTTTACAAAAAAAAAATTATTTTAATAATATTATTTAAAAGGAATTGAAGTTTTCCTAGATTTACCTAATCTCACACATGAATATTGTAATGAATAATTAAAATAAAATCGAGATATTAATATATATTTGTTGTAAGCAAAAATAAAAATAGTAATTCTGGTATAGTGATGCTTTTTAATTATGTTTATGTGTTTTGTTATGACTATTATTTTCTACTATTTTTATATAAAAACATTTTTTTATTGCATACATATTGATATGTATAGAATTGTATACACATTGCAAAAAATAAGTACAACATAGTATTAAATATGCACATAATAATAATACAATCAATTAACACATTCGACAATAATTAACAAGCGATTTGGTAGTTTTGATTAATAGCCACGAGCCGTTCTTGAGCTCACCTTTCTCCCAATTAACAACTTACTAACAAAACGTCGTTGAAAGGCGACCGAGTAATTCTTTGACAACCGAATCGGTATTTTGACCGATCTCGGTCGATTAGCTCGGTCTTGTACCGGTATAATATTAATATATAATATAATATACCTTTTTTATACACGCATAGAATAGCTCCGAATCAAAACCCACCTATATATTATGATAATTTCATTACCTGCTCCGAGATACTAACACCTGTCAATTATTATTAACTCTGTCAGTTATTTTGAAGAGTTAGTTTATCGGCTAGATCGCTGGGTGCTGAAGAATGTTGTTGTAGCTGTTTGTACTTGTTATAACGCCTCGGATTGCCTACTCGATGGTTTAATGGGTTAAAATTATAACACGCTCGGTTTAGAATTGCTTTTTTTTTAATTGAATTATTTTCAAACGTCTAATTTGTAGGAAAATAATTATATTGGACGATGTAATCATATTTTATATGTATTTTTAATAGTTTGGATGATTATATTTTTAATTTAATTTAATATTTATTCGTTTGTAAATAGATTTTGATTTACAAATACACCGATACATACTAATACATTTATTGTTTTACATAAAAAAATCTAATTTTTATCTACAACTAGAAATGTTTACACTTACACATATTTTACGTTTTCTTTTACTGAAAAGCAAATCATTAAAAAAAATATTTATAAAAACCAAATTGGAAAAAATAAAACACTGTCTTACAGTAAAAATCAAATTGACAAAAATGAAATACTATCGTGAAGTAATTTTTATTTCATGCTTTATATCATTACTTGCTTACTATTAAGGAAATAGCATTTTTTATTTAATTAGAATTAATATTTTATTGATTTTTATATTGTGTAAGCAATATAAATTAACTTATATAAATAAAATGCTCAATTAATATCTCTGACACATCAGATTAACTGATATAAATTAACACAAAATAATGACAACAAAATGGATGATGATAGTTTGTTTTTCAAGTCAAACACTCACTCGTCGTTTTATTGTTATTTTTTTATATAAAGAAATACTAAAACGTAACCGAAGATCAATACGTCGATAGCGTTCTAGCGATTTGTTAACTTTTTATACATAGACATTTCATACTGACTAGTATAGATCGATTTAACGGCAAGTTATCTGTGTACCTCTAGCTTTATTAAGCCATCGCTTATAAATTAATAGATTCATAAGTTCATTTTGTGTGAATTTGAACGTAAGATTTTTCTTCATTGCCCTTTTAGATTGATTTTGATTAGCAATAGCGAAACTATATATTAACTTTCTAAATGCCAAATTTTTAAATACATTTTTGGAATTTTTTGCCAAAGTTTGTATTGTTTTTACTACTATTATTAATACAAAATATGTTTTTATGTTAATATAGTTACGTCACTCACAAAGCAATTTATAAAAATACCATTTCATAAAAAAGAAAATATCCAAATCATTCCAATTAAATATCGATGTTTTCTAAAATCAACTCATACAATAATAAAGCGCTTTACATCGAGCATTGCATTGCAAATCAGAGATTATTATGTTGATTCTGCACATCAACTTTTATTATTTTTTCTATTCGAAAAATCCATACAAATCATATTGAAAACCAAATAGGATGTATTAAGCATTTTTTTGTATTTTGCATAAGATATTATAACAAAACAAAGGATTGATTCCAGTTCAGAATTGCTGTCAAATAAATTAATTGCGTACCTGTCTGCCGTGCGTGTGGGATAATCCGCATTTCTCAGTACTGTCGTGCAAATTTTCGGTCTTTCGCAACCAGATTAAAAGGAGGTTTCAAGTGTGGGCCACTTCTAACGGGTGGCCGTTTCTTCATTTTTTCTAGCTTTTTGAAAAATAATCGCCGATTGTTACAGCGACAATGTACTTGTAAAGGATTCGCATTTAAGCGTTCGCTAAACGCCCTTTAGTCTGAGACAAAGTGGGATAAGTGAGGATTACTTGTTAGGCGATATGGGAAAATTCTCGAGTCGAAAAGAGCTCGTGAATAATGGGATTAGAAGCTAAAATATATTTTTTGTGTTAGAATACAAGATTATATATTATAAACTTATTCCATATGTTATGGGAACGTTTTATTTTAACATATAATAATATGCCAGCACGATAGACGATCGGTCTCTGACTATTGTCTGAAAGTTGAGTCTCTGATTATTGACCTGAAAGACCTGGATTCGGATCTTATTGTTTTTATATTTCTATCGTTTCTGTGAAGTCGAAATTAGCGATAATTTTTAATGAGATACACTTGACACAAACTATTTAAAAAAAAACAAATTGTTATTACAAGAAAATTCATTTAAAAATTATTTTTTAAACACTGTTTATAGTGTTATTAAAATATTCTAACAATAATTTGTGAATAACACACCATTGTTCGTAAACATGTATGTAATGTATAAATACAAAAAAAAAGTTTTAAAATGTCAAGGTATTATAGGTATAGCATAAATGATAATGTATATAATTTGCAAAGTTTTTTTATATTTGAGTTCAACGACGCGTGCGTCTCTGACTTCCAATACAATTAACAATAAACATCTGTATGCAAATTGAATGACGTTTAATACCTATTTTACAAGAATTTAACACTTTGCGCAGTTAACGTCAGCGTCATTTATAAATTATATGTATTGTTGATTAGGTATTGTTAAAATTTTGTATTTATAAAAACTATATTTATGGTCAAAATTTTAAATTATCAATTACAACATCAAATAAATAAAGCTTAGATAATAAATGATATGATTTTCTTAATTATGTTTCAAGAAATAAATTGATACAGGGTGTTTTTAAAACTTTAAGAAATATCAGTAAATTATTCGAGCATTCTCAAAAGCAAGTTTAACTAATACGTTAGTATACTTTATAGAAAAGTAGGAATAAAAAATAGAAATTAAATAATCAAAATTATTAAAGCTATATATACATCTAATTGAAGAATATTTTTCTATAATGAAAATGTATTGTCTTTATTTATTTTTTACTTACATATATACTTTGTTATTTTCTATTAACATGTAACTATAATTTTACGTCTACTTATAACGCGTAGTCATATTTAAAATATTTAAGTAAATATATTTTTAAAAATACTACAGTAGAAGCATATAGTGAAGGCTAAAGCTGAAAATCAAGTGTAATAAATACTAAATCAGTTAAAAACTAATAAGAACTTAAGGCATTTATCCCTATTTTAAATTAACTTTAAAATGTTTTATTTGATTATAAATTTAATGACAAACATATGTGATATTAAATTATTACAATAAACTTCTATTTGACCTGTTATATTATCGTACAAATAAATGTCAGTAACCAATTACATAAATATCAGTTATAAACAAATGTTATTTTAATTTCTCAAACGTACAAATTGAGCATATTAATATATACCTACATACATATATAATCCGTAGGAGACATTTCAGATCCTAAATTAAGTTTAAAAACGAAAATTTTGTGCTAATTTAAAATCAAGCAAACCTAAGTATATGTTAAAATAATATAAAACATCTTTGATATGTATCTTACTACTGTAACTATTATGACTTTCACAAAATATCAAGTTAACTAATACACAGCCATCTAACCATATGCCATTATAACATAAACACAACAGATTACCGTGGCCGATAGTCGCAAAAAACAAACATCGGCATATAGTAGCCTTCGCGGTTAACAATGGTCGTTTTTAACATTTCGGCACCTTTTGCATCCCAATAATCGTTCGTTTTAATCTTAAAACCAATTACGGAGCCGTCACTGCGCTTGACAGCCAACAGGTACAAACGATGAAGATACGTCGCCACACACTTTAAGCACTTAATAACTTTAGACGCTTACAGGCCAAAAACTAATATTTACCAAACCAAAGTCGACCCGTTGTCAGAAGAGTAAAGCTCTTTTGATTATTTTTCAGCTCACAAATCTCATTAAAGCGCGATCATGCGGACAATTATAATGTGAGCTTTTGAGGCACTGGGAGCTTTCGAAGTAAGGTTGAGTTTAAACAAACGGCATAAAATAATATTCCATGTATGAATTTGTATCGACATGCTTATTAGACCCTCTTGCAGAAACGCTAAAAATCATATACATATCTTTAGATATACAAAAGAGTAACTTAACTTCCGTTTATTTATTTATTATATATGTGTATATATAATGTTGCCGTACGTTAACGTTTTACATATTATATGATATGTAGTTTGTGGTTTTAAAGGCGCTTAATTTTTACGAACAAGAAGCGAATGTAAGGGTAGACAATTATTAAATAAAAAGCTAAGTATTTCCACAAAATGTAGACAAACTCTGCTACCAATCAGTACCGTAAAATATAAAACAAGCGTTAAATACCTGGACTTACACCTGCGCTCCAAGCTTAAATTTAATAAACATATTTTGGAACTTCGCTCTAAAGGACTTGCCAATATTGCGGCTCTTGAACCGATATTTATCAGAAAAAATAAAATGTTAATCTATAAAAAATAATTAGACCAATTTTAACATATATCTGTTAATACTATTTTAAATTACAAATCGTTCAAAATAAATATATAAAAATAATTTACATTAAACATTTTTATACTAATCTTAAAAAAATGCATAATAACCTTAAAATTGCAACAATTAAAGAGCACTGTCATTTTCATAACATAAAATATTATAAAAATATCTCGCAAAACCACACTATAATAAAAATTTAAATACAAGCACATATTGCTATTGAGAGACTTTTATGCAACAAGTGATAAAATAAATAAGGAAAGGTGTGATTGAATAAGTGATTTACTAAGAAGTTAAATAAATCAACAGTGGTCTTATTAATTTGTTTTTTACATCTCTATGCATCTAGGACCACCATTAATAAATAATAATTCATCCATATTAAATATTCAATGCCTATATATTTTAAATATGTATATACCAATTTCAATTAATAATTGCAAAAATACAACAAAAAAAAACTAAGCACAATACTAACCATAATTGTATATCGGTGAGCAATCTTGACAATTCTAATGGCACACCGTGTCCCACATTCAATTATAGCAAACGCGACAAATGAGCACTTACGAAAACGAGATTTATCTGACACGCTGGTCGCAAATGAAACCGACGAGCTTTGTCTCGAACAATAATTAATTGATTGATCGATTTTAATTAGTACCTGTTCTCGACGAACGAATAAATTTCAACGCCCTAATACGCGTGTCAACGCCGATTTAACAAACCTGAACAACATATGGCCGTTGAGGGTGTATGTATATAATATATATTATATATATATATATATATATATATATAAAAAAAAAAAATACGGGTCTAAAAATACATATGGATACAGTGCGCAAGAATATTATTATATTTAATAATAAT
This sequence comes from Plectrocnemia conspersa, assembly GCF_051122295.1. NCBI lineage: Eukaryota > Metazoa > Arthropoda > Insecta > Trichoptera > Polycentropodidae > Plectrocnemia > Plectrocnemia conspersa. The sequence goes on from NW_028277173.1 coordinate 19,243,116, forward strand.
GGAGGTAAAAATTTCTTCGGTAGAATTATTTCAATGTTTGCGTGTGTATGTGTATATTTTTTTTGTTCACCTGGGTTGAAAACGTTATATTGTTGAAATGCTCGAACTGGTCATCATCACCACAAAAACGGCAAAGGTATATAATTTTCGTCCTGTCAGGACGTGAACCCTCGGTCTTTACGAACGTTTAGGCTCCAAATGATGTGGCGCTTAAACTCCTCCTAAGCTATAATACATTCAAACAAGGCAATTTAGGTGACCATCGCTTAGTAATGTGTTAAAATAAAAAATATTATAATATATGTATCATTAAAATTGATTTATATAAAGATTGCTATTTTAAACAATAAGAAAATACGTTTGATATTTAGTATGTTTCATTTTAAATATATACAAGTCTTCTTTGCGTACATAATATAATAAATGTTTGTTATTAATATATGTAGTAATTAAGTTTTTAATTTAATGAAAAATAATATTTTACTTACTAATTACATGAATTTTTTAGTGTAATTAGATATTAATGAGTGTTTGAATTATTTTTTGCAACATAAATGTGATTAATTAAATCTAGAATTTAATTTAATTGCTAATTGTTGTGTAAATTATTTAGTCATAATTAAATCAGTAAAAATGTTTATAAATTTAAGCTTAATCGCATATTAAATCTATGTACTAAACTTAAAAATATATGTATATATTATTATATATAGCTTAAGATTTATTACTATTTTAATCAAAATTACTTCATGAATACAATAAGTAGTGTACTTAAAAATGTTATTTTTTATGAATATAAATAGCATAATATTATTAAAATGAATCTTCAAATGTCAATATATTATATATCTAACTATTTTTATAATTAATAATTGATACTAATATCAATCTTTTAATAATAAATGCAGCGAATATATTGCGTCAAAACAGATAATAGTCTAACAATTTATTGGAATTAATTAAATTTCACAAAACATTCACATTAAAGCAATACAAAAAAAATGTGTTATTGTTTTATATATAAAACAATTAAATATTCAGTATGCACGTCAAATAATCATGAGTTAGTAGAAAAGAGCGAGTCTTTTCTTTGGATTGCCTTACACCAATGGCGTAAAACTTCATATTGATACTCCTAATTGTCTGTAAGATCTAGTGGTAAAAATTTGTAGTAAAAATAACTGTTATATTGGAAGTAAATAATAAAGAGAACCTTGTAATATGATTAAACTTGTCGTGCTTTTTTTGTTTTAGCTCTCTAAGGCATTTGTAACGATTGAATTTTTCAATCGTTACAAATGCCTTTGTTTATATATACATATATAAACAAAGAAAATAAAAATCAGATGTACCTATTGTTAAAGATTAGACTCAAATATAAATTTATTATATAGTACCAATAAAGCTAATATATCTCATAAAATATAATATAAGGTAATATTTTACGCCCTAATTAATATAACTTCGGCGTATCGAGTATATTGCTTGACAATCACTATAGGCGCCACTGCGCATGCGTAATACATTTATTCATCCCGTAAAAAATCACTTTATACATAATTCAGTGCGAATTGCGGCGCTTACGTCGAATTTAAATATGCAAAAAATATATACCCACATATTATAATTATATCACATTAAAAATAATTTCATCTGCGTCACATAGCCTTCATAAAACATTATATTATATTATTATGCATGGTCGCCCCTTATTGGGTTTACGTTTACGTACAATACACACAAGCCCACAAATGCGCACATGTGTCTGTGTAATTTACATTCTTACCTTTTAAAGTGGGCCCATTTAATTTTCGGTTTTCACATTAATGACTTATAAATGGTTTTAATATTTGGTAACGCCCATACTGACCCGGCTAGATCGTCCGCTTAATTGGCTATTCAACGAGAACAAGTGGAAAAACATATCGATGTATAATATATGTATATATAATATACTACTTTATGACGCGACCCATACACGCTTACGTATTTATTATATAATATTTAAATAATATTCTTATATATGAACATTTTTTAATCTAGACGCAAAGCTAACCAGTCTATCATTAGGCCAGTATAGGTGAAATGTGTAATTTAAAACAGTTTATTCAAAGTGTCCCATTACAATTTAGAGACACATAATTTATAGTGTAATATAATAAATGTATAAAACCAGAATTCGTATAGAATGATAGCAGAGATTTATAAAATAGGGACGGAACAATTTTGATTAGGAACACAATTTTTTTTAATTTAATGAAACTAAAATATAGTAATATAGAATTAATAATAAAGTAATATACTAATTTATTGATACCACATATTTCATTATATAGACAATTCTAAGAATATTTTTAAATAATGTATTATAATTTTCATATAGATATTTATATAATATTTGTTTACAACCTTTTATTCCTACTTATTTAAAATAATAAAACTACAGGTTTTAATTTATCGCAGTAAATCTGTCATCATTTATTTTAATTAGCAAGAATTTTAGAATCAGATAGTTCAATGTTAACCTAATTACTAATCATGAAACATTTATTTATTTAGCTTAATAGCTAACTTTTACATTAAAACTAACGCTTTGACAAGCAGAAAGTAAACGAGTATGTATGCCTTTAATTAAGCCTTTAAAAGAATAAGAAAATAGGTTTTTGCATAATTTATTGAATAGACTAAAAATCAAATTCTGTCTGTATGTCTAAGAAAAATTATGACGCATTTAAAATACTCCTTTATTTATTTAAAAAAAACTTGATCAATAAACATAATCTGTACTTTACATAAATTATATAAAGAACGATAAAACTATTTTAAAATATAATATTTTAATATAAAAAAATCTCTAATATTTATTGAAAAAAATTAAAAATGACTGTCAATCAGATAATTCTCTTTATTATCTTTTAATTTATTCATTTATCGTTACAACATGACATGTTTAATCCCAACATGTTACAATAGAGTAACCACATTCAAAAACTACTACAATATATAGGTAATGAGTGAATACCAGATAGAAATATGTCTTTGAATAAGTATATTTTTATTATAAACTATTATTACAGCTTACAATTAATAAATGTTACTAATTATACATTACAATTTTCATCCATGAGATTATGAAAATCTAGGAAAACCTAGAATGATCGATGTAAATAATAATTATATAATATTAAAAAATTCTAATCACGTGAGAATTGCAACGATTAAAAAAACACATGATTCATATGGGATTCGAATTAGTCGCCAGCTTTTACCAATGGACTACTTTGCTGATTTTATTAATATTCTTTAACTTTTCTAGCTGCAAATATGCGATGATTTAATCTTGCTTTATTAAAAAATGGATTAAAATTGATCGTTCTAAAATATTATATAAAACTGTTTTCATAAATAAATTTTATATTTTATTAATTATTAAGATTTTTATAACATAATAAATAATAGATTTGTTTGATGTAAAAAAAATTTAAAACATCGTATAGTCATATGAATATAAAACAATATTATCTAATGGTTTTAACGCTATTTATTCAAAGCAGCTACCTGATAACACCTTGCAGAAAAATCTTAATAAACCATATTCTTCTTAAAAATACTACCGTTTCTTTAAACTTTTTTGCAAAAATAATTATGAAGTTAATATTTTAGCTCTTTATTTAAGGTATTTTATAAACATAATATGATTAAGTTTTATGAGACGCTAAGGCAGTTGCGTGACCGATTATTACACATTTATGTACTATCAATACAAACGACGTCAAAGCAAAGAGTATTATATTATATATCATATAATAAGTCTTCATGCATATATTTATATAATTAATGTAAAATGGGTTCGATTAATGCACTTAAAATAATAAGGGATGTTGAAAATTGTTTTATACGGTCAATTTGCTTTTAAATTTATTCCGATAAATTTAATTCGACTATAACCAATAACATAATAATGATTTTAAGATATGCTTACATTATTCAATAGGTATGTAAAATAGCAGCTTGTTAGCGTATTGTGTTGATTGTCGTTATATAAAATAGTAAAAAATACATTTAATGCAATTCTCGTTTACCTGGGTGATATCAATCGAATCATATTGCGGGTAAATTATAAATTAAAACGTTTATAATTAAATATAGTATAATATTTTAAGGCTTTTAGGAACATCATTCGATTGATTACCGCTTTTTATAATATTTTATTATATCATCAGAACCGTGTCTTAATATTTTAATATTTTTAATGAATAGTTATATAATATTTACTACGCTTTCATTATATACACAAAAATTAATCACCATCTCATCGCATTAATTTATTAGAGCAAAAAATATACACAAACACTCAATGAACTCGTTCTGTCCAAGTGGAAAAACTTTTATTTCGTCCAATAAAAGATGTGTCTGCTATATGTTTTTTTTTCTACCTTAACAACCTCTACGGACGTCGTTTTTTTGTTCATCTCGTATTTTTTGTATACAGCTATATGTCCAGACGGCTATTATTAAATTTCCTAAACGGGTATCGTTAATTAACATTCTGTATACATCTGTTTACTAATTGCTGGCAGCTCTCCTTATACAAAGGGTGATTTATTTTACGGTCATAAGTTGTGTGAAACGTTCGAGAATTTTCAATTATAATATAATATGAAATGGGCATATATTCATGAATAATATTATTATATTAAATGAATTATCACTATGTTCTCTCCATTTAAAAAAAAATGTGATTTAAAAATATATTAACTCATTATTGTGGAGTGTGGTTAGGCTTCCGAATTTAATTTATTATTATCTTTTTATAATTATATTTAATAATATATAACTTTAACTTATACTATTTTTATTATTTAAAATTATATTAATGTTTTACAGTAAATTAGTAAATTAAAATTAAAATTAAATTATACATAAATTAAAAAATCTATGAACCAACAAATTTTGTTTAGAATTTCTGCTCTCAGATTTTTACTATAATGTTAATATTTTAAAATAATTAGACAATTAAATAACATACTTTTTTTATTACAAAATTCCATAAGGAAATACAAAAAAATTAAATATTTAGTAACATAGGTTTACGTTATATATGAATATAAAAAATATTTTTATACTCATAACTTTCATAACTAATTGATTTTTAAATTTACATTATAGTCATATTGTACTTTAATGCATTTATTGAGCTAAGAAACGAGATTCTTGACTTCAACATCATTTCAACATGTTCACTCTTTTTCGGCACCCAATGCGCGCATCGTGTAGTAACCGTGTATAAAAAAACAATTCTGAATACTTCCTTACTTTGTTGAGAAATTCATCCGTAACAACAATTTGTGCAATTATTTTGTGCCTTTCTCGTACTACGCTAAGAACAATAACAAAAGTTTATAAATTTATTTTTCAGTATTAGCGCAACAAATTTGTATACATTTATAAATACAGCTTTGGTATTTGAAGTCTTTCAATATAACTGCTTGACTAAATTAGATCGGACGATCGAAGTGAAAGTGTTGCTTGTGCCAATTAGACGTAAGCTCAAATGGATGCAAGTTCCAGCTGAATACTCGATACAAGTCAAAAGCAAGTAAGGTCGGAGTAGCGCAATTCGTAACGTCTCAGATTAGTAACCCTTAGGTATTAGGTTGGATATATTATCCAGAATGAAAAATATGTATTTTTTATATGTAATTACAATGTTACTTAATTTTTTTATCTGCATAAAAACTATTTCTGTAAAAGAGTTTATGTCCGACTGTTGTGTATCCGTTTAAATCTAAGCCGTTGTAGATTTGATAACCTTGCACTTGTCGTTTCGCATTCAACTTGTAAATGTAATACATATTTTTTGCATGTTTACAGGCACGGAATGGTCGTTGGAGCGATTCTTTTAGTTAACCCTATATTGTATCGTACGGTATAACAAAGGCTTACCAACCTGCCAGCGTGTAGTAAACACTAATAACGTTTGTTTTATGGCGCTTTTAACGCGTAAGTTGCAAGATAATTTTAATAACAGCTTGTGGTTGCCACTTTTTAACCACCTGGGTGATTTGGAACAGAACTAGAAACTCAATTTATCTGATGATATTATACCTTCTAGGACTTAAAGGGTATATTATTTGAGTCTATGTATTTAGCAAACGCAACTGTCATAAATGTGCATGATATAAGCACAAATAATGAAACAAAGTTTCATTAAAACAAAATCATGTTTTAGAGTTAATTGCTTTCATCAAAGAAATAGTACATCGCTGGTGTTTCATTATCCTTTAGGTAGGCCGCTAATAAGAATTAAAAAATCTTTTAACAGATAACGTAAAAGTTAACTACAACGTCACGATTATGTTTGTTAGTTATTATTTAATTTTTAAATACAGTGGATTAGACTGCCATTGTAGTATACTTTTGAATTAACGGCTATTATAAATACACATTACAAGCATAATTATGCTGATTAGTATACTCAGCAGCATATTAATCGAGTAAAAATCACTTAAATTTTTAATACTACTGTATTTCGAATATTAATATTTAGTTTACCTTATATTTTTACTAGAATACATTTAGATTTAAATTTTATACTAAACAAAAGGGGATTGTCTCATATAACAATATACAATAATTTACTGTTTATTATGCTCGGTGTGTTTCACATTAATTTACACGACGTAAGGTGCATACATAAAACTAGCATAAATCAATTTAACGAATTTCGTATTAAAATGTGTCTTACACTTTCGGTATTACCGAAATACCTGTATATACCACGGTATTGATATAATACGTCCAGGGCTTAAACGATGCGCTAAATGGGTACTTGGGCGTGAGGCGTTGCCAGACATTTCTCTAAACAACCTGGTTGATGGGGCACCGGCTATTAATGAGGTTCGGAATGAGGGTTTTCAGATTAAACGTTACAAAAAATGGATATAAAAAAATAACCACGAAGATAAATTACTGTAGAGCAACGAGGAAACCTTCCAAACACACACGCCTAACCCTAATGACTAATTTCGAATCTCACGGTGTTGATTGTGTGTGTGTGTTGGTAGAAGATTCACAAATTAAGATTCAATATCACGATCATCCACGATTCTTACCTGGCCAAACTAAATATTTGTGATAATAACGCACCTCAAGGCAGGGGCATTCGTGAGGTGTTCGTGATGTAGCCTACCTTTTTTATATATTTTTTTTGATAGAAACTTTCAAGTTTAAGCTTGGTTGTGTTGTGTTACGGAAGCGATCGATTTTCTATCATTAACACGTTTTATATTATAACAAATTGAGTGGTGTTAGAATATATAAGATCGTTAAAAAAGTACATTGTATGTAGAACGAGCAGCTGTATTTTATTAATGGAAAAGCGTGATGTAGATTAAAAATAATAATTATGGATGTGATTAAATATTAATGTGTAAAATTATGATAAATTTAATTCGTAATATGTACAGTGGAATAAGATTAAATAAAAAACATTCAAAGTATTGCTTATTTTTGTTTAAATTGTAAACAATAAAAATTTTTTTTACTCATATTTACTTTATTGAATGATATAAAACTAGCTTTCTTATCTGGTTTTACGTGCATTTTTAACACTTGAGTAGAACATAATATTTTATGATTAATTATTTTCATTTACCATCACACTTCGTTCATTACAATGGGACATAAAATAGACCAGCAGAGAAGCGTTTATAGTTAATTCCAATTTCTGAAGACAAACGTAACGCTTTAAGCGAAAAGTCGTAAATTAAAAATCACTATAAATCAATAGCATAAAAACCAAAATTAAGTGGAAATATTGAAGATTCACTAGGTGTAAACTACTAAATACATCAAATTTTAAGAAACTGCCTCTAGAAAATTCTACTGTAACTAAAAGCAAAATAATGTCTTTATTACTTCGTATTTTTTTCCAAAAAGAAAGTGTACATAAGTTAACCAATTGCATGTATACTTTTGTAAGGGACTGAAAGTTAAATTTTAAATGTAAAGGTAAATAAATATAATTATAGCTTAATACATCGGCAGAAGTCTACTATAAACATTTTAGTATTCTACCATCTATTCACGAGTCCACTTTTTCTAATTTGGCTGAAATTCTTTCATTTTTCTCTAATTAAAAATGTCAAGAAGCTGGAGAATGGGATTTATACATGCAAATAACAAATTATTGCTGGAAATTAATAATATATATTAGATAAATAGACAAGTATTATTTTTATTTTAAATGAGATGCAATCTGCCTATTTAGACAATAATAATTGGTAAAGGAAAAAAACAGTAAAAGAATAAAAAAACATGTAGGAAGTCTACCACTTGAGGCTTCCTTTAAATAATTAACATAATATTATAGTGTGTTTAATTAAGTTATATTATAGTCTTATCTCCATCTTATAATATTATCTTAATATATATGTTAGTTGGTAGTAATTTTTATGGGGGTCATAATATTTCTAATGTTATTTAAATATATTTGCTATTTTTATTTGCTTATTTAAGTATATTGTGTGGAAGCAGTCTCTTAATTTTGTAGAGTAGTCCAGGGTGCCACACTTCAAAAAGATGGGTTATATCTAATAATACTGATGAGCAGTATTTATAAATTTCAAAGCCTTCGTTGATATAACTTGCCAACCTATTGACTATTGTAGAATGGTTTTGATTGATTGATTTAGTAAGAAATTAAGATCCTTTATTACAATATATTTTTTAATGCTTAGGCCATAAAATATACTTATTGGTTTGTAGGAGGCAATATCATCAGGTTCTTTTGCTGGTTTCAGTAAAATTACAATTTTAAGCAACCTTTTATTGAGCTGGAAAGTAGTTTAAATAGGGTTTTAGGCTATTATTTTATCACTTTTCCGCTTATTAGGTCATATTCCAGTGTCTTCTTGGCATAAATATATTTTATTTTTAAATTAAAATATGTTTTAATATTTTTTTTTCTAAGCAATGGATTAAAAATTTAAAACAATAGGTTAAAAGTCTTCACGCGTGCACCACTTCGAGTTTCAAAACAATATGAAATATTTATAAAAAAATATAAAAAAACATAAGGCACATACATATATTTTACGATAAACAATAAATTGTTTGTTTCATGCGAAATCATTATTTAACAAATACTTTGAAATTATTACACTTAAACAAAAATGGATTTTTAACGTTTATAATATTTTATATTGCTTATTCAAAATATAAAACGTTTCCATTTACTTTTATCTATGTATAATAAATAAAATAATTCTTATTGCATAAAAGCAAAATTTCCTAATAATAAAATAAATTTAAGTATGTCATATTTTAATACCTCTTTTATGATACTTACAAAACTAATAAAGTTGCAATCATGTACCACTTTTCTTCGAATTTCCTACAACTATAACTCTTTGTGCTAATTCACATAAAGTAAACTCAAATAAATATCAACACGCCGTTATACCTACCGTATTATATCAATCAATTTTTTTTTTATTCTTGAAAATAATTTTAAATATATTGAATCTAATAAAAATTCATAGCCAACATACCCTATATAAAATATATAAAGCTTTCCTCATTCATTGAATGCTTTCTTTTTTTTGTGTTTGCAAAAACCAACACGATTCTCACACAATCCGTGCAGGATATGTAAGTAAAAGATGCAGGGGCATCACACAGTCCGGCGTCCGATCCGGCACCTCCTCATTGTGTCGAAACGTGACTCGGTTAAGTGGAATATAGATGGCGCCAATCGGTTCATAAATAAATAATGACGCTTCGGTCACGTACCGACAATACTAAATTTACCGATTGTACCGCGGACCATACCTCCCAAATAGAATGTATCATTGTCAACGTGTACGCGAAAACAAAAATATTCATAGGTAAATATGACAATTTGATTTTTCAGGAAGTTGGTATTCAAACTGGTAGTCCTGGCAAAATAATAATAATAAATAGCTTAAATACAATATATACATCAACTGAGAGTAATTAGTTCAGAGCACATCATTACTATTCGGGAGCTTGTTAAAAAGTTTGACAGCTGCGCTTCACATAGAAATCAAATATCTTCTAGTATTGTATAAAAATACCGACCTAACTTAGCATATTAGAAATATCATGATTTATATTTTTTTATGGGAAGTCATATGAGAAATCTTCTTTGTCCCTTAGTTTATTATAAACTAGTTCATTTATATTAAAAAAATATTTTTTTAATGGGAACATTGGTATTTTAATGTCGTTTTTTATATTTATTTTCAAAATTAAAATAATGTATGAAATCCAAACGAGAACCATAATTATACCTACTGTTAATTTATTACTTCTAATCTATTGGATATGATAGAGCTTTTATATAGTATCTTAGTATATAAGTTTCTGATTTTTTGATTGTGTTAAAATGTTTTACAATAAAAATACTAGCACAAAATGTCACATTGAATTATGAACTCAGTCAAACGAAAAAAAGTACGTGTAATGTTTATTGAAATCCTTACTCACGTCTAGAAAGTTAAACTTCAAGGGTTTCCACTGAAAATGGGTCATAAATATGTAAAAGGAAATCATCACATTGAGAACTTCTGCCAGATTGCACTCGTAATCATAAAAGTTCTGCTATATAATTTCATTCATAAGCTTTCGTATCCGTGATTCTATTCAAAGTTCAAAGAGCAACTTTCTTTTTTTAATGTGTGAAGAATATATTTTATGAAATTTTGTTTCTATCTTACTTACATACTTTAGTTATAAAACGCTTGGCTATACTTTAAATTATATACAACAATAGTTTTGCTATAAATATAAGATCATATGTAAAATTATACACTGATTCTCAACATGTCATTGAAAGACTTTTTTGGATATAAATTTTTTTTTGCTTAAACTGTGTATTGAATTTTTTTTGTATATTTAACGTTTGATTACAATTGGCTATAATATTTAATGCACATCAAATTTGTACATAGCTAAGAATTCCGCTCCTAAGTTTTCTTAGTATGTATAGTTATAGGCTATAGTTGAAGGCAATGAAAAAATATCATATATGTTAGTAAATGTTTTTTTTAAGTCAAGTTATATTCTCACTATAATAAAAATAATTTCTTTGTCAATCTCCCAGACAAGATAGATTAAGTTGCATATGGAATTCGAACCTTTGTCTTTCGGGTATTATCCACTGACTCTACCACTGGTTTATTGTGCTTGCTATGTTATATTGATCATGAACTACTAACAAAGAAGATCATTTCGAGATTTCAAACTTATATTTATAATTTTACAATTTATAGTCATCTACTTCTTAATTTAATCGTTTATATTCATCGTGTTTTGAAAATAACTTCACTATGCACCAACATTTAATTTATTTGACATATTTCTTAGTATTATAAATCAGTGCTTGCAAATTCGGCGCCCCCCAAAAATTTGCGCCCAGCGCACGCGCCCTGTAATTCCTCGCCGTTTGTATTGACACGTGAACAGAGTTAATGCTGGCGAATTTTTGGCTCGTGTGCATTCAATTACAACACTTTTTTCTCTCTCACTAATGTAGAATGATCAGTAAACCAAAAGACGACAAGAATCTTTTCGTTTCAAACAGGGGCCATTGTTTAACGACACTCTCTCGGATAAAATTTACATACAATACGGCAAATTACTGATGAATAATGTTCAGCTTCCAAGTTGACAATGAAGCGCATAAAACGTTTATAAAAATGCTTAACCACCTTTAAAAGTATTATTTTGCAAATTTTATGCGGGTCGAGAGTTGTATCGATTACACATGGTTATAAAAACTTTTTTATCTGTGGGTAATATGATAATAAAAAAATCTGTTGAAGCAAATAATACTTTCCGTCGGGTATTAATAGTATCGATACCGTCAATCGTATAGAATTAACGTAATTCCAATTTATCACAAATAAAAAATAATATACCCATTACACTAAATACAAAAAATAACTTAATCTATAGTTTAAATAGCACACTGATCTTGGCATTAAATATCATAAAAATAATAGAACAAGAAAAACAACAATTTTTTTAAGCTATTTTTATACAAACAATCACTTTTCTGTTTAAGAAAATCTTAAAATTTATTTCAAAAAAAAATTTTAAATTAAAATTAATATTTACAACAAAATTATATTCTACGATAATCGAACATGAAATTACAATTAGGAATATTTTTTATTTTGTTGTTAATAAATATACTAAACTTCCAAGTCCTAGTAATAATTTTCATAAGCTTAAACATGTACTATTTTTTATACATGTAAAAGTTTATTATACGTTAAGATTAAGATTAAAAATACTTTAAAATATGGTACAAGTTGCTTTTTAAAACCATTTTCAAGTTCATAAAGAAAATTTAAAAACAAGTTAATATAAATTAAAGCAAAAACAAAAAATCTTCTAAATATTTTAAATTTTAAATACACAATTTAAATATCTTAAATTATATTAATACTATGTATTTAATTAGGGACTGATAATTAAACATATACTTATAAAGTAAGATGTGTTTTTAGGAATTTTATGTTCATTCTTAAATTAACCGTTTCTGGATATCAGTCGGTTAATATTAGTGTTTTTAAAACCGAGAATTCTCAATTCTCAAGAAATTACATAATGCTTGTTTTTTTATTTTTAATAATATTCCACAACGCTGATTTTTTTATACCGCCTCATAAGATAGGGTGAGTCCGTGTCAGATGTTTAAAAATATGCATGCCATCTTTGAAGCTTTTAATAAAGTTAGATAAATTTTGAATGGCAAAAATTATATACGTTTTTCATAACTACTGTAATAGGGTTAATTTTGACCTTACGGACTCACCCTATCTTAATTATGACTCTTACTTTGACATCTAAGACATTAATAATCAGATTAGAAGAAACTGTTTAGCGTAAAAATCGACAGACTGCAAAAATGTATGGGGGCTATCCACAAAATAATGAATACCATAAATCTCATTTATTAAATAATCAAAAGATTATCTTCATCGCGCACAAAATATGAAAAATGTAAAGTTGCAGGAACAATTATTAACAATTTTCTCTACGAACGTCCAAAATTCCATCCTAACTTGACGCTCTGTAGTCAATCAAAGTGGATCTGTTCTGATCTTTCGATGATTCGCGTCAGTATTCTATTAAAGTTTGTTCTCATATACTTTTTATAAATAAATAAATAAAAACCCAACTGAATAATAGAAAAAAAAATTACATAATTTAATATGTATTGTTAAAAAACATAATTCTAATGCCCCTATTTTATTTATGTTTAATAAAATTTGAGCTTTATTGTTATTTTTTATTATTTCCATAGAAAATTTATATGAGATATAAATTTTAATGCCTAAAAAATATTATTTATTTTTAACCATTGATTAAAATGAAACAACCGTGAAATCGCAAATCAATTTATTTCTCTCAAAGCAAATCACCAATAATCAACGTCCAATTGTAACTATAATGATATAGTAACGCTGCATACGATATCGTACACTATTTGCATTCTTGATGATAGTATACCGATATTTTTTCAAGCGTAAAATATTTTACCGTATTTATAATAACAAACAACCCAAAAATAATTACTATATAATTCCACGTCAAAAAAAATCACACATAATAGCCGGAAAGTCGATTTCTACTGTGATTATGAATAAAAATTTACGAGTCTAGTAGCCCGTAGTCAATATTCATTATGGCTGTACACAATGCGGGCATTTAATAAACGCATTTATCAATATTTTATTTTTTTAAGAAAATTTATAAAAAAATATTTAATTTATGTATAAACATACATTTTTAGTCTACGTGTAATTGCATACATCATAGGTGTCTGTTTGCCCATGTAAATTGATTGCAAGTTAACAAGCTGCTTCGAAATTACCATAAACGTGAGCGAGATAGAGATATTCAATTGCTATATTGTTATGGTGGCGTAGAAGCGAGAAAGAACATACTAAAATAAAGCATGTCAGAAGTGATAATATAATGTACTGAAAAAGAGCTTTAACGATCTCCTCGGGTACAGTCAGTCGATTAGTATGCGAAACGGTTAATGTTATAATATTTGTTTTGTCGGAAAGTGCGTTTATTTTATCAGTGTTAATCACCCGTTGGCTGTGTATCTAAATTAGTATAAATATTAATCATGTTGTATTATTTATTGTATCTGTTTCATTTTCAATACAATAAAATCATATTACAAAATGAATATTTAATTAAAATAAAAATGAAACATCCCTTTTAAAACTGCTTAAATATATAATTTTTTAGTTTATTACTATTACAATTAACTAATGATTTTTTTTGCAAGATTATAACATTGCAAAAAATCTAGTATATTATTTTCTTAAGAGAAAATTTATATGTTTGAAATTAACTATATATTGGAACTGCTTAACTATAAGAAAGAAAAGACATTGTTGAATCAAACAAAGCTAGCTGGATATGATAATTTAGTACTGACTCAAGTGTTCTATATTAATAACTCAAATACCAATCCAATGAAGATAATTTATTTTTTGTTCAACAGCGTAAAGATTATATTTTTAGACACTAAGTTATATTATATCCATAATTTATTGTGAGAAATGATTCATAGAATATTTCGCAAGTGAAAGTATTTATAGTATCTGTCATCTGTCAGGAGATTTGCGATATTATTATCGTAATGTCTAATCAGTGATGTTTTGAAAGAATGTCGTTTAATATTTCACAGCAGTGTTACAATTATGTCCTTTACTCTATCATCAGCAATGTCAGCACACAAAAAAATACTATTTCATTAGGGCCAGAATATTCTTATTTTCAATAAAAAAATATGAATTATACCCCTTGGTTGTTTTGCAAAATAGAAACTATTTCATGTCATTACTAATCATTTACCTTTTTGAGCTTTATAACATCAACATTTGTTAGCATTTATTTGATATTATATCAAACAACGATATATCGTTGTTTAGCAGCCAAAAGGTTTAGTGATAGCTATGAGGAGTTCATAAAATATTATAATATTGCAAAAATATATAAATATATTAAAAGTATTCATTGCCATTGTGCAGATCAAATGAGTCATATTTGACGTTAATTACTATGTAATATTCATTATTATAATCAAAGGATTACGAAATTATAGAATTTTTTTTTTAATACAATATTATATAACATAAAAGATAGATTTTTACAAGGCGGTATCTCGCAACTAACTTTAAAATATTACAATCGTGTAGTTCACGAGATAACCTATATTTTTACGACTAATAAATTCACATTCTTATCAATTAAATATTAATCTTAACGTATACAAAGTAATTATAATTAAATTTTATTATTCAACAATATGATCAATAAAATATACAAAATGCTTCTCAGAAAAATATGAGTAATTTTTGTCTTCAAGAATAAGAAAAAAATAACTACAAATGTTTTCATAGTATAAAAATTAAAAAATACATTTAAAAGTAAACATGCATACATAAAATTATAATCTAAATTATCCGCTTAAATATTTTAACGTGTGAAAAATATTCAATACGTCCCGACGTGAACATAAAATATTTATTTTGTGCGTCATTAGTATAATTTCTTTATTTATTTCAACGAACATCCGAAACGATGAGACATAATCGATTAAATTGTAAATTATTCAATAGAATCGTGTTAAATAACAACGCAAGATAAACATTAAACATTTACATACATATTTATACGAAAGAATCAAACGTCCGTGCGATGTTTAACTGTGAAATGTTTATAGCCACAATATCGTTAAACGAAATAAATAATATTGCAATATTAAAGTTGTTCACTCTTGTGCGCGTTGAATATACATAATATTTTAATACGAACAGTTAAAAACTCATTTTGAATAATTTTCATCGGTGAGTATATTTCCTCATTTGTGTGCTAATAACAAATATATTATATCTTAATCACGATCCTGTCTAGGTGAATAGAAAAATTAATTATATATGCGAGAATCGTTCCTAATAAGAGAGCTCGCTCACATTCGAATGGCCCAAGGGGAACGGTTCTATTGTATATTATTATTAGAAAACTTACTTGGTTCACATTAATGAATATACTATGTTATACATTATGCTTTTAACACGTTTGAATAACTTACAAATTGTTTGTGTCGAGTACATTGTTGATTATTTTAACGCTCAAAGTTATTTATAACCATTTTAGTAATCACAAAAAAAATGATAAATGTGATCTATCATGTCTATTGAAATATTTAAACCCCTTTTACAAGATAAAATATTTTTTTATTTAAATAAATAAAAATATATATAAAATATTATATATTATTATTGAAAATAATTTTTCAGTTATATAATAAAATTAAATTTTTTTTTTAATAATTTTAAATTCATAATCTGTAATTTAAATAATACAAAAAAATATTTTGAAAAAACCATATCTCTTGGTTCATAAATACCGGCTTTATTTTTCTAATAGATCTCTTATTCCAAGCTATTTAAAGACACTTTTAAAATCATGCTAATCTTAATCATAAATATTAAGGTTAAGTACAAAATGAATAATTTTTGTTGATTAAAGAAAAGTATATATTGATGTTTTTATGGTCCACACGTGACACAGCAACAAAAAATTAAACATTATAGAAACATTTATTTTCCAAGCTAATTATCAACAATCTATTGAATGTTATAGAGAAGATCACCAAATTAAATAATTGTAGCCACTTAAAGCCTTAATTTACCAATGTCTAGAAATAAATATTTTAAGTAATTTTCGATAAATGTCAAATATGTGCTATAAAAATATAATTGTAAAATATGCAAATAAATGGGAAATTTTAGAGAAAATTGCGAGCATGATTTTGTCTCAAAATTTTTGGAAGGCAAGATTATTTTTAGCTCATTTAAATTTTGCAAGTACAGAGTGTGTTTACTTTTCTGTTCTTAATTTGGAAGTGTCTATCTTTCAGATAGAATTGGATAATTTATAAGATGTTATGTGAAAGCAGTCTCATCATTTTTTAGAGTAGTTTAGGATGCCACGCTTTGTCTAAATTTTTATGTTATATCTAAGAATACGGCTGAACTGAATTTTTTTATTTTCAATGTCTGCATTGATATATTCTGGCAATCTATGATCTTGATTATTACAATAGTAAAGTGCTTATTTATAAATTCAAATTATTAATTTGATAAGAGATTAAATTTCTCTCCTACCGATTTCATTATTTTTATTAGTAATTTTCATAAAAAAATTTGACACAGTAAATAAATTAAAATATAAAAAAATATTAATCATATGCTAATAACAGAACTATTTTTCTAAGCAATGTAAGAAATATATTTAAAAGATCTACTTTTAATATGCAAATATTTAGAATCAGTACAAATAATTTTCCCAGATTTAATCGTTAAACAATCTATGTACATTGCCAGTTTATACAAACTACATTTATAGCATTTCAACTTTAAGTATACAGTAATAAAAAAATCGTGACGATGATTGAATGAATTAATCAATCAAAAAATCGGTTTTCTCGAGTATACACCTTATTTAAAAATTAGTAGAACAAATTATGAAATCGCTAAAAAGCATATGAAAGGATTATATAGCGAAAATAAACCAATGTAGCTTAGCTAATTTAAAAATCGCTACCATATTTTTGTTCATGTCCTATTTTTATTTATTAATTTATTTTATTATTATGCAGTAACATGACGTAAAACCTCTTGTATAAACAAAATCATTAAAAACACATACTACATAATGCAATATTACATAAAACACATATAACATTTCAGAATATAATATATTTTATTACTTTTTTTGACACATTTGTAGTTTAAGTTTTGTGATTAATTAAATATATTATCGATAACAATAAGCTCCTTCAAAAGATTGTTAAAACATATTTTTACTGTTTTTGATATTAAATGCTTAAATAGTTTTGTGTTTCACTATAGTTCAAGATATTTAAGGTATTTTTCTCTTGACCTAAAATCTTGATTGTAAAATTCTATATATAAATAACGTCAAAATCTGATACACACCGTATCAAAAATATCCCAGACAATCGTTCAAACTATTATACGTGACATTTTACATTAAAGCATTTAAGTTAATACAAATGTTTACGATCGGGCATAATAAAAATATATCGTTTTCTACTGTAAGCTCGTTACTCAGCCGTCATCTCTTAATGGTTTCCGTCGCACGCGTTTTGTCTCTTTGAACATTTCAATACAGCCTTTATAGTCGTTATAACCGAGCATGGCGCGTAAACATCGCGAATCCTACGCAACTGCATACACCACACCACAAGAACACCATCGAAGTACAAATGGTAAATCGTCTATGTATTCCAAAGACGTAAGAATAGTGTAAACGCTTCGTACACAATACAATATCTCACTTTACCTGATATTGAAAATGAAGGCAAATCATAAAAGTCTTTATTTAATATGTGTATAAAGATCAAATTCGATTAAATTTGCCGTTGGCTTTTCCTTGAAATACGATCGTTTTGATCGCTGATAAATTGGATTGAATCTTTCTTTTATATTAGCACTTGAGAATAATTTATTTGAAATGAAGGAATAGGTATGGCTTTATTAGCGGGCACGTATCGTATTACAGCTATGTGTATGTATGTAATTTTAACGAAAATTTATAAGCTTTTAAACGTTTAATTAAATTCAAACTGAAAAGTGGAAGTGGAAGTATTAAATTGAATAGTCTGATAGGTGCAATCTTAATTTTAAAGAAAATTATATATTTATACTTTATTACTAATGAATCGGTACTGACTTAAAATCTGTAATATATTATCAAGGTGTTTTTTAAGAAAATAAATGTTTCATCGAATTATTTGAGAACATTCGATGACATTAATTTATGAAGGAATACTCCATCACGTATGATATTGGTAAATCCATACTTTATAAAAGCGGAATTATATCTTAAAATTAATAAAAAAAAATCTAGCTAATAAGAATAAAATAATTATAATTACATAATGTCAAATAAACCTCCTTTGGGCAATTTTCTTTGGTTTCGTTCCAACAAAACTATCACTTTCTAATGATGTACATAGAAGAAGACTGGTAGTTCATTTTCAATTTTTAAAATGTCACTATAAAAAATTGTTTAAAGTAACGAATCCAAAGACAGTTTGCTGTTAACTATACTAAAATGCATTGTTCACTTGTTCTTGTTTAAGCGGCAATGCTCATTTTAAGGTTCTTAATCTGTGTCACATCCGGCTATAAAAATAAATATTTCGGTCGATTATAAATTTTTTTAAAAAAGAATATATATATATGTAATATGACAGTAACTGGTAGTCAACTTCTACGGTATGATTGTGTTAGTTCAGTGTCCGTGTTTTTTGGATAAAAAGTGGAAGCTGTGACGTTCACTGCTTTAGCCCGTAGGCTTCATAAGATTCTCATGTCGTCTGGACGAAGTACCGTTACAAGAAAAAACATGCTTTATCTCTTTCTTCGTTGCGTGCGACACCCCTCCTACTTTTATTTCTAGGGGATAGACGTCAGTTCTGGATTGTTAAATGAATAAATTTGATTAGCCTACAATACCACTAACTTCATTCTATAATTTTGCTACTTATGTATCTGATTTTTTTAATTTTGCACAGAATTTCAAAGTTTTTTTAAATAAATTAAATTATTATAGTCATTATTAAATGTCTTCCTACTATTGTTGTTTCCAAAAGCAATAAAATATTTGTATTTAATATAAGAAAAGAGCATTATTATATAATAAAAATAAAATGGTGAATATTTCTTTAGAAGCGCAGGGTAACACCCCCTCGGTGTATGGCTGAGAGGCAAATAATAGTGGATTCTAATTAGAATGTAACGGTAAACCGTCGAGTTCGATAGGGAATCTTATGATGCAGCCCGTAGCATATTAGTGCTGTCTCAACTACATGAATTTCAGGTGTAATGAGTCAATGCGATGAATTGCGGCTCAAAAAATGTTCAGCGTAAATTCTTTTGTATTTATACTTTAAGAAATACAGGCTATATCTATTATTGTTTCCCAGTGATTTTATTTTAGGAGCGCTAGGATACTTCATTGGCAACTCCCAAAAATTTATCAATGGCATGATTGACAACATACAGAATTAAGGATAGTTCGTACTTATATTATAGAATCTAATATTTAAGTTAAGTAAAAAAAAAGGCAAACAATAATTAATTTTAAAAAGAATATGTTTCACTGATACAGTTGCAATTTGATTGATATAATACAATGTAAAAACCTTTAGTTGCAATTGAAAGGTAGATAACCTTTATTTATATTTTATTTTAATATATTTATAAAAATCTCTATAATGCCACCTTATTTTTAATAAATTTACATAACATTTAAATTTTAATATTATGATTTTCACTAATTAATTAAATACTGTAATCGTATTTCAACGCAACATAAATTTATCCTAATGATGTGCAATCAATTAGCAATGTTTTACTATCATGAATTATAAATTAAAATTAGTCTTATGCAAATAACGAGTCTTGTAAGATTTTTTATCTACACAGGAAAATTTACATAATTTCTTATCTCAGTCGATAAAATCGATATGCAATACATCAAAATTATTTGTAAAGTTCACGTCTAAGTTCACGTTAGTATTTTTATGAGATTGGCATAAATCTCACAGATTCGATTGATATGAGTTTGACAATATAGACCAATATATTTATGTATATATATTTATTATAGATAAAAATTAATATATTTAACCTATTGATTCGATGATAAAATTTTATTATTCACTCGGATAAACATACATTTACCACTCGCGAACGTGTTCGATGAATTTCTAGTCAGATTGTGCAGATTTATTGCATCCACGGGCTGTGAATCGAATGGAATTAATTTCTTACAATATGAATAGAGCTTATTAATCAGATACGAGCCGTGAGCAAACACATTTTGGCCCTAATGATTATTAGGTTTCGATGGGCCAGGTACGGTTTATCTGACACCGTGGGCCTTACATAAGTTGCAGCGTAATCATGGGCAACATTATCACTCGGTGTGTGTCTATCACAATAATCTGAGAGTTTATACAGCGTTCAAAAGTCGTGCCCCCATCTGTTAGCCTGACATCTTCATAATTCGTTTGGAGGCGGATGGACACTAGTAATACTGTTATAGCTTTATATATGTACGTGTTTTTTGTATCACTCCATTGCCTATTAAATTGATAGTTCTACGTGTAAATTGAAAGCGAGATATGTTACAAATGCAAATTTTACTGGTGAGCTAAAAATATTTTATTTCGCCACATACTAGAATAAATATGAGCTATAAAACGTACGATTAAAAAATAAAAACCAACTGAGATCATCGTTTATACATAAATATTAATATAACAAAGCATTAATTACTACAAAGATAACTGAAAAATAAATATTAAAAATGCATTGATTTACTTACTTCTACGTTGTCCTTATTTCGGGATATTTTGACAAGATATATATTATAACATATTACAAAAAATGATTATAATAACAGTTTTTACGAATGGTTTATATATTGAAAAGCTTGTAAATCTACGCAAATATATGAATATTTTTTAATATAAGTGTAATAAATATCTGACTTAACCAGTTTCCCTGCTTGATATTTATAGAAACATTAAAATTAAACTAACGATTTCTGTATACTTTATGCAATTAATGGCAGATTTATATCCTGTTTTTATTGCCCATTTGATTGTCCAATCTGTGTTTCTATATATTTTCAAAAGAACACTCACAATAAATATATTATAATAGTTAAAAAATGAAATATTGTACATAAAAACTATTTGTTATAATAAAATATTATTAATCAGGTTGTAAAAAATATAGTTGATTTATCAATGCGTGTACAATTAATTATGTAGTATTTAGTATTAAAAGATTTACTACTAAATTACTTGTTACGACTAAGTAAATGTTAAGGCCAAGAGATGAGATTAACGGTCAACCAAGGAACGTGAAATCTTTTCTCATCCCCAATAAATGATTAAATGACGTTCTTTACTTTTTGCTACGTATTGCTATTTTACTTTCAGCATTCTGATACTTATGATTTGATATTATACCAATCTTTCATCAATGAACCCAAACTTTAAGCACGACGGCTGAACATTTTGAGTTAAATCTAGAGTTAAAAGTTTGCTCATATAAGTTATGAAAAATAGTAGCAGAATTACGATAACCTTATCAGAAATTCGAGAGTATGTTTTCCTAACGGTAGTCTGAAAAATAGCAATAGGAATAAAGTTAATTAAAACTACAAAATTGAACTAAAGAACACCTAAGTTCTTAACTGTTTACTATAGCTTCTAGCTAATCAAAGCTCTGGTATAGAAGTGTGTCATATTTAGAACGTATGATAATGTAATTATTTTCTACATATTATTATGACCTATGCAATTACAAGTCAATGATTATGAATAGTTTATTTTATTAACACGTCTTATTTAATTAGCTGAGTTCGTTTTGTAAAACTTCAAATACCCGTTATTGTGTTTTGGTAAAGCGACATACTTAATAAATCTCTGACAATGATGAATTAGCACATCTCTAAGCTTTCATTATCACATATTCACGTGAAACTTGTGCTAGAATACCTTTTTCGTACTGTTGATTGAATTAATATGTTTTCAATATATTATAATATTAGATTAGAAAAATATATGTCTATAAAATTTCTTCTTATTAGGAAAAGATAGTAATTGCTATACATAATTTATTTTTATTAGATAATTGCTATAATAAAATTAATTAACCATATACTTTGTCACAGATTTCACGACACAATAGATCTGATGTACAACAGTGTTACTATCGCACACCGAACCCACCTAGATGGATCGAGATAGTACGGCCTGGCTGGGTAGAGCAATTTAAAAACAAATAAAGGTGTCAGTTCAGCATCACAATACAGCCCGCGGGGGGCTGAGACATGAGAGTTATCTTATCACATAAACATAACTATGAAAGACTCTTTTTTTTATATTGTAGTTAGTTAAGTTAATCATTGCGATACGCCAACCGTTCGCTGTTGGGGAAATACGGTCAACGGTATCGATTGACATGTCAAACCATGTAATTATCGACACGCGAGTGCCATTGTTCAATTTTAAATTAGATACAATTATACAAAAGTAAACACTATATGTGTCAATAAATCTTAAACATGAACAAGTCGAAATAAATCATTTGTAATGTAGAGAAAGTTTTGCACATCTAAGCTTACATATAAAATTTAATTTATTATCAATTTAATTCTAAAGCTTTTTTGTTTAATTTTAAAAGGCAGCTACATCCACTTTATAATATATACATATTTACACAGCTATATTATGTATATAGCTTATCAATTATATATGTGTAATAGTTTTGTTGGAAAAATATGTGTAAAGATTTATTGTTTATGTGTTTTTATTATATTTATGTATGTATGTATGTACTGTAATTAAAATTACTTTAGAAATATTACTTTTAAATCAATAATTTATTAAGTTGTATATTGTAGTATTTTTTAGGAACGGATGTAAAAATATGGTCTCAAGATTAATTATTCTAATGTCTTAATTTTTTAACTGAAATTTGATACGTTATCGGAGTGTCGGAATGAAGATATCGTTACGCTTTTTAGAAGTAAATAAATAATGTAGCTTTTATATAAAATGAAATGTGAAAGTGTATTACATATTAATCTGATTGTGGGATAGTATATGGTATTTTTAATGTAGTAAATCTTACATATCTAAATTTTGATGTAAAAAAATGATTAAATAAATAAAAAATATATATAAATTGAAATGAAAGAATTATACTAAACGTTTATTAACTGCAGTTTAAATATATACAATTAAAAGATTAAAAAATAATATGTTAATAATTATTTAAATAAAATGTACTTATAAACTTTTTATTGACGAATAATATGCAAATCAATCATAGAAACAAAAAATACTGTCAGAACAGAAATTTGTAGATAATAGATCTAACATTACTTTTAAATTTTTGATAAAATATTATATGTGAATAAAATAAATAATTTAAAACATAGATAATATTTAAAATGTAAGGGTTAAAAAAACGATTCTACTCCGATCATTCTGTTGACATTGACATTTCAGCTACAGAAGAGTTTACCAGGTGTCAGCCGCAACAAAGTATGCCTGAAGTCTATAATTGGTTGTGGCAAATCATGGCCCAGCTAAGTGCAATGTTCCATTTATAATGTGCCAAAATTATAACTGCCGCTAAAGTTGTGGGGATTATTCTTTAAACTTGCGCACTAAAGCATCGTAAACACTGTCATTATAAGGATGAACGTGACAAAATACTGTAACTGAATGGACCACCACAATAACCCTCGTTATGTCCAGAGAGAAAAAAGGGAACAACAACAGTCGTAATTACCCTCAGATGCAGAGAAAATAAAATTATTTGTTGCGTAGCAGTTGCGGAAACAATATACCATCGGACAACAAAAAAGGCACCATTAAAATTAGCCCGTTGCACAATTTGACCTTTAAATATGTCCATCAACCAAATTTCACTCTCTAGAGGCATGGTTTCGTTGGTCAAATAAACAAGTGCAACAATTGGTTGAATGTTATGATTCTATGGTATTCAAGAAACGAATAGCCAGAAAGGAATAGACATCGAGGAGCACCGTCAGCAGGGCCGCCGATAGCAAACTCGGGTCTTGGGAACAATAATGATTCCGGATCTCATGCCATAAATAGCATTTTAAATATTTTTTATCATCGTAATACAATTTCTTGAATAAATAGTTAACCCTTTCTATGCTAAAAATAAATATAAAAATTATCCACTGTTGCGACATATTTTCTGAAATCATATTTTATGCGAAATATTTTAATTAGGCATTAAAAGTTATTAAAAATAAATACTCATAATCTTTGCTGCTCAGTGTTGCTATAAAATGAATTTTTAGTCAAGGTCAAAAGCAATAAAACGCGTTGAAATTTATCAAGCGTTTATATTAGGACAATAACAATATTATGAGTGTGAATCAAATAAAGCACATCTTAACCGAATTTAGAACATAAAATATCATTTTCATAGACATTTATCAATCAATTAACTTTACTTACAATGTGTGCAGAGAATTTCATATATACAATTTTTAATACTAGATTCGTATTATAACATCGGAAACTCAACGTCCGTTGTTTGCTGAAAAAGAGAGCAGTACTCAGATTTCGATAAAATTGGAATTAAGAAACTTAATCGCAGACTCAACAAATGCTTTGATTAATACAGGGGTACTTAGGTGTTATTTTAAGTCATGTATATCGATTCATTTAAAAACATTACTGTACAGTTACACTAATTACTCATAAAACATTCACAAACCTCAGAAAAATGTCACATGGTCATTAAATAATTTAACGTCTATTTTTACGGGTTATTGTCCAATATATTGAAACGTCACGAGGATAGGCGGAGGTGTCGTTTTATCCGTCGAATATTTTATTTATCTAAGCCATTAATTGAACACAAATCGCTTGTTTAATGGTTAAACAACAAAACTGGCCGGTGTATCGGGTTACGCGCGTGGAATGTCGAAAATCTTGTAAGGTCTTTTTTAAAACACACCTCGCAGAGGTCCGCGATGCACCAAATGTGACCTCCCAACACACGCATACAGACAAACATTATTATCGATGGTGTCAACGGCGACGTGAAAAAAATGACCGTGACCAAGCAACGGGCGCGAAGCCTTCAGACCGTTCTTTTGAGTCATCGCTAAGAACGATGACATATTTGCGCTTTCCATGTGAAACGTTACTTTTTTGGAAGATACCATATTATAAACATATGTATTTATATATATTTATTGCCTCTTACAAGCAATATCGATTTCTTAAAGTGTGATTGACTTAACTACTTTTTAAGTGTAAAATATTTAAGAATTACTAAACCAATTTATATTACTCCAAAGTATATTAGTTATAAAAAGCAATGCTTTTGGTTTAGTTATAATTAGCTATTTATTTACACCTTATTAATATTTTAAATAATCGCGTCTTAGTAAATTTTAAAACCTAGTTAAGCTACTAGCACAATATACCAGTGGTACAAGTCTATGACTAATTCTTGGCAATGATTCAAAATCCATATGGAACATATCTGGGAGATCAAATTTAGTGATTATATAAAAATAATTTCGATCGTCATCCCAGATTAGGTTTTCATATTTTTTATAATCCCACAGAAAAATATCGTGATGAATAATTAAAATGAGATCGGAATAGATCGTGCATAGTGACATATATTGCAAGCTGTAATGGTTTATAATTAATAAAAAATAGATGTCACTGATTAGACTGATGTTAATTGAGTTTACCCGGTTGTAACTCATTTAGTTAACGCATACATATTGCAACGGAAAATTTACCTTAAAAAAATATCTTTGTATAAAATAAAAATATTTTGGTCAGTCTTGAGTTATTTGAAATGAACATAAACATATGCTTTGATAAAGATAATAAAATAATAATTAAAAATTAATAAAAAAATACGTCACTTACTTATTAGTTGTTGATTGTGTTTACTTGGTTGTTACTTACTAAGCTAATGGCTATCATGTTGCTACGAAATATTTATAATAAATAAACATATTTTAAAATAAAATCAAAAATAATTTTTCTGGTTTTATATTATTTGAAATGAACAGTAAAAACATTATTTAATAAATATAATGAGAAATAATGTATAATAATTGTAATTATTGTTTTTATTTTTTATTAAATATTCCGTTGTAACCTGACAGGCGTAAGACAAATCTGTACCAACTGAGTAAGTCAATCAGACATAATAAATACCTACAAGTAAGTATTAACCACCAGACTGAAAGTTTGGGAATAGGTGACACCTCTATTATTAATTACAAATTATTATGTGCTAAACAATATAATCAATACATGACACTGCCTTTTACGTGATTTCTTAAACTCAGACGATTCTATTACAAAATAATACAAAACTTTTTCTCAAGATTATAATTTACAAGCTCATGATTATCCATTTTCTATAAGACTAAACGTTCGAAAAGTAAGCAAATCAAAGAAAAAGTTTATCTTACAAAATCAAATCAAGATTTGAAACACGATCATTTTTAGATTAGATACATTATCTTATATTTTTATGTAACAATGGTAAATGAAAAACGCACTTTTACCCATTATGTATGTATTATATGTTCTTGACTTACTCCAGATGTGTTTTGTATCTAACGACACAAATATGATATTTTATTACTAATTCTTGTAAACTACATTTCTAACACTTACACTGAACAACACAAACAACCAAAAGAGGGCTTTTATTAAATTCATGTTCCAGTAAAGTTCAACCTTTTCGCCCACGCTCGACGCTTTAGGAACGTTTACAACGGACATGTCTCTCTATGCCACGCTCCCCTTTGTCCCCTAAATTTATTGAACATATAAAAATGTTTGTTTTTTTGTGGCTAAACGCCTTCGGTTAAACTTCGGTTATATCCAGAACGTTCAATAATGACGCAACAAACAATACGCATAAATAAAGCCCGGGTTAAAAATGTTCAGGTGACAGCGCTAACGCCTCGGTTTATATTTGTATATAATATAATACCTCCGCAAGGATAATTAATAGCTCACAAGCGAATTTCGTATCCTTGCTCATAATTTTAAGCCTTAGCACTGTCTAGTTTAAAACGCATTAAAAACCAGCGAGCGTTTAATCAATCGATACCATTTAATGTATTGTGGAATACTACCTTTATAAATTATTTAATAAGCACATACCTGATATTTTTATCGCTTAAAATAAAATAATTAAGTGTGCTTTTTTATATCCAATATCAATTCAATTATATGGGTAATGCTTATTGGAAATTTAACGATAAGTCCTAATCTCACACATTTGCGAAAATTGTATCAAATTGTGCGAAACAAATCGGTCACGAAATGTGTAAAGATTGTCCGATAAAACTTATATAAAATTTAATGGAATTTTTTATGGATATTACTAAAATTGATCATATAAAAAGTATTGCAATTTTATATTGATTTGCTAGGATTTTTATAGAGCCGATAATTGTACATGTATGCAAATTTAATCTTAATAAATGTAAAAATGATAGACACACGATAAAAATAATATAATACATTATTTGCTTATAGTAAATAAAATAGATATAAAGTACAATAGGTTGTTTGTATTTTTATTCATATTTTTAAACATAATAGTGTCACTCCAAACCTATAGAAAACAGTTTTAACAATATTTCCAGAAAAAAGTTATATAAAACAATATTTCCAGAAAAAATAATAATTTAATAATTATATATGAAAAATGTTTATTTTACATTTTTCATTATCACAAAGAAGAGCGTCGCAAAATATATAGTTATATTATGAGAAGACTTAAGATTAAAACGAAAGTGAGGTATATGGAGTACGTTAGAAAACATAATGATCCCAGAAAAATCTACAACGCGTTTAGAGATCAAACTAAATCTTATAAACTCTATTAAGTGCTTATTGATTTGAAGCTGAAAGGGTGTTAATAAAAAAAAATATGAAATACTAGAAAGGTGAAAAAATTCCTAATTACAGTAATAGCAAGGTGTAATAAACTAATTATTTTATATATTTTTGTAATAAATGCAGTAAATTTTCAATCAGATGCAAAATCTTTTTTTACGCTAGTATAGTCTTGCTTAAATTATATTTTAAACTAATATACGTTAATGAGATATGTATTTAATCGACATTTTATTTAACTTTATAACAACAATATAGCAAAAAAGCGATAATTTGGTATATTAAGAAATTTTAACAAAAACTGTACGACATTTATTTTCATATGCCATATAATTGTGGCATAACAAATATTTATTTAACCTGTGACATTATGACATAAATCACACGCTTTTTTAGTTCCATTTTCTAGGAATTTATTTACGATTAAGGATCGCTAATGTGTGTGTTTTTGACATATTATCAAATATTTTAGGGTAACAGCACAGTTTGAGATGTGGTTAGGTGAGAAAGCTCGCCCCGTTGGAGCTTAATAATGTCTTTATTTACTGATGAAGCGATAGCCGAACAACGGGGGGTGTAAAAACCACACGAGGGAGGAATTGGTACTAAACACATTACAAACTTACATAATATCAATAATATATTTAGAAATCTATTTTATTATGAACCTTTTTATGAATAAATAATTATATTACAGTCCTATAATTATCAAATTTTTATGGCATAATTATTTTATTTAATTATTGAATTAAATTTAAATAACTTTTTCATATTTTATTGATAAATGTAAGTTATAAATATAGCTTTTAAAATTTTATATTATACAATTCAGCCCTGTAAGAATCACACCTCGGCGTGGTTAGAGGACGATCACAATGAATAATAATTCGTTTTATTCGAGAATAAAGACTTTATGAGAATCGGTGAGAAGAAGAATAAAGGAGGAGAATAAAAAATAAATATTTATAAAAGTGTGTGTAAGATACTCTCATATATGGATATAGACACATAAGAGCATAAAGAAGAAGAAGACATCGTGCGTGGCAACTTAACAAAGAGGTTTCGTTTAAATTTGTGGAATGCCCGCTTATGTGAATACTGTAAACATATTAGCTTTGAATAAGAGATATAAATTAAATTGAAATGTCACAATGGCGAGAGATACGTAGTCGGATAGCAGAGGAGTTCAAGTGAGCGCTTTTGTGTGTGTATATTTGTTTTAATATGTATATTATACGATAATACAATACTGACTATGTACATGTCACATAAAATGTATACACATTGTGTGTTACATTGTTGAATATGATTATCTTAATCTAAGTTCATATTTTCACTTTTAACATCACATTGTCAATGTTTTATTTCATGTGTTTTAGAAATCGTTTACAAATTATGGTAAGATTTTATGCTCAATCATATTGCTTTTTAAAAAATCATGTTCTTTGCAAAGATTTTCCAAGCAAATCTGACGTATCATTTAATAAATAATTTTGCACTTTTTCTGATATAAAAATTTAGTACACACGTTAAAGTGCTATTATCAACTGTAATAAAAGTAACTATATATATTATAAAAAATCAGCGCATGATTATTTTTATAAATCAGGTTAATATATACACTTTTATCGTCTATAAAACTAAACATATTATAATTTTTTTTTATTAAAACAAGCAATAGTTTCGTAGTGTTTCATAAAAAAAACACAAGCACCATAATAATAATTTTAAACTAATTTAATAATAAAAGATTAATGGGAAATTAGCGTGTAAAACTAATTATCATATATTTGTGCCAAAATAATTTCGTATATTGTTTAATTAATTTAAATGTAAATAATCTAATTAATTTACTTACCTCAAATAAATGATATATTTTGCAAACTACAACTCTTACGTTAACATTTAAATAAACACACAATAATATTCTGTAAAAAATATTCTTTTATATATATCAATGTGTATTTAAAAAAAGTATTAGCTAATAACCCTTTATATTTTTTATTTAGACTTATTTTTAATGTCAAACTATTTCATTTTCCAGATCCATAACTTCATCACATAATATTTATCCATATTTGTTAATAAACATATTAATTTACTATATTATACGAAATTACCATATAATTTATTATATAAAATAAAATTTTCCTTGAAAGTTTTTCTTCAGATAAAATAAAATTAATATATAATATAAATTAATATATCATGTGTATATAAGCTTTATTGTGTATACACATTTTATAGTATACTCTCTATAATGGTAACACATATAGCATATTTATAAAGAAATACATAATCGCCTCGATAGGTAGCGAAACGAGAGCACGAACCGCGAAAACGTCTCTCTTTTTATTTTTGGCAAGCTACTCACAGAGAATATGAATAATTCTAAATCTGTCTCAATTCCGCTGCTACTCGAAAGGATAACATCGCATTTGTACGTGCTCGTCGCTGTGATACTACAAAAAAATAATACAATATATAAAAGTCCAAAAAGTGTTCTTCTCTCGTTATAAGGATACCCAAGGATCACGTACTCGGCTACCATCATCCAACCTACCGAGATGGCATCTCTGCGCGTCGTCCGCGACTGGCCAGATATAATAATAATATTACCGGCTTATTGTGTTTTTATTGTTGATGTTTGTTATTGTTGTTATAATAACTTAAGAATAAAATGAGATAAACGATAGGGAAGACGCACAGACCTTCGCACAGAGGGCAGGCGTGCGCAACATTTTAGAGGATTTGTAATGCGTCGATGTGTCATGCGATAAATTATCTTTATGGATGTGTATCGGAAATGAGTTGGCAATCTTTGGTATTTAATTAATTTAAAATATACTTTGTAATAATAAAATATTTATAAATACCACTTATCTTTTTTTACACACAACCTATATGGAATTAAATTAAAATAACATGGAAATTTATTTTTGAGTATTTGTAATGTTATTATCGTTCTTAAATGCAATTATTTTTTCAAGTTAAAAAGAAAATAAAGAGGATCGTAAATTTTTTCCCATTTATTCCAATTATCTGTTTAATTATCTTTTTTTAAATTTATTTTTAAAAACTATACTTATATTTCAAAATATTTGTATACTTAATAAAATAAAATAAAATATGTCAATCAAATTCTTGAATTTGTTTTTACAAATAAAATTACATAACAAAAAAATTGCACATTTTTTTTATTATTTGGCTTTTTACAAATAATTTTGTAGAAGCCAAATAATAAAAAAAAATACTGCAAAAATAAAAATAATATTTCATTGCGTATTTAAGAATAAAAAGCGTGTTTAATTATTTTGTACCATGAACCTTGTAATTATAATAATAATAAAAAAGATTTGTATTTTTTTAAAGCAAAATATTTGTACTTCGGAAAACAGTTACAAATTACAAATTTTTATACGATATTTTTTATTTTTAAAAGTAGCAAAATATTAATATAGTAGAATCCCCAATAACACGATAAATTGGGGACGTGCTATTTTGGTGCGTGTAGTTGGGGGACTAGAAAATACTCATACAATTTTTTGCAATACATATACAAATATACATATGAATCAGGTGCGTGCTCTGAGATATCCTCAGAGCACGCACATAAAGTAACGGGCACCCAAATAGCACATCCTTAATTTACCGTGTTATTGGGGGGGCTACAATTATTTTACTCATTGATCTGCAAATTACATTTGAATCACCATCGGTTTTACATAATTCTCATATATGTATATTTTTATTAATCTTCCGCTGTAACTTGTCAGGTGTGAGCCCAATGCGCTACAATGGGTTAAAGACAATCAACACTGACAAGTAAGTAGTAAAAGAACAGTCTGTAAATTAGTGACATATTTTATTAATCATAACCCATAAATACAGCTTATAAACAATAGATGTGATTTTGGAACTGACTTCAGTTTTTAAGCTTTTTTAAATAATATTTGAAGTTTTCTGCGGGACCCGAACCCGCAGCCTTTACAGTTCAGCTTAGATTAACTACCCAGCGCCTTACAGACTACCTTATTCCGAGCTTAAAGTATATGTATGTACATATTAAAACAAAATATATTACCATATATGAAAATATATGTATGTAAAAAGAAATTTAAATATTTAATAATCAGATATTTCAATAATAATTAAATACAAATTTTATATTTTATACGAAATAAACTTTCTTATAAGTTTAAAATGTGCTATAAATAGGATATGTAATATTTTTTAGTAAAACAAAAAAAATATTTGTATAATAAAAAACAGTCGTACAAATTAGATCAAATGTAAATAATATAATAAATATGATTTATATAATAAAATACAAATGTAAAATTAACCTATCACTGATTAATGTTGGATTTAATATACTAACAATTAATTAGTAAAACTAAAGAGAAACTTATTTTTTATATTACATAAGCATTAGCTTTAATTTACCTATTTAATACATATTTTATATATGTACAGCTAATATACATTTATTTACAAATGACCATATACTTTATTAACGGCAGTGTATTAATCCAATTTAGGTTCATTATTAAAAAGGTTGTCGTCCACTTGACAGCGATACAGCTCGAGCACATTATAATAAAGTGTTTAACAAAACCAACAGGTGAGATGGGTCGTTAGGGGTGTCGGAAACATTTTTTATTTTATTTTTTTGTGTTAAGCATTCAGGTGCGATCTATTATAACAGATTACGGTTTGTTGTTATTCATAAAAAAATACATAAAATGACCATCGTTCTTATTATACGTCTAATTTATAACACCAATATAATTTGGATACATTTAATACTTACATATAATAAAAATATATAACAAGCATATACATTTAGGATCTCAAAAAAGCTTACTTAATCACATTTAAGTATGAATAAAGATAAACGCACTGGCGTTACTGAAACCCAAAAGTCAATATGCAATGTTGATACTAATTTAGGTTGAAATTTCATGCAGTAATGAATTAGTTAAATTGTTGTTTCTTTTGTAGTATTTATTGAGTTACATAACATTGTATCATTACATCAGTTTCACAACACCCCCAACACAAACGAACCATTAAAACGTCATTAAGTGCCATTAAACGTGTTGATTCTCGATATAATACGTAACGATTTTATAATTATACTGTTAAAATGATTTTTAAAATAAGTTTTGCACGTGTAAACACAGTCTAATAATATTACATATTTTTTATTCTTAAAAACATTATAAGTGAATAAATCTAAAGACAGTGTCGTAAGTAGTGATTTAATGGGTGTTGGATGTTAGTTGAGTGTAAATAAATTTAATAATTTAAAACAAAATTAAACGCATAAAAAAGTTATGATTAATAGCAATAAAAGTGTATAAAACTATAAATTAAATTTTAATATAGACGATTTAAATAAATAAATAGTTTATGGTATGTATGTACAATAAAAAATAAATTTTAAGAAACATGATTTATAAATATATAGTTTAATAAATGCTAGAAAGACTATTTACAGAAATGTGTTGAATAAATAAAATTAATTTTAAGTGTACGTTTTGATATGGTTTATTGTGTAACAGTTTTATTATTTATGCTTTTCGGTTATAAATTTTACAAAATAAAGCGATTTTAAATTGTGGTTAGATGATAAGTATGTGTAAATAATTTAAATTGTTTGTGAGAGTTTGTAAAATTTAATGTTCTATAAAATATTTACGAAGTCCATAATTGAAAATAGCGATGTTCATATGTGTTATAAAACAACTATTACTAACACAATTACTAAGAAAGATACAAAATGTGAAAGCTAGAACAATAATCTGTTCAAGGGTACTTTGAGAATCTAAATCAATGTCTATTTCTATACAATAAAACAATATATTTGTACAGATATAATTATATAAATACACTTATTTGTATGTGTGTTTTATATAGTAGTATTGAGCTAATATTATTGAATAAGTAACGAATTGCAATATTTATATCCTTTTATGTAAATAATCCTAGTTTTTTTTATTAAAAATAAGTATACATATTTGCTTTTATTATTAATATTTTTTCTAAAACAGAATGTTAACAACATTCTAAAAAAACGATCACATCAATTAGTACCCAGTAACCTGCAATTACACATCAGATGTAAACTGGCAATTAACAAAATACACACACGACTCAAAATATTTTTCGTGCACGTTTCTTTTTAACCACCCGTTATATAAACAACTTTTCAAAAAAAAAAACTAATAGGCGCATTTATCTTTTTACGAAATTACACGTTGAAAGTCGAGAGACGGGTCAGATCTATTTAACGGCGTAATGAGTGTACCAAAAATACGTGATATATAAAAGCAAATTTTTATATGACGGTCTTAATTTTGATATATTATTCGAGATATGTCCGCGGCGAGTGAAAGCATTTAAGCATGAGAATGAGCCAAAGACGTGAAGCGAAACGTTGACCCTTGTCTCCGGTTCGTTAGGAGCTATCAAGACGTTTAACAAGATCGCTCACATTGGCATGTAAGATAAACACATTTCTCATTTGGTACGACCCCTGACACCTGGACGTGTGGATGTGTGGAATACCGGATATGTGAGGAGATTGCTTTTAAAAGTTTCTATAGAATCCATCTTGCTTGTATTAAAATATATACTATTTATTAATCAAAAGAAATATGGAAGTTTCTTGATCTAAATTTGTATTATTAATTTAATAAAAAAATACCTTTAATATGTAAAATATGTAATATATTTAATTTAGGTCCTCTGTTTTTCATTATCTTAATCAACGAAATGCACTTGCAAACTTGCAGTATTTATTATATGTTGATGATCTCAAAGTGTTTAAGATTATTTCCACAAGCCATAGCCTTCCCGTCAGAATATCCTTACAGTTTAGGTTGAAGTATTTTAAACAGAAATACTTTCATTAACGACTTGGGTGTGGGTAAAAAATTCATATGCATATCGCCAAAGATAGTGCATTAAGTACCTATGCTCAGCTTTGTTATGCGGAGCGCATGTCACTTTAACAATTTATTGGCGATTCGCATTTTGTACAATACGCAGGATCGTAACGTCCTCTAAAATGACTTATTTGTCTGGAATCCTAGCGAAGCGAGTAGGTTCTCCTTGTTGTTCGAGTGGATTGGCCCATTGTGGAAATCTGTCAAGTCGTGGTGGTTAAATTTGTAATTAATAAATAAAAAAAACCTTGTGAATATGCTTTTTTAACTCTGAGATGATCTCTATTTTAAAATAAATATCTTTATATCTATATCAAACTCCATTATAATATAGAAGAGCCTTGCAGAATTTCGGCACGGCTCGGCTATAAAAGTTAGCATTTCTTCTCATATTATATTCCACGTAACGGCAGGATACGTCACTGTGAGATCATCGTTTCGCGAATTCGCCACAAAGGATATCGTTTAACGGCAATAAAATGTCGTTCGAAATAGCCACTTAAGGCGCGCAACGTTATACGTGAACGTAATTCATATTGACTCTGCTAGGTTTTCTTAGAATTTACCTTAACCCTCAACCAACAGCGAGTTCATGAGAATAATGATTCACCGTTACTTTATAATATAATCAGTGACTTTTAATGTAAACTAAATACGAGTATAAAATCCAGTAGTAGTTAAATGATATTAGAGACAGAAACAGCACACCTTTTGTAATCATTCTCGGTCATATTCTTTACCAAATTGGTGTTAAGTGAGAATGATA
The DNA here is from genome assembly GCF_051122295.1 of Plectrocnemia conspersa. Taxonomy (NCBI): domain Eukaryota; kingdom Metazoa; phylum Arthropoda; class Insecta; order Trichoptera; family Polycentropodidae; genus Plectrocnemia; species Plectrocnemia conspersa. The sequence goes on from NW_028277173.1 coordinate 19,279,444, forward strand.
ATATTTTTTTATGGTTTAGCCCTTATGAAAGTTATCTATCATAAATATCACTGGGCCAAATTTTTTAATTTTTTTTGTAACTTGCATAACAATACTTAATAAAAACAGTTATTAAGCTGTTACCAGAAAATGGGTGCAAGAATGTCACTTAAAATGAATTTTCTCCATTCGCATCATGACTTTTATCCAGAAAATTTGGGGGCAGTAAGCGACGAATCGGGTGAGAGATTCCATTAAGATATGGCTATTATAGAATACCGTTTTTAAGGTCAATGTAATGCTAGTATGATGACAAGTTACTGCTGGTTTCTGCAAAAAAGAAAGTGAAGAAGTAGAATATAAGAGAAGAAAATAAGCTAAGAAACATTTTTATATCTATTCTTAGCTGATGTTTATCTTAATCATTTTTTGATAATTTTTAATATAAACTAGAAAATATATTACCTACTACTTTTACTCTATATTATAACTACTTTCATGAAACCCTTAGATAAAAATATTACTATGAACCAATCACAGGTACATGTTTAATGAGGGTGATTCTTTATTTCATTGAAGATACCTGTTATATTTTTATTTTTGCAGATACTAACAGATATTGCAATGTAGATTTTCAATTAAATTTATGTGTCAGCTCAACAATCTAAATAAACTTTACGATGATATTTTTACAGTGACAATCGGTTCACTTGGGACTAAATAAAATTATTCTTATTCGACAAGGCCTCGTATTGATCATTGACATGACTGTTGGAGACCCTCAGATATTTTTCTATCCATTTTATGCAAAAGGACATAGTCTTAAATAGATATTTAAAAGCAGATTAAAGTATTGGTTTATTCATTATTCTTATTTTTATATAAAAAGTAGATATATATTAAAAATCACGTAGTATACGGATATTTTGTGATGTACACGTAATAAATCACGGTGACGTTTCGAAGAAGCGCATTACGATGCAAGTGACGTATACGCATGCGCACAGGCCCTTAAATTAAGCTCTCTTATGTTTATTATTCTCGATATATAAAAAAGGCATATAATATTAACGATTCGGTTTAATGCAGCGTTATGTAAATTGGTCACGTGTTATGGATTGAGATGTTGAAAGGAGCGATTATAATAATGATGGATGGTGCGTTTTATTTTTCGATAATCTAGCTATTGATACGCGTTAAAATATTAAATTATACATGTGTGTTTTAACGATTGTGAACGTGCGTTTTAAAAACGTGTTAATTAAATGGTTAAGTAGCTTTGGTGTTAAAATGAAATTGTATATTCCGGTGCAAAGTTAATGGAGTTATTATTTATTTCAGAAGCAGTACGTATAGATAACTTTATATTTTTTTTTTGGTCTTTATCCTGATATGCTAAGATCATGTATTAAGATAGCGACCACATTTGCGAATCGCATCACGATTTGTTTACTTAATTCCCTGTATCTTGTCGTCTTCCTTGTGTCAAGGAAGAGTTCGCTGCTTGTGTCCTTTTCCATTATTCGAGTGACGAATGTAAGAATAATTTTAATGGCCACAAATGCAGGATAATAAAATAAAAGGTATATGAACGTATGCGGAATACAAATTTTCACATTTTTTACATGTAGTAAACGATTATATTATATGTAATACTTTTTTAAATTTATTATTAAAATAACTATAAATCAAACATTTAGTATATATTTATTTTTATTAGATAAAATAGTGTGTCATAAATCTTTTAATACTAGTAAATTAAAGTCACAAATTCACCTGTCGTCGTATATAATTTAGTTACTTACATCTGTATCAAAAGCCATGTTTTTGTATTAATTAAAAATATAGATTGTTTGCAATACATATATGTACATATTTCTTATTTAAGTAAACAATATATTATATTTTTATATTTATATTACGGGAAATACGTTATTATTAATAAAAAAATAATATATAGTACTATTATTACGTAATATATAGTACTAAAATTACGGGATCATCTCACGACAAAACCAAATTAAATAAATCAACTAAAAAATCGGCGATCACTTACTTAATACATTTAAATTATTTCCCTAGAACGACATTTGTGAAAATTATCATAAAAGTGACATTAAAATTTACGATTTTTTTAATGCACCTCTTCAGAAAAAAAAACAATTTAAAAATGACCTCCCACTAAAATATGTAAAATACAAAATATAAATATACATAAATACCAAGAAAACACCAGGATATGACCTAATAATTAGCTAAGTGATAAAAAAACTACCGATGAAAATCATCAAATCAGATTAATGACCATCAAAAATATTTTTTAATTTACGTTTACAATTTGTTTAACTCAAATTAAGAATATCTGATATTTTACTGGCAATTGACAAATTGATTGACACTTATTGTCAACTACCCGAATACTTTGTATATTATATCAGTATTCAACATACTTGATAATATAAACTTGTTATTAGAAATTAATTTAAAATAATTGCTCACGAATTTATAAAATTATTCGAATAGCGCAACGCTATTTATACATAGATGTTCATTCGCTCTACATTTCTACATATATAATTTATTAAGAAAGTATATCAGATAATAATTCTAGATAACTTAGACAGTTGTATATTTATTCCCAGAAATATGATGATTGTATATTAACGAAATTCTAAATAAATTAGGTAAGTAGTACAAGAATCAATCACTATTAAGTCAACAGCTACTCATTAGATTTATATTAAAGCTTTTCAAATCAATGTTTACTTTCTCACTGTTAGATAATATTAGTAAAATACTTATTGCAACGCAACAAATACATTGTATGTAATTTTTAAGGTATCTAGCGAATGCCAATTTAAAAATATTTTACCCCTTTTTACTGCGCGCAAAATATAACAATAAAAAAACAGTAATTGTAAGACGTAAAATACACGATGACTTTAGCATAAAAATTATAACCTTTCATTTTTATGTTTAAGCTTACCGGCAGTAAAACGCAGCTGTTATTCCTACAAACTTTAAATACCACGTTTCAACTACTTTCTCTTGTATTTAAATTTATGTTATGTTATTACTAATAAGTAATAATACAGGTCGCAAAATTACTGACATACATATATGGACGAAAATTATAAATTGTAGACCACCCGCAAAAATCATATCACACTTATTATCTGAATAGATTTAATAAATGAAAATAAGATAAAATATAATACAACCAGCACAAATTTAAGAAATATTTATTTGTACTAATAAAATCATTACATGACCAAATTTTCTTTTCATAGTACAATTATATCGACTTTCACATATTTGTATACTTAAATCACAGATAATCTTTCCAATACTATTATATACTTAAGTATTAATTTAATATAATAATAATATACTTTTTGGAGTGTTACTATAATTGATTAATAGAAGCAAATGGAGTTTAAGCTTAAGTTACTGACCATTTATTATTATTAATTGTCCATGTATATTATTAATATTACTTAACATTATTTTTTTCAAAAACAGTCAATATATTTCTATTTCGATTTTACCGAAAATGAAAACAAATTGTAATTCATATAAAAAATAACATCTATCTTGCCAATTAACTTATCTATAAAAAAAAAATCTGGAGAGTAATATTAAGATAAAATAAGTCCAGTAAAGAAAAAACAGTTTTATAAATGTTGTATTAAATTTAGTGTTAAAAAGCGTAACAATTTCTAAAACCTATGTAACACAATGTAATGTAATCTTCCTTTACCTATCTAACTATACTTGAAAACACAAGTTGCAGTTTTAACACATTTATAGCAAACTTAAATATTCACAAGTTATATTAATACGTGAGATTTTAAGGCATATCAATAATTGTTCTATAAAATTAGTAATTCTTTTTTTGGGAACTAAAACAATACAAACACTATTTACAATCACTGTTACTTAAAAGTGTAATAATAATTTTATTTGTATACCATTATATCGTAAATGTAAGCAGAGACATTTCGCGTGCTTTTCTACATTGTTTCATCATCATTTTACAATATGTTAATTCTTAGCATAAACCACATAAGCAACAACAATATTTACCATCCAGCATGAAATTCCCTAGTCGATACCCAAATAAGAATTAATCTACGACAAAGCTAATTGGTTTCGAATGATCGTCGAGTTTGATTTGTGTACATTCTTTGGATTCGTCACGGCTGCCGGCGTGTAAAGTATCTGGCAACACCGTTTTGTGTTTGTTCGTTTTGTGCTGACCAAACAGTAGGCATTGTGCGTTTCGGCACAGGGCGCCCTTTTTCGCGGCGATGATATTGTGCGATTTTTTTGCAGCGACAAACCGTCCGTTATTTGTCGGCCATTTGGTATAAATGGAATATAATGCGCCCTGATAATTGGACAATGTATTTATTTTTGGTTATGGAGTCAATAACGCTGTCAATAGGCGAACGACAGATATATCGGCTGCGAAACAAACCATCGGGTACTGGGTGTTTAGGAAATCGTTGAAATTTTGGATAATAAAATCGACATTGATTTTCATCACGACTTGTATCGCGTAGGACTTATAGATTCTTATAAGAAGCTTGAAATATATTTTTTTTCATAATATATGAATATTTTTTTTTAATAATGAACCTTTTTTGCAGTCAGTTTTTCCATTCTGACATTGAGAAAAATTTGTATCCTTGAATCTCACGTGGATGAATCGCTAATGAGCAATTCATCCACGTGAAATTTAAACGAAAAATCAGTCCGTTATTTGTCTGTCCCTTTGAATAATAATGTTTATAGTGAAAGTACTACCTATAAAGTAGGCGGTTTGAAGGCAATGTTCTGCTACTTTTCTTTCTTGTATGTATTGTATTAAAAATGCTGAAGAATTTTATACCTGAAATACATCGGTACATAGTATATATCTCAAACAACTGTAATTTAGTTCAGATGAATTATTTGAGGTCGATTTTTACCTTTTTTATAAATATTTTTTTGCTATGATTTTCTCCAGAGGCGGGCCTCTCAAGGAGAACGGGCCCCGGGAATTTGTCCCCTCACCCCCCACCCTGATCATGAATCATGAATTAATATAATAAATGAAAATATATGTAAAAGTGAAAATAAATCCATATTTTACACTATAAGAATTCCATATAAAATTTAATTAGTAAAAAAAAATAAAAAACAGAAAAAAAAATTAGTAATTATTGTTTGTATTTATCCTGTAAATTTATAAATCTCGTACTTACCATGTGACAAAATCAATTGTTGTTTCATAAGAAATCGATATAGGATCGACAATGGAAGCCAGGTACGGAATAATAATGGAGCATAATAAAGACATTATTAACGCCCTTTTCACTAGTCGGAATAGTGTGAAATACCCCGACTCGGGGCTGAACACTCGATCAACAATGGACCCTATTTATTTTATTGTGTTTGATATAATACACGGGGAGTGGTTGGTATCGTCTTCAAAATAACAGTTCCACTAACTCCTGTGAATTATATTATTATGTGTGACAATGCACTGAGAAGTATATAAAGATTTCGCGGTTCGTTGACTTTTGATGGATATTAAACGCAATTCGAATTTTGCGAATTCGAGCAGACGTTAACTGCGCTTTTATTGCTATAAATATAATTTGTTTAGAAAAGCCATTTCTTGCGCTATTAAAATTCAATCATTTTAATACTCTAATTAAATTAGTAGACTTAACATTATTAATTATTTATTGATCATATTTTATACATAGGCATTTCATTTAAATGTAATAGTGATACTATGTGAATTATCTTCGGTTTTATACTTTTTTTTTAATAAAAGAACAGTTGCGTTATGTCGCCATTATTAAATCTTCAAAAGTATATTTAGCGAATAATAGACGACATTATACGCTATAATAGACTCATTTCATCCTATTGATCTCACACAATGGCGTTCAGTTGTCAATAATTCTTCTGAAATCGTTCGATTTCTATGAAGGTTGTGCTGATACAAAAAATGACAATACAACATCTCGAGGCGCTAAACAGCGCCAATTTTATTAACGATAAATCAGAAGCCAAAGCGCAGATGTTGCATTTTGACAGTTATTTTTGACTACAAATTGATACTCTTATATTCCCGTTATTTAATATTAAATAAGACGGCACAACAATTTTTATCTTTTTTTAACACCTATGCATATTATAATAATTTAAGATTGCTTTGCCATAAATAATAAATAACTACATTTAAATGTTAAGTTATGAGATGGTTTGTATCTTGTGTGTGTTGCTAAAAATAACAGAATCAACAATTACAATAAGTATGTTATTTTGCTATTGTAGATATATTTTTGTAAATGGCAATAAAATGTTTATTTTATGAACACAAATTTGAGGTATGGTGTATATATTAGGTTGTTTCATATTAACTGTGATTGGTAGAAGGCATAAATAGCTATATTTTTTGTTTATTCCAAGAGGGTTATTGTGTTACTTATGTTTTATATTATTTAAATTCAGACTTATGTATTATGATGTTTATAAAAGATTTACGAATCCTTTTTTGTACGTGTTTTAAAACACAATGCGGCGCAGGCCATGAGAAATATATATTTGGTATATGGTGAGAGTACTATTTGTCAGAGAATTGTGTGTCGTTGGTTTAATATTTTTTTAATGACGATATCTAGTTTGCTAAAAGATTGTTGGTAAAAAATATTGAGCCTATATAACTTACATAATACACAATTAAGTGGGAGAAATTTCAACATAAAACTTGAAAATCATTTGTCAAATCCCAGACCTATAACTGCTGGAGTGCCCCAAGGCTCAATACTGGGTCCTTTATTATTCACTATATTTACGAGCGACTTTCCAACCAAGCACCGCGGTAACGACATAACTGCTCTATTCGCTGATGATACAGCTATTTTGTGTACCTATAAAAATCCTCATCGAGCGGTAATTAAACTTCAAAATAAAATTTAAAATATTGAAAAATGGTTCGACAAATGGCTGGTCACTGCAAATCCACTAAAAAGCGTCTCAGTAATGTTCTCTTTTAGAAGAAAAAAAGCCTTTGCTATAGAAAATTTAGCCAAAATTAAAATGTATAATAAACCGATAGAATGGCATAATAAGGCCAAATACTTAGGTCTTACCTTAGACTCTAAACTTTCGTGGAAACCACACATAGACACTCTAATTCATCGAGTTAAATACACAAGAGCTAAGCTTTACCCCCTTCTTTGCCGCAAAAGTAAATTAAGTATAAAAAATAAACTGCTAATTTATAAAGCAATAATCAGACTCGCAATGTCTTATGCATCCCCTGTGTGGGGACATATTATAAATACTCGCAAATACCCTCAAAAATTACAAGCCCAGCAGAATATTTCATTGAGAATCGCAGCAAACGCTCCTTGGTATGTTCGCAATTCGATGTTGCACCAGGATCTAAAAATAGACACTCTTAAGAATCATTTTGAAAGGCTCAATAATAGACACCGCGAAAGAATACGAAATCATGCAAATGGGTTAATAGCTGATTTGTTTGATTAATTCCAGCTAATATTTCTTTAACTCAAACAAATAAAATAATAATAAAAAGGTGATGCGTGTTAACACACACAGACACCAATCCTCGTCAAGCAGGTGAGAGACTTAAGTCTAGAAACTGCGATAAAATATTAGATATTATATAATACACAATTATTATTATGGAAAAAATTAAAATGTTGAATATAAAACATTTTGAAACAACATTTGAATACCATAGAAAAGGAAAATATGACAAATGGGTACCGCATGAACTGACCAAAAGGCAATATAATAAGAAACAATAGGGAACCATTCTTGAAAAAATTCATTTTCTGCGATTTGAAATGGATTACTTTCGATAACCAGAAAAGATAAAGACGATTCTTAAACAACAAAGACATGCTCCGAAAGCAAGTTTGCACATGAAAATGAGCGTGACAATATGGTGGTATTTTGTAAAAATGATTAATCGATAGATTCTTAAACCAAGTGACACTATTCACAACGAAAGAAACAAATTTATAAGGAATGTTCGGACACCCGCAGCACATTTAAAGATTCCTCTACAATCGTTTCACGACATCTGAATGTCATAAAAAAAAGTGAAAAATATGGAAAAATGGGTACCGCACGAACTGACATATAGACAAAAACAGCAATGTTTCGAAGTCAACCTTTTAAAAGTTCATCGTAAATTTAAACTATGAATATAAAATCAGTCATAAATCATGTGATAATGGTAAATAGACATAGAGCGTCATTGCTTCATGATAATATTACCTCATACTTTACTAATTACTGTTGCAAAATTGAAAGATTTAAAATTGAAAATTTCGCCTTATTCCCTTTTTTTAACATATCTTTCTCATACTTTCCTAAATATTGAGACTTATTTCTTCGAAATGCTTAAATAATTTTTATGATAATTGAAAAACCTTTGACGACTTTGCAACCTCTAGAAATGATATTTGCAACATAATATTGGTGATAACCAAAAAATATGTTCCGATTGCAAATGTTTTTATTATAATAAAATTGCATTCAAAAATGTTTAAACTTATTATTAAGAAATTATCAAAGTACTATTCAAAACCAAATTGTAGCAAAAAAAATTAACACGATTTTTGCTACAAAGATATGTTTTTGTGCATATTATTTTTTTTTGACAATTTTTTTTGATAAATTTTTTAGAAAAATAGCAAAATAAGATTTAATTTTAAAAGGATTTTTTGTTAAAAAAATACATTAATATAAATATTTAAAAAAGTTTAACAATCATTGCATTTTTTATCCTACCGAATAAGAAAGAGATGTTTGAAAATATTCATCTTTAAAGATTTCAATAGAGGTCAGAAGCATTTGAATGGCAAACGATTGTCTCAACTACTCTTTGGGTAATCTAAGTACCTCAATAATAATCAGATAAGAAAAAACCGCTCCACTTAAGAATCGACTGATTGCAAAAATGTATGAGGGCTTTCCACAAACTTACCCAAAAAATTTTCCTGTTGGAAAATTTAAATTTCATTTTTACAACAATTTAAAGAAGTTTTTTTATCTTTATATGATTTAAAACATCAAAGAAATAAAGAATGAACAGCTTTTACTGACAATTTTCTCTCGGCTACGGAAACCCAAAATTCCATCGCAACTCAAAACTATATAAAAAATCGAAGCAAATCATCATCCTACTGAAAAACGATCATAGAGTTCTCTGTTCTTAAGATATGTACAATTTAGTACTGTATCATTATAATCATATACTTTATATTATATATAATGTAATTTATTTATCAAAATTTCTCGAGAAAATGAGAATTCTCATTTCTTGAAAAATAAAAAATATTGTGAAACCAGAATGCCTAGATGTACATATTATACATCTTATATTTAAAATCACACTAATTCAAGAAACTTAATTATGTGCCAGTTTATAGTACAAAATACCAGCCATAAAACATGTATCATAAAAATATATACAAGCTAATGAAATCAACACATAATTTAATACATAAATTAGTTATTAATTTTTTAAACAAAAATCTGTATTACAAACATTTTCAATAAAAACATAATTATATGTTACAAAAAATGTGCTAAAACTATTTTTTGTAACGTTGCTTGGCGTGATATTTGCAGTTTAAACGTTTATTTTTTATTTGGCACAAGTTTTCGTCCGCGATGCGGCAGACATCCTCAGATGTCGATCAAATGAGTGATGTTATTTTTTTTGTCGCAGTATTTCTTTTTCATCTTGCAAAATGAATTGCCTAAATATATCTCAGACTAAGATATGTAGGTGCAAATGTAAAATGTTTTTAAAAATACGTAAAATTACAATATTTTATTTTGTTGTTTATTATATTATGCAAAATAATGATGTTATAAATATTCAGGCACTCGACTACCATAATATTATTCGCCTTGAAGACAATTCCGATTCTTACCAGTCACAATTGACAATACCTGACGCCTGACATGTAGGTAAAAATATATGAATATTTACGACACAACACGTCATAAAAGTTTCGTGCCCGCCATAACCGGAACTCGTCATACTCTTTTCGCAAGGCCTTCCCTGCCTATATTCCTACCTTTTACTACGACACAATTTTTCACCATCGCATCGATTCGCTAGAATTTCACGGAGGTTCGTGGTCTGTGGGTGGACATGTGAACTGGGAAGAGCATCGAGTCACACACGTTATGTAATGCGAAGTACGCGTTGAATATCAACGAATCAAAGGTGCTAATTTAATAAGGGTGATTTATGGTTGTATCGTGACGCAGCACGTGAAAGTAAACAACCGAAATATAGCGATGTAATTGTTATCTTGTCTCGTTACTGCCATATCACGATTAATTAACTCTTCCGCGTTCGTAATACATGTTTAGCGTTAAGGTTAATTGTCTTATATACGTGAATAAAAGAAATCTTGATATTTGTGTATAAAAGTACACACCATTACAGATGGCCATCATCAATAATATATATGAACAAAAGTAGGAATTTAAAAAAGTAAACCGTCAGTTGTACATCCCTGGCTGCTGTAAGACATAATGTGTGTCAGCGTCCGTTTATAATTAGTGTATCTAACAAGATTGAGCACAATCTAATTTACACGTAGGGGCTACGAGCCGAATACCAAGAATGCCGTGGCGTTTAGGAGTTATGTCTTTTTTTGCCCCGTTCCACGTTACATCTGTTCCGATGGCCAGGCCCTCTACTCTCATTATAATGACACGCTTGTTTTCCTCAGACAGATGAACGCTACGGGGATGCTGCCAGTGGCGGCTCGTGGGAAATTTTTAACAAGAAAAAATATACAATAATAAATCTGATCACTCACATATAGGGATTCCAATCCCGGGCCAAAATTTTGATCCCGGGATTTCGGTATTGCAATTAGTCGATCCCGGGATCCCGGGACCAGTCCCGGGATAATTTTCATTTTATTTTATCGATAAAAATAATTTAAAATGAATAATACAATATATTTTTACATCTGTTTTTTATAACGTACAATGTATAAAGTACGTAAAATTTAAGTTTCGGGCTTAAAATAGAAAATAATATAATAAACATAAAAAAGGGAAAGTCTTATATATTTATTTGAGAAGAAAAAAATGAACTTTTGACAATGTATGTACATATGTACATTCATAGACACAATTAATTGAAAACATTATTTTGAATAAAACTCACGAAGTAACATCAAAGCATCAAGTGTTTTATCATTTAGCCTTGATCTGATTTTGGTTCCTAAGCAGCCTGCTGCTGAAAAAGCACGTTCAGACTCACAGCCTCAAAGATTCACAGATGACACGTGCAACTCGCGCAAGTTTGTACACAAAATATAACGATGTTGTCAATAATAATTCGATTGTGCTTGATAAATCAATCAATCCGAAAAATTCGGGATTATGTTTTATAATCCCGGGACTCATCGGGTATTGAAAATCGTTCGGGATCCCGGGATCCCGGGATCCGGGATCCCGGGATTGGAATCCCTACTCACATAGAATCATAACTGTATTACACGAGACAATATGGAAGCTATAAAATATAATTATAAATGTTATACAAACTTGTAAATGGCATATTTACAAGTTTGTATAACAATATGTAAAAAAAATATTATTATGTACACTTATCTCTCGATTAACGCATTACTCGTTTTACACACAGTCACTTCTACGCGGTTAAGAATAAAAAAACATTTTCTTAGACAATTAAAATAAATATATTTATTTCTACACATAGCACGGGGATTTACAATCTAGGGCTTTGGAAGCCCTATAAACGAAAACGGTTAAAATGCATCTGGTCGAAGATTATTTGTAAATGCTGCACATTTTTTAATGTATATAATAAATAAGTATCTCCTTAACATTTAAGAAAAATATTTTTTGTTTATTTAGCAAAAACATGATTAGAGAATATCTGTTCTGTGTATGCAGGTTATACGTTTGCTCTTGTGTTTTTGCGGCTTTTTGTAATATGAGCAGCTCAATTATTTTGTGTAAAAAGGGATCGCTAAGTGTCGATAGTTTAATGGTATATGTATATAAGTTCGACCCTAGAATTGCTATAAAAAGAGTACTAGCCCGACATAAACAAAATAAAGAAAAAATTCTGTACACTTTGATCGTCAGATTTGCTTCAGTTAGGTCATAACCTAACTCACTAAGAGTGAACCCGAGCTTCAAGATAATGTGGAGAATTTATGACGTAAAGCTACGGCACAAATGATCTATATCTAAATAAAAATGTATTATACCATAGTAGCTAATTTCGTAAGCTAGTTGTTTATTACAGCTTGCTTATAGCACAATAAGTTTGTTTATATTTCTAATAATTTAATTATAGTCTGGTTACTTATTTAGCAAACAGTGCAGTGTTTTAAAAACAATACATGTCACACTAAGATCTTAAGTATACTATTTTTTTTGTATTTTGTGAAATATTTGATTTTTAATACAATGTCTTTTATTATTATATAAAAATGTTATCACTCCTATAATAATTAATTCCAATTATAATTCTAATGAATACATATTAATACATAGAGAGTGACAAAAATCGAAGAAACACTACTTAAAATAGCAATACTAGCTATAAGATCGTGTATAAAGTATTATCTATTTAATATGCCACTTTCCTTTTCCTATATATATGAAAAATATATATTGAAAATGTTCCCTGCCCCTGCATATCGAAAGTTTTTGTCATTGTGTGCACGTTCGGCGTGTTCGGGGTGGGTTCGTGACGAATCTACTTGGGAAAATGCAAAAATAACACACGGTCCCCAGCAAAGTCAGTTTGTTGTGCTCGGATCGTCCTTTTTTATCTGACGACTTCATCTATCCACAATTACTGCCAACAAAAAAATACATTTTTCTATGACAATGCATTGTTCGCATCGGTTACCGTCTTAATAAACGCCCAGGGACGAGAACACCTATTGAGTTGGGATCTTTTCCACGAAACCGACACCACTATTTATCAATATCAATTATATACAATCATACAGAAGACAGAAATATTTATATATGTTTATTTAAAATAAGAAATATTGTTTTGATATATCATTGATATAAATATTAATTTATAATTTAATATCTACGTATTTTTTTCCTTTCAAAATGAACAATATTATAAACCTTGTCATTAACAAAATAAATTTATTAAAAATTAAAATGTTTAAATCGTCATTTATTTCAAGTATCTGTATCCTCTGAAAAATAGCTATTGAGACACTTGTACTTTACTGAAATAAAGTGATTAGGTCATGAACTCAAAAGGAAAACCTGAGAATTGAAAAATAACATAATTAATTTTTAAACACTGTCTGAACAATGCCACGTGATAGTATATTTGTTATAGAATAGTGACTTTAACATTTTGCCTGAAAACTTTCAGATATAATGTATAGATTTGATATCAGATACTTAATTTCAAGAATTATTTATTTCAGTGTCTTTATTAGACTTTTAAAAGTTTATAACTGCATAATAAAAAATACCCTGCACTTAAAGATAATACCCTGTTTATGATCGAATTTTTACCGAATTAGGACCTTCATATCACTACTTCTATTATTAAACCAGATATTGATGCACTGATATCAAAAAAACAAGCTTAGTGTTCACATTATAAATAATACGTGTGTAGTAGAAGCTACAGTTCCCAATTTTTTACAAAAAGAATTGGATTGAAATGTAAAAAAGTATGACGAGCTGGATTAAGAAAAAATCTTATTGGAACCATATTCTAATATAATATATGTATATATTTATATGTAAAGATTAAATATATTTAGACTATAATTGATTTATCAATGATTGCGTTATTCTTAGTTGCAATATTAATTGTATAACATTGATAGATTTTGTACAAATCTCAAGTCAGTTCAAAGCTTATTTTAATAATGATTTATACATATTTAGCAAATTTCAATACTTTTCAATATTTTTAAATTCACAAAATCAATTTATATCATTACTTAACATTATTTATGTGATTTAATCGCACTGTGTCGTAATTACGATATAATCAATGCACTACCACGTTTCCATGGGAGGTCCCACGCGAAAGAATTAAAATTCATTACGTGACCGACAAAGCGTCATTACCTTCGTCGCATTCGACGGCAAAGGCAATAAATAATACAGGTAGCCCTTCCATAGATAATACACTGTGAAATTACAATACAAACGATTCACATTTCGTCCCGTCTCTGGGCTAATGAAGGGTGATTTGTATTCAACCTTTAATGCAGCAACTTTAATATTTTCTATGCATCCCTTAGAAATTAATCATAAATCGAAACACGTATTGTGAATACGTAATATATATTTTATTTATTACGTATGGCCAGTTTAATCAAAGGTTTTGTGTAAGCGTTTTTATGAGCGCGCTGACGTTTTCCAATTCGGTCGTAAAATTTTAGTGTTGTGAGTATGAGAGCTGCATTAAGCGAATGATGTCATTTGTTATACGAAAGTTATTCGAATGAATAATTGAATTATTGCCACAGGTATTATCTTAAAATTTGATTATATGACTCTTGGCAATTAACCTAATAATTCAACATCACTTGACCCCGGATTTGTGAACATGAAATAAATAATCTGTCAACTGCTTGAACCCATATATAATTGAATTATACAAAAAATTTATATTTTTTAAAACAAAATAAGATTTACTTGATTAAAATGTAAAACTACAGGTTGATTATAATATACCATAATGTCAACAACAAGATAACATGATCTACAAGGTGTGATAAAAAAACGATAATTTTTATTTAAAATAAAAATAATTTATTTATACTTCAAAATGTATATGTTTTCCTTTAAATCAGTATATTTATGCCAGCGTTTTTTACAATCGGCAAAACAACACCTCTTTTTCAATATTTTTAATCGACTCCTGTATTTTGTGTTTATGTTCATTGTAGTAATAAATCCTTGTTTACATAGTTAAATTGTTGCAAAGGCAATGGCTTTATATTGCCTCGTGTATAATTTTAAAAGGCTTTGCAGCTTGCGATATCAAAAAAGATGACTTGCTTTGTTCACAAATTTAATGCGTGTTTCATTGACTATGTCTCTGCCAGTCCTACAGACTTCTCTGGCACATAAGCTTCAATATACAAAATTTAATATTTCAAAAGAAATAATATTGATACAAATTTGTACAAAATATAATTATATTTATTTATTTTTTACTGTCATTGATTTTATTTTCATCCATTTAATTTACCCCTGTTTCTTGGTTTTAAAATATTGTAACTAATAATTATTTACTGAATTTTTTAAATCAAAAATATAAATATATAAAAATTCATAATAACTTTTCTGCATGTATGTAAATATATACATACATATATTGTTAAACTGAGTCACTCATGAAGAAGCAGCTTTCACGCAGACATTGTGGGCCAACTCCTTTATTATTTTTCCCACCTAATAAATTGCAATATTTTAAGACATCGGTCAGCGCAGACAATAAAAATAAAAGCTCGTATTATTATCGAAGAGCCTCCAAAGCACGTGCAGAATATTTTTCTGCAAAACGAATTCGCTCTACTTAAGTGATGCCACATATGTATATGGCGATATGAAATACTACCATAAAGTATATTACTTTATGAACGAATACGATATTCGATTTAAAACTTATTTCTTTTTGTCTTTTGTATTCGAGTATTCTTGGGATTTATGGGAGGCTTAGTGATAAAAATATTTATTAACTGTTGGATAAATCATCTTCACATAATATGTAAGTATATGATATTTGAAAATTGGAAAGACCAAGTAATACATTTATCGTAATCGTAATCATTAAGATCGTAAGAGATACAGTTATCTTTAAATATAATTTCTGACACATTAATATAACACATTTATCTTTCAATATAATTTCTGACATATTAATTATCATGACGATTTGTAATATGTCTATATTAAGAAAGAAAACATTATATAAACATAGTGCTAACACTTCATACAAATTTATATATTTATTATTAACCTATCGGTACAATATGCCAGGTATTAGATAAATGCGTGAAAACGGGGTAAAAGTAGTGCATAAAAATATATAGTTATTTTTAATTTATGCGCGATCTAGCTACATTTTTATTTAAATTATTCATCATCTGCGAGCTTATGATAATCTAGGAAAACCTATTCAGTGATGATCGATCATAATTATAATTATATAATAATAATTTAAACACACTAAGGTTCATATGGGATTTGAACCCAGGTCTTTCAAATATTAATAACCTACTTAAACCAGGTATAACTATTTATTTATTAAACGTCATATTTATTACGGTCTTCACTGACTTGACATTAATTATAATCGATAATTTATCAGCGAACTTTGTAAATGTTTGTAGTAAGCATGATAGGCAAATTGCCATATTTTAAGTATTTTTGAAAGATTAAAGTTCTGCTCCAATGATTCCTAATCTACCTGTTATAATACTTTACTCTACCCACTTTTAAAATTAATCTAACTGCAGCTTAAATTACTGTTTTTGATTTTTACTATAGAATTTATTGATAAGCTATTATTTTAAATAAAGTTGTAATAATGATTGTTAATGTCAAGAAAAATGAGATAATTAGGCAACAAGCGCACGGTCGAATCAGTGCCAACTTTTTCCCACTGCCTAATAAATGTATAAGAGTCTTCCAAGGAAGCCAAATTAGTAAATACTACATGACTTTAATTGTAAATATATATTAATGTAATATGTATGCAGCAGTTTAAATCAATAGAAGATGACTTTTAAAGATGGGTAAAGGACCTCATATTTTTAATGAAAATAGAGAGAAAATTCTACATATATGCTCTCGAGCGAAGTTAAATGGTTTAACAATCTATGTATAATACATATATAGAGTTTTCTATGTTTAAAGGTTTAATTTATCAACTACCTTATTAAATCCCACAAATGGCGTAAAGACAATCTATCATAATAAGGCACCCGAGACTCGAGCGGGTATTGCGAATCGGTCAGTAGCGCAAATTGGTTATTAATATGAAATTAACGAGTTAAAAAGTGAATTGCGCGAGCAAACAAGCCGACGTCGAATAATTGCGGCCAATGATGATTTAAACGCAATTTAATCGGGCCGTACCCGATATTAAAACGTCGTTTGCGACCGAGCAGACTTCATTACATCGACAAAATGCCCCCTGACAGACAGACAGACGCACATATATGCCGTAATGCTGTGTGGTTAAACGTTGCTTTCGCCACCGCATTAAGCGAAAGCCCTATACCCAATAACAAGATACCAGGGTTTATGCAAGGAATCGTTTACGAGATGCTCGCGTACCGTGAAATGATAACGAGAATGAACGCGAGGTTAATTTTTAACTGTTAAGCTAATTGCGCACTTTGAAATTATATGAGCTTTATGGTCGATCAAATGTAACATTCAGAATCAAGACATGATGTAGTTTCTTATGCATTTTTGGTTGACCAGCAAAGAATTACGAAGAACATAGAACAAAAACAACGTAATGTATCTCGACATATGTCTCGAATTTATGAAAAAAGAGTTTATAAGTTGTCGTAATTGATATTTAATTCTAAATTTATGTCGTATTTTATTAGAATAGTATAGTATCAAAATGCGACTCTTGCAATTTGGAATGTCTTGTCTGTCCGTCACAGATGGCGGACAGACAAATCTGTGTTTTTTCACACCATACACGATCGGATTTGTCCGCCAGACATCTGTGACGGAGAGATCCGTCGGACAAATCGGCGCGTGTATGGCCTTTGAATCCACTTTTATTAATTTGTATTTGCAGATTTCATTGAATAAACGTATAGGTATATATGAATAATAAAAATAAAATCGTATATTTTAAACATCGGTTAGGTTCGGGTCTGTCAAACATGCGCGCGAGACGTAACGCGTTTGCTTAGATAAGGTAAAACGTATTTATTTATTTTTTATTCTTTGATTGACTTTTACACCCTATAACTGAACAACCTCCCTAATAATATTTAATACACAACCGAATTTAAAATGTGTAGATCCGTCGCTCACGACATGACATGGCCGACTGACTTAGTGGACAGAGTTACGATTTTTCACTGCGAGCACCGATTCTATTTATTCCTTATTTTGTGATTAGAATTCAATGAGCTTATGATAATTATTCGTTAGGATAACATAAGATCACAGTATTATTAATAAATAGTGATAGAACAAAGAGTGAATAGTTTATTTTTTTTTAATAGCAATAAACTTTCACGAAAATAAGAAGGTTTAAAAATAAGAGTTTTTTTTATACTTCTGGTGTGTATTATTTTAAGCCAGATACTGAATTTCTTGAGGTTTCCTAAAAAAATTGTTGCTTATAAATACATATATTTCATGTATATATTGAAAACAGCAAAAAATGCTATCAATAAATAAACGATATCATATTTTTTGTATATATATATATATATATATATATATATATATATATATATATATATATATATATATATATATATATATATATATATATATATATATATATATATATATATAATATTTAAATAAAACTTGCAAGTTACATACAATTTTTTTGCTCATGAACTCAGATTGTTTTAAGTGTAAGCCTTAAAAGTAGAAAAAGTATATCTTAATTATAAATTTAGTGTAGTTTCAAATACAACAGTCTTTAGTTAAAGCCTAATATTTATGAACCAGAATCTCTGGATTGTATTTCGTTAGAGCTATGTATTTTTAGATATTTTTTATCTGATAGAAAAATATGAATTTCTGAATTAAATGTATTTATTTATATATGATCCCTATCTTATACAGAAATATAAACATTTTTTCGATTGCAAATAGTCTTTGATTGATATTATTTAATACTTGTAAGAATATATGTTTAATATTTTATTATGTATTATATTATATAAAAATTTTAAGTTTTGCTTATTCTCAAAAACTCGTAATAAAAATATACAAAAGAGACTTAATGATTGATATCCTGTTGGATCTAGACATAACAAAATTAATCCCTTAATATTTTAATATATAAACTTCTATATGTAATTGAAAATATTCCAATTATCACATATTTTAATGCTTATATTTCAGTAAATTGCAAAAGATACAACAGTGAATAAAATTACAATTGAAGCTCTTTATATAATTTTACAATAATTACACTATATTGTATGACATAAATTAGGAAATATTGGAACGGATGACTTTCAAAATAATGTATTTATATCAAGCGGGTGGTGTGCTAAAGAGAATATGAAAGAAGGGTAACTATGTTTCAATCTAGGTTCCAAAGTAACTGAAAAATCACTGCTATGATACTGTGGTTCAAAAATATTTTTTAATTGAATTTTATTACGCATATTACTTTTATAAGCTTATTTATTTAAACATTTTTTTTTTAATAAAATATAATAAAATAATAGTGACATCAAATAATTAAAGATCGTACTTACTGAACTGTATTGTTCTACTTGTAAACGTTGTTTTTTTTAATTAATTACGAAATTGCACGTTAATTACGTTTTACTTCAATGCACAATTTGGCTACATTCTAAAACCAGTTATAATAAGTTTCTATCGCGCAATCATTATTAAAAATATATGTTTTTATATCTAATCTCTACATCATATTTATATGATAATGACTTGATTTGGCTAAAGAATTTAAATATATCTAAAAAAAAATTTTTTTTGACACAAATTGATTTATTTGTGTACCCTTTCATGTCGTGTCAACGCAATGAATGCCCCCACAAAATTTGTAATACATAAAACGATCCCAAAGGCGACTGCGACCGCAAAATTGCATGTACGATATATATTGAGGTTAAACATCTTTTATCGGTTTCATTTTGACTTTATCGGTCTGAAAATCAATTTTGTCCGAGCGTGTTGAATGCGCGAGATGATTCGTTGCATTCTTCAGGAGTCTTTTGTTGCTCGGGTTCTGAGAGCAAGAACATTTTTCGATGCTTTCTTACGGATCCATAATTTATAGAACGAGAGCGGTTTTATTGCCGGCAGTAGACACCTTTGTGTTCTGATTGTTTTTAAGTAACACCAATCACATTCTCGGCAAGAGTACAAATCGTATAAAACGAAACGGCTTTCCACTTAAAAAATTATTTAACTAAAGACTAAAATTTTATTTTTCATGCAGATTATTCGATGAAAAATGTGTTTTAATATTCACAATAATTTCTGACTTAATTTTGTGTATAAAATATAATAGTATTATGCACGTATTTCTAATAAATATAATTTAATTAACTTAATATAAATTAATTGACAAAAAATAAAGGTCGGAATCCATATGCTCTCATCACAACATTAGCCACAAATCAGGTCGTAAATTTGCTTGTTTTTAGTGCGATGAACGCATCCTTTTCGCCTCGGGTGCTCTGCACGGTTTACAGGTATCCTTGCACATACTCAGGTAGGATTGGCAGGACTTTATATGCCGTGAAGAGTTGAGGCAACTGAGTTACCCGAGTCGCGAAGTCGAGACTCAGGAATCGATTCTGCGAAACGACCGCCGTAAATAATACCCAGACATCTCAGCCAGACCAAAAAATTATAGGCCTCTGGTCAGGGCTGCCGCAGAAAATTAATCAAATATTTATTATATAGTATTAAAATGGTAAAAAATGTAACAAGCAATGAACAAAGCGACTGACACAATCTTAAGAATATTGAAACAAATTTGCATCCATGAAGTAAACCCATAAGTAAAATTTTGGTTGCCATTATTGAGTTTATCAGACCAAAGTCACGGTAACTCTATTTTCTATGTGTCTGTATCAATACACAAGTGATCCGTTTATTCTTTACGAATGAAAAAAACTGCTGCTGAAATTCATCGCTATCTGTTTATATAAATTACTTTGTACATTGAAAAAATAGTGTTGTGAATTTAAAACGCAAAAAGAAAAGTAAGGCTTTGGTAATTTCTGCATACTACAAATTGCGTGAAAAAACTGCACGTATTTTTATTTTTATTAAAAATTAATTATAATTGAAATAACATTGCAACCCCTGTGTGTACATTCAGTTATAATATATGTCTTTAAAATATATTCCAAACATTGTTAGCGACCTGTCGATTTTAACACTCCCACTTATAATATTATGAGGTGTCTACAGATACACATTCACCATCGATATGAATTCCTGCAATGTACACGCACACATACGCACATTTATATGCGATTACGTATATTTATGAGTACAGTCATGCTTTGATTTGCGATACCATAGAATAATATCTCGTTATACTGCAGTATACAAATAAAGTTTAATTGTGTTTGAAAAAAATATAGTTATTTATTATCTGTATAAATATCACCGGACGTGTATCACGATTTTGGAGCAAAGATTGGTGGGCCGGAAAAAAATCAGTTACTAAATGTACATGTCAGTATGGCCATTAACAGATTATATGCGTAAGAGAATTAATTTAAGCTCTCGTTTTCCGTACATTTGAACTGTACCATTAATTACACGTAATCACGTGTCAGTTAAACGGAATGAGAATGTCGATGTAATCAAACTATTTATTATTAACAAATTAAATTATATATATTTTTTGTATATATAAGAATAATTAAGCTTAAAAATACTAAATGCATTTGAAAATACCCTTATATCTAAAACTAAACTCTCCAATTTAAATTCTGTTTTTTTATGTATAACTTTAATATTTTAATGAGAAAAGTCCAATTAAACTTTTTTTTTGTATTTTTTTTTCTTCACGATTTTTTTGTATTTATTTTTTATTTTAAGTTAACTAAATATATTAAAAAAGTATTTTTCAAACTTAATGCTACTAATAAATGTGCTGTTTATTTTCCACATACATAATCAGTGCTTTTTTTAAACAAAAAGGTGCTGGAACTCACTTCTTGTCAAGCATTTTACTAAAGGAAATTATATTCTAATATCATTTAAATTAAATTTTAAGCAGCATGCCACGAAGCGCATTAAAAAATAAACAATTTTTCTTTCTATTAATGCTTTTGAAGAATAACTAAATAAGTCATATTTTTTTGACTGGTGAAATATTCTGGATTTCGCAAATATTTAATTAATGACAACAATGTCAGGTTTCTTCAATTATAAACTTTCTCTACAATTGCCCAATTGATATTTTCCAATTGCTTAAACAGAAAATTTAAGGCCCTTCGTTAATCAATAATAATCGTGAGACAATTATCAATAAAAGCTATTGCCACTTCACAAAAACAAAATAAAAAACCGTTTTGTACTAAAATTTAGATCATTATTATGTATAGAATTAAATATCACATATTAGAAAAATCAAATTGAACTCAATCTCTTCTTAACAATGTATAATTTTAAAGGAATATATATTTATATCATTGCATACAACTAAAGAGCAAATATATAAATTAAATTCCATTTCGAGTAAAATGATTAATTTCATTTTACAGATCAAGTTTTAATATTCTCATATATATAATGAAAGCTATGTGCATTTAAGTTTTAATAAAATATTACACCAATTTTTCCCATTGTTGTAATCATATAAAATCGTTAGTTTTTTAAACATGCTAACTATATATAAACTAACGTGATCGCTTAATAAAAATTGATTATGCATAATTCAATCAATGTGTTCAGCTTTACTATCTATAATTAAGAAGTTCAACAATTGCGACTTTTTCGTGGGCTTGTTTATTAATTTACGATCCCCATATAACAGCGATTATCATTACACACCATCATCATAACTGTGTTTATTACGTGAATCTCTTGATCAATCATTGTGCGTAAACCTCTTTATTAATTGGGTGCTTTACGAACCCAGGCAGTTTGCTTTACAAATGTGAAATTATATGGCTCTAATTGCGTAAACTGTATACGGGTATGTATTATTAATTTTCTACATTTTAACAGCTGACCTTCTTATTGACCATCATTAACTGCGATGAAAAATAATAGGAAATGAGTTAGTGGGAAGGCGTCGGTTAACATTGCGGTGATTTATAGGTGGGTATGTATCTATTTATTTTACCTGTGCAATTAATACAAGTCGAAAAGCGTTTCGAACCAATCATCGTACAAACAACTCAATTATCGGAACATTTTGTGAAATAAAAAATAAATATGTGTGTGCGTCTATATGTGGAATAAATAAATTATTCATATTTTTAATGATTTATTTATGAAACGTTGCTATTAAAGCGCTATGTTTATTTTAATTAATTATTTAATGACTTTTGCTAGAGTTTTTTAAAATGACGTATTTTGAGTTCAACGTAGACATAGTAGTTCAGTGGATTGTGAAGCTATAGGTTTATTTTAATAAATCTTAAATATATTTGTATGTCTTTAAAGTTCATTTTATTGTTATAAATTTATTAAATTTGACTATAGGAGATAACTTTCATTGGAATTTGTGAATAAATTGTTAAAAACAAACCCTTAGTTTTTTATATAACACACACTCAACATAATATTGTTATAATTATTTTTTTACATTTCCTTTATAATCGAACTTTAAAGTAAGAAAAACAATGTTCTCTTATGAATCTGTGTTAGAATTAGATAAATATAATAAGAACTTTACCAAAAAATTGAATATTTGAAGTTAATAAATTAAAAATTTATTTATTAAATTTAAATTAAATTAAAACCACAACTGTGGTCACCGTGATATAACAGATTAAGCCAATGTATCACAATGGTAAAAAATAATACATAGTAATATTACAAAGTAATGCATAGTGAAAAGGTAATTATAAATTATTAAAATTAAATGGTACGAACTGGACCAGCTCCTTATAGCTGACATTAAACAGATAAAATGTGCAATTCCAGCGTATTAAAGAGCCAGATGGTGACAGCCATGTGCAATTCGGATATTGCGGACTTCTTGGCTCTCACAGACATCAAAAGAGGATGCGATTGTGATTCTCACAAGAGACAATCCGGAACCCAAAATTGAAATTCCTCCAGAATAAATTGATTGTCCACAGCATCCTTCAGTAATTTGAAGAAATTTAAGAATATAAAAGGAAGGTTTAAAAAATATATATATTAAAATATCTATGTGTTTCTTAACCTTTTATGCAATAACCTTCATCTTCATCAGAAATCTAACGAAAAATCTGTTATACTAATTTTTTTCTTCTTATCCTAAACAATTATTGTTCACACTGAAACAATTAGGTATGTCTGTTTGGGCAAATTTTTTAAATTTTATTTTAAGAAAAATCTTAAATGTGATCTTTTAGTTAATCACAAATGCTTATATTACCTTTGTACATATTTGAAATTGTAAAAACTGTAAATATGTGCAACGTACAAATAATAACGCCCTCGTTCCGCAATCGTTTTACGTAAATTATGGGTTATTCGATAGAAAATGCAAATATCATTAATAATTATATAGTAATAAAGACTATGTAATAGCATATAAATAATTATCAACATTCTATCGTTAAAAAAATCTTTTCGCGTGCCCTTTCAGCGTCACGCACCTTAGGTTGACGACCTCTGATTGCCAACTAACTAGCCACCGATAGCCGATGAAATTTTGCGATAGTTTCACAGCGTATATTTTTTTTTTAATAAAAAAATCACATTAAATAAAATTGTAGACAACGGTGTTTGTTCGTGTTACATATTTTTTTATTATAATAATATAGCATTATTAATTATTAGAAGAGATGAGCTTTATTGAAGCGCTGTTCAAGATCGCGTCAAAAACGGCTTGTCGTGTCGCATATCGTGCTATTTTACAGCGGTCGTAAACCTTTTATGATCAATGATCCAATTAGAGTCAGTGCTGGGCAATTTTGAATAATTTATACATTAATTATTGCAAACAGCGGCGTTAACAATATACGTGTGTATAATTCATGATTAATTTTCAGTACACAATGAATGTTTCATTGTTGATTGATGGAATCGTTAAACTGTTTATTATGAATATCACAATTATGCGGAATCTAACGGCACGTTTTAAAGCTTCTAAAGTACATGTATTAGTATATAATATTATAGGTTAACTGAACAGAAAGTTTTCCATATTTATAGCCCATGCTGTGAGAGTAGCGACTAGCCATGAAACATAATAGATTATGTACGAAACAATGCTATGGTCATTAGTTATAAAATCGTCTATTTCTTTCATTGTACGTATATAACGTATATATTCAAGTTTAATTGCGTAAATAACGCTATTGTGTAAATTATCTACTTTGCACTATATTTGTTGGAAATTTGTTTTATTGATAGATATTAAATTTCATACAACATATCGTTTTTCACCCCCCTTAAAAAAAAAATTTATAGATTTAAATATCATAGTTTGATAAAAAAAAATCCATAGAAGAAATTCATGACAAACTTTATCGAAAGCTTTTTGAAAGTCACTGTATTTGAAAGACATGATATTAGTGACTGTGAAATGGGGCTAACAAAATTCCTGTTGCTTTTCCACCAGAGCCTTCCGATATTGATTATAAATATATTAGTAAAGAATTATATCAAATAAAAAATAGAATCCTCAATATGGACACTAAAGTTTTTCAATCACTTAGGCCATTAGTCAAAATTTTAAGGTCATTACAACGCTCACTTGAACAACGAAAAGATAAATCTCTAACACTACAAAATCATTAACCCGTTACGAAAGTTTATACCACACTTCACACAATTAAAGAGAGATTTAGTTACGGAAAAAAAGAGTATCAACAATTGGAAATATTTCACGGACAACCGAATAGCACTATCCGTCTCGAAACTGTAATCACCCATTTTCACCGTCAATAAAATTAACACACTTTTACTATTCATTTAATATTGTTTTTCTAACTCTTGGGTGAAGACTGCTAAAGTAGCCATCTGGACATTTAAAAAGCTCAGATCTTCCCACCCACTCTTTATGGTCAAGCATAGCTTTTCACTCACATTAACTAGTAGTTTCAATTCTCGACCTAAACCATCACGATATACGATTGCGGCCAAGTTCCCAATCGCGATTAGCATTAATGATCTCACGGCATCTATATCAATGTTGAAGATGGAACACAGTTTGAACCGTGGTTTCTCTTAAGGCGTAAACTTATTTTGGTGGTGTGTTCAAGAAGCGATGCAATTAGTTTATAAACAATCTCATTTGCGATTTTCCAGAGCTGATATAAAATATGTCACACTTAATCACATCGGGACGGACTGCGACGACACAGAGGCTGATCAACACGAGAAACATCTCTAGTGAATCGTCCAGAAAGCATCACGACAAAAATCCCAGCTACTTCACCAGCACTTAACCGACAATACAGCTCAACACACTAGTGAAGACTTCTAAAGACCGCATTTGTGATACGATACTATGTCGATACTACGGAAACTTGTATGTATTAAATAAAATACAATTATCTTTTCCAGTAACTATTTGAATGAAAATTCACACCATTTTGGCCTTAAAACCAGAAAACACCAACACCACAGTTCAAAAGCATCGATTTCTTAGCTCGCAACGTCAATGTTTCAACTTCACTATTATTGATTATTTAAGAACCCAAATAAACAAAATTATACATCATCTTAAGATCCTAAAGTTTATTAAGTGCTTTATCAATAGACATATTTTAAGCTTTTATTATATTTATTACTAATCCTTACTTTCCAGAGCGACTTTTAATTCACAACTCAAACTAATCTAAGATAAAATTATAACATTGTATTTAGTACTTAAACTGTCGTGGATTCAATACTACAGTATCTCCTCACATACGATTCAACTACAGTTAAACGTTCACATATTTACGTCCTTTCAAACTCAAATAATTTTCGTTTATCTCGTTAAACAACGATTACACAAATTCGACTGGTCTCACGCGTAAAATTAATTTTAACATCCGCTTAACAAGGTGTTATCTAATTAGGCGATAAAGCGAGTGCCGTGCTCTTCTATATACGTCGACCCGAATCGACACATCGACACGCCGCAATTAATCTTGAGCCTCGTGGTTATACCCATATTTTTTATATAAATTATTTTTTTTAATATTACCAACTTTATTTTCGTGTTGGTTGATTTAGAAAAGAAAAAAATATAATTAACACCGACCAACGCAGACGTATATGTAGATACAGCTTCCTCTCGTCCGACAAATCAGGTCGAATTAGTCTAAAAGTAACGTGTAATGAACGTGTATTGAAATAATTACGTTTCGTGCTTTCACCGTACGTGTGCGTTTGTTTAACTAGCGTGTCAGTCCGTTGACAGATCAACGAAGTATTATGAATGAAATGTGCAATTAATTTTGTCTAGATCATGTCAAGTATCAACAGATAGCCATAAGTGTAAATTGACATTGCAGATTAAATAAAAAACTGTGTGGTTTACTTTATTTAATTAAAATAAAGTCACACTATGATTTGTGCTTATTAAAATTATTTTTGATTAAAATCCAATAAGAATCTGAAACAATATATTTTTAATAATATTCATTACTTCAAATTAAATCTGAAAAATTATGGATAGCTAACTGCAAAAGTGCAATATAAATTCTAATACAGTATCAATGCGTCATTATATCGCAATATAAACACACGAAATTGGTTGTATACTTTTTTTAGGTCTTTCGTTTTGAAACGAATTAATCTCAGACCATATTATATGTTTACACGAAAGTCACGTTCAACGCTCATAATGTGTAAAGTGAAATTATCGCTCTCGGAATGATCACGCTTATTTTATATTAACTAAATTTATATAGCACGATTTTAAGTTACACCACTAACTATGTGGATACGAGAGACGTAGTTTACGCCCGTGGCTCCTTGTTTGTTTTCCATTCGAATTTTCATTGTTAATATTATTTATTTAAAAAATAACATTTAAACATATTTTTACAGTATCTAAAAAACACTCTTTAATTTTTTTCCATTTATTATCAACGTTTTTTTTTCTTCCACTAGCGAAATAAAAAGAAATACTTAATATTCAAATTATAGCAAAATAGTATGGATTCAGTAGCCAGCTTTCTTACTAAATACACCACCATAATGGTATTGTCAGTGACTAGCACCTAAGTTCGAATCCCATATGAACTTTCGTGTTTTTTCAATTTCAATCGTAACTAGAAGATTTTATAAAAATAATATGGATCAATCTTCACATATTAGATTTTCATAATCTCGCGGATAAATATCGTGTAAAATATACAAAATAAAATCAAGCCAAGTCATGCACATTAGCATATATTAATTAAAAGATGTA
The DNA here is from genome assembly GCF_051122295.1 of Plectrocnemia conspersa. Classification (NCBI taxonomy): domain Eukaryota; kingdom Metazoa; phylum Arthropoda; class Insecta; order Trichoptera; family Polycentropodidae; genus Plectrocnemia; species Plectrocnemia conspersa. Next base: position 19,307,756 of record NW_028277173.1, read on the forward strand.
TTAAGTTTGGGTTTGAACAACAAATAGACGTTTCGCAAATGTCAAATTGAGTTTCATAGACATTTTAGAGCAGCATATTAGCGCTTATCAATTAAATTATATTTTCGCTAGTAGAAATATATATCTACTGGTAAAAATGTATTTGGACTTTACTAGTGATAATATAACTTTATCAAAAAATACACATTCACTGTAACATTTATACACCGGATGTAAATAAATAATGATAAGTATGAAAATATTTATATATAGTACTACATATGAAAAAGTTGAAATCATATAATTGTACTAGCACCTGTCAGATAATTTATATATTTACTGGTAAAAATATATTTCGATATGATTTTACTGAAATTACATATTTAAAAAAATATTTTATCTTATTATAATAGTATATATACACCCATGTGCTGTGCATTTTTCATCCCCGAGAAGAGCGCATTAATCTGACAAATTTTAAAGGCAGTAATTTTGAATTCTGATATATGTTTTTACATCTATATATATAATTTGTTTAGTCTCAGTATATATAATAAACTATTTTGTAAAATTACTAAGACTAAACATTTAATTATAGCCATAGAGATACTAAAACTTAATTAACGATAAGTGTTACAATAAATTAATTCTCAAGACAATTATTTGGTCGCTGCATAAGATTATCACCAATGATCGTCTGCGTTAAAGGGTTATAACCGTTATATCTTCCAGTTACGGTCTTCTGTTAGTGCGTGTGCCTCTCTTATCTTAACACCCGTGTCTTTTGTTAATCATCAGTGTATGTTAAATGATTAAACGTATTGCCAAGCGTGTGAGAACGCACCGTGTCCGTGTTGGTCCGAGTTATCTGTGAACCGGTTCAATAATCTTTTGTTGGTTCGGGGCAACAAATAAAAATCCATTTAATTGCCCGATTTGTTTTATTACCTTCGTCCGATAGGGAAGACCAACGGTGGCGATCAATATTTTTAACGTGTTTCACAAATCGACAGTTATCGTTGCCATTCATAATAATTTTATTTTGAACCAGACAAACTGATTAGATAAATGTGTATAATAACTTTTAATTGTTTTACTATTTAATATATAAACATTATTAATATTTATTCGATAGCAATGAAAACATCGTATGCTCACAAGGTGTTTATAAGGTACAATTTTTAAATTAATCTTCGGAAAGGTTTGAGATATTCAAATGGGCTCGGATATTTTAGTTAAGTACGGGTTGTTAGACATGAGAGCACATTCGAGTGGAAGCACGAAAGCGCAGCAGTTGATATATGATATATGGAATAATGAACGGTTATGCATTACCGCGAGATGAATCTGCCTCGGCCGAGGTTGATGATGCATTCTTCGCGCTTCCAACCTTGTGAATCTTTGTATGAATTATTTTGTTTGTAAAATGAATACGAAAAATAGTTACATTGTTTCTTGAGTATCAAAAATTGCTGGTGCTAAAACGTATTCAGATAAAGACAGCAACCAATTTTTTTTATGGTATAACTAAAGTAGCTATTATTTTGAAATATATATAGAAATTTTTATTTCTTAAAAATATAAATAGATATAATAAATTGTGTTTAACAACTAACTTAATTTTAAGTCACTTACGTTTATGTAATATTTTGGTACCCAGAATGGGTTAGATGCTTGAATTGTTTAAATTATGTCACCGACAAAAGTTTGATGTTTTTATGTGTATTTCTATCACACTAATAAATTAATTTTTATTATTTTTATTCAAAAAATTAAAAAATGTAATTAAACGTACTTTTAATTTTTTATTCAAATATAATATTAAGTTTATAAATTCCTATGAAATTAAATTTATATTGATTTTTTATTTCTTAATAAGTTTTATATACTTATAACTAAATAATAATTAAATATTAATTTAATACATTATCTAATTTTTTTTAAGTTTGATATAAATTTCTATTAATCCATATTTTTAAAAAGCAAGTTATATAAATTAGAATAATTAGGATTTTGAATTTAGTAATTAAATTATTAGATAATAGTTAAGTACGTATAATATCTTAAATTAAACTATTGCAGTAGTATCGTTATACAAGTATAACTACGTATAAAATTAGAAATTAAACTATCGAAGTTTTTGTACATATATAATTATATATAAAAATAATAAAATTATTTAAAATTGATCGAAATCTATAAATAAATACATATTGTTTGATTTTATACAATACAAAAACATTAGTCTAACGCGTCATAATCAATTAGGTTTATTTAAAACCTGATTTTTACAGATTGTAAAATATGAGATAACACCATTTAATAATTTCTTTGCTATCAAAAAATACTTGAAAATACTTTAAACTGTATTTTATGAGACTGAAATAAATTTTTAAATTACAATCTTGATCAACTTATGGTTAAAGTTATGCTTATATTACCAATAATATTCTCTAATAAAAAATAGATGGCATTTATACGTTTCATTAAAAACATTAATATATCAATATTAATGCAATTTTTTTAAATATATCAGAAATCTTAAAACCTGTTTATAACATATAATAAACCATAAAAACAGTATGATAAATCAATAGTAGCTATCTTTAGATAAAGCTTCTGCTTTAGTACCAATACGTTTCAATTTATATTATAATATATCAAAAAGAATCTAATTACAATTTATTTATTATTATTTTAATTATATTGTAATAACGTTTGATCATCTAATATCATATTTTTTCAACTAAACCTAGAATATTAAAATTGAAATAATTAATTAAAGTAGAATAGGTAGCTATGTGTGCTTAATAAATTTTCTTATCACGAATTGAAAATATTTATAAAAAAGTTAATCTTGCTACTGTTGATTTGCAACATGACATTAATTATAAACATATATTATTACTGCTTACAATAAATAAATGACACTTTGCGCACTCTATTTTATTTTTTTAACCCTTTCCACGCTATGCACACATATGATGAGCAGCCGAATCAAGTCACCAGCGCGAAGCCTATAAAATGATGGGGTAGTGAAAGAACAAATTAGAACGCGCCACATACACCGTATAGAACTGCCACAATAAAATTGTTCCAAATGTATTTTTTACAATTTTATTAGTTACTATAAAGTGATAATTTTTCACGATTATTTTAAATATCTTAGTTTGACAGCCAGCCAAATTTATCTAAGATTAAAAAAACATAACTTTAAAAAAATTCTAGAAGAAAATGTAGTAAAGCCAAAAATATTTTATTAAAAAAAACGATATAAAATATCAATTTTAAAACAACGGCCTGAAACATTTAATAAATATAATATTTTGTATATAAAAGTGTGAATTTTAATTTATTTTTTTATTTTATTAAAAGTTGTTATTTTTAACAAGATGAAGTATAAAGGTTACTAAAAAAACTTAACCGAGATATTTATAAGATCTACATTTTAAAAAGTTTGATAGAGATCTGCTTAAAACTAAAGTAGTTATTGTGTCAATAACCGATATATCCCAAATTATTTTGGATATATCGGTTATTGACACAATAACTGCTTTAGTTTTAGCCAAATTTAGTTACGTGTGGAATGGGTTAATAATTTATTACGATATTTACCCGTTAGATTAGGATTAGATCTAGTGTGTGATAACCGATTGGAATTATGATGTTATAATAATCACTATTTTAAAAATTAAATACCACTAGGGTTCATATGAAATTTGAATCCATTAATCAATGACTAATAACATTTGTCTATCGTGCTGATATATATGTATGAATATCATCATTTAAAGCAAGATAAAGTAACTATTAAATTCATTTCCTTATCCAATACAAAGTTACCGTTAAAATAATACATATAATACGATGTACCCAATATTAGAAACGTGAATAATAAATGATATTTTTACACCGTTCTTACAAATACCAATTAACAAATGGTGTTTGATTTGAATACAAATAAATCACTGGAATCGATGTTATCTCGTCGCATTGTGGTGTACCTGTGTACGGGATGCTGCCCGTGGCTATATTGACTTTTGTTCACGGTGGGTATATGTACATAGGTATATAATACATATAAGCCGTTCGTGCCGGCACCATCACGCCTCTTCGGGCACCCTTATTAGTTATTGCTCAAGGGCTCTTATACCACACTTTATTGACATCGAAACGTATTATCGGAACACAGCCGTTATATATCTCATGAGATAATCAGATTTTAATCGCTCGCATTGAGTTTATCCGATCGCCATCTCAGTACTCGAGTTTACGAGCACCACAATTAGCGATCATCGTGTTTGAATTTTTTTTATTTTCGGTTAGCGTTTATTTCGTACACGGCGAAAGATTGCATGTCAATGCGCGATGGTCATTGTCGAAAAAAAAATGGTATAAAAAGCTCGGATAATGGGAGATGTACGGACGGAAAGGGAATGTAAATTTGTAGGTCCAAACTACGTATTAAAGCAATGCATCAGCCGACTAACGACCCCTTGTTAACAAGGTAACACCAGATGAATGGGCTTAAATAAGGAACTTTAATTTGAATATATGTATGTATGTGGTTTATACATAGACCATAAATAAAGAAAAACATTACACTTCTATAATTAAAATAATTAGTATTAGTATTATATAAGTTATTATCTCAACTATCAAAATTATCTTTTATCTACTCAATAAATAATATATATTTGCATATTGATATGATTTTTTGTTAATATTTATTTAACTGAATGACTAAAAAAAGATTGAATATTAATATATATTTATTAGTCAATTAAGTATTCAATGAATCAAAAATTTAATATTAAAATAAAAACGTTTTTTTAATTATAAGCAAAAAACACAATATTCAAGCCAGTTTTGAAGTAGTTCTGAGAAAAAGGCAAAATTTTATAAAAATCTAGTGTGGGTGTTCCTGAGAATATTTTAAAGTTGATCGCTACGCTGCCTAATTTTTAATTAGGTTATTAATTTGCTAATAAAAATCAAACAAATTGCAATTTATTTTATGATAATTCCATAAATCTACCAAGTACATGTAAAAATCTCATACTTATTTAGTATTTAAAAAGAAAAAAAAATCGGTTAAATTATTATACATTACACGTAATTCGGAGCGACAATATAATTTTACTATATTGTCGCTCCGAATTATCGTATATATATTTTGTTGTATGTTGTATATATTTTGTAAAATGGCATAATTTAAATAGTAAGCCTAGATGTAAAAATTTCGAACTTAACAACCAAAGAAACCTCATATTTTTATTAAAAAAATATATTTATTCTTACAGCCTATTAATTCAAACTGAAAAAATTATATAGCACGCAAAATTGAAAAGTTTACCAATTAATATTCTGAAGCATTTTTAAAAATTAGGTCTCCATAAATTATATTATCAGCTTAAATAGAACTGAAAGCCGCGGTATATTGCAATATAATGTAGAAAAAAATAATTTGTTCTATCTCTAAGAATATTATTTGAGCTTATTATAATTTTTTTTATTGCTTTCTTTACAAATATGTTTTCGTGCTTTATATTAATTGATTGTATATATTTTCATATTTCTGCTGTGCTTTTTTGTGACGTATTTTTAACATTTAAATTTATTTGGACTTTGATATTAAAAATGTAAAAAGTCAAATGAAAACAATAAAATAAATTGTTTCAACGAATCCTTTTAAAGCCCGTCGTTAAAGGAGCCTTCTCGAGAACCAAACGAGGCGTGAGCTTTACGCTCATTTGCAGCGCGAGATCTTGTTAACATTTACCAAAATATTAATCCTCGAACACTCGACCTGGAAACCGTTCGTGGACGTAAAGCTTTCACAGGGCGATGGTTTTTCGCTAAGGCATCGTGACATGTCTGCAGATCTGTCCAGTGGTCCGGAAAATAGGGTTTTGCTCGAGATGCGAAACTTCTCAGAACTCGGATATCACACCGAACACCTTGTAGCGTTTTTTTTTAATATTATTATATATACATAATACATTAATACAAATTAAACATGATCGATAAGCGTCGCGAGCTTTTTTTACGTCGTCGTTAATTGAACGAAAGCTCCTTTCCAATTATATCGTCGCGTTCCTAGAAGGCGCTCCGTTCAATAATTGTATTAATTGGCATGAATAAACAAACATAATAAACGACGGGATTGACGACAAAAGTAATTTATTACCTTATGGAGGATATTATTTTTTTTTCAAAAATGTTTAAATGGAGAATATCGCTTAAGAGCAATTATTTTCGCAACGCGTTGAGCGCGTACGAGAGCTTTTAAAATGGACGCAAAACACACGTTTAATTAAATTTACAGCGCGCAGTTGCTCTTGAACGACTTTTTTTTATAATATAGACTATTATTTTAATTTAACAATCAAGTAATTTAAGTCGATAAGACGATCATAAATCGATTATCAAGAATTCGCAATAAATTTTTAGGTACGTCAGAGAAAAATACATTAAAAAATAAATTATTATCTATAGTGTTAACGCTAATAACATATTTACATTTAAATTTATCGTTTGAATATGTTAAAACAGGAACTAACCATTACAGTCCAATAGTATTGTGTTTAAATATAATTGCCCTTTTCTATTAGCAATTAAAGAATATTTTTTTATAAACAGACAAGTCACGAAGTACAATATGACATTATTTTCTACATTTTATATTTTAATAATCAATATAAAACAAATATATTAAAAATATATAATTGCACAATTACAATAATGAAAACATAATCAGTATTATGATTAAGCATTACTAATTACATAAGGAAGTTATAAGTATATTAAAAAAATATACACCAATTTCAGTGTATTTTTCTATAATAATTTAATAACTCTATTTATTTTAAAATAGTTATAGATTTAGTTAGTGGAGTGTTCTGAAATAATTAATAATTATTGTAAAATAAAATAAAATCTGAAATAATTATTAATTATTGTAATATAAATTGCATATATTTAAAGCACAAAGAACAATCAAGTATTTAGAATTGCATATTCGAATAAAAATGAAAATTCTTAGGAAATATTTATTTTTACACAATTATTCTACGTGCTAAAAACCGATAATCTAAAAAAAATGTATTGTACTTCAATACTTATTTTCTAATATATAAACACAATGTCAATAATTCACGATTGGGGCACTACTAAGATGCAATAAAAAATGTCAACTTTTTCCGAAGCAATTAATTTTCGTAAGCTTATATGTCAGATCCACGATACTCCATATAACGCATTTAACGAAGTGGGTAACTTCAATGGGGTCAACCGGCCAAGGGCGACAGTTTGAAGAATGGTGACGATTAGGCCACAAAGACGGCTCAAATAAACTCTGGCGCCAGGCTAACATAAATAAAATGCAATATTCTCTATATTCTGTTATTGTTTACGACATTAGAGGCTTTTGTTATTCCTGGTATTCAATTATGCAATGATTTTTTTTTTAAATCACTCCAACACGTCTAATGGTATCTTTACTTTTCAAATTTTAATTATGCTTTTTTCTATTTTCTTTTCTATAATATAACTAGATAAGAAAATTATTAATGAAACTTTATTTAAAAATTTATAAGTATTTATTATTTTATAGATTTCACGCTCTAGGATCGTGTGCGACGATCATTATTTAAAACCAGGGTGAAACTAAAAAAACAACGTGTAGAAAAACGCTTCTAAAATAAAATAATTAAAAATACAAACATACCAACAATAATTTAAATTAACCATATAATTAAAGCAACCATTTAATTTATACAACATGGCGCTATTAAATTGAAACGTGAATATCGCATGGCGATGGTTCCTTTAGTCGAAAATTTATGGCCGTCATTAATAAAACATGGCTCTTGATGAATGTCTTCATAAATTTTTCGAATCGAAATGTATGTGTTAGTTAGTTTTACGTCTGCTTGCCTCCATAAAGCTGGAAAGGTTTCAGCCTTAGCTTTCGATCAAACATATCGATTGTGTATTTTTAAACAACACGTTTACTACCACTATGCGGTGTAAATTTTATTGAAATTTTTCTCTGGTGATTGATCAAGCATGAAACAGTTGTTCGCATCATTTGAATTTTAAAATAATGATTCTTGACTCTGCTTAAAAAATAGTAGATATTTTAAGTATTAGTATATTAAAAAAATATCAAGTTACAGACATTATTAAATATTATAAAAAAAATCAGATATATAATAATTTAATTATAATAGTTGAGTTATATATATATCTCGGTTAGAACTAACAGTTTTCAGTCATTTGCTAAGAGCAGTTTAATATATGAGTAGGAATTTGATTAAGCTCGCAATTGTATACGCTAGAAAATGATATCCATATAGTAGTTAGATCAAAAACACTACAAAATTTACAAAATGTTGATTGAATCAGATTGAAAAAATTCAGAAGCATATTTTGAACTCTCAACGAGCGTTTTATTTTAAGCCCATGCAATTCATTCTATTTGGTAGAAATATGAGTGATATGATTGGACCGGATGGCGTTATGTGCTTATAACTATCAATGAAAGCACATTATTGATATTGCACCTGTTTAATTAATAAGTCCTAAAACATGTCCATCCTCGTGACTAGCGGTCCAGGGCTTTTACTGACGACCCGTTGACTTGAAGTGGGGGTTTGTGCGTGTCGAGCGCGACTCATTATCATAGTCGCGAGTGTAATGCTACCGCCCCCTTGTGTATCGAATTAGCATTCCTATCATCCATTATATCATAACACGTATTATATGAAATGTTTATCCACCGCTTTAAATTCGTTCCACTGGCGCGAGTCACGCACAGTATATGCGAAGACGTCACACATTTGTGACGCAACTCGGCAATTGACGGCGCCTGTGACCGGGTGTGACGCCTGAAGATTGAGACTGACGAGGCGTCACACAAGCCGTGACGTTTTCTTAACGAATGTGAAAATTTTTCTATCACAAGTAGTTATTAATACTAGTAAAATTAGAACCGATTTTTCACTAGCCTGACAACACTACCGCTTATATTTAATTCGCGTAGGTCGTGTCACTTTTTTTAGGGATTAATTTCTAAGTGCGAATGGAGAAACAGTATTTTTTATATGACAATGGCATGCATTGTCGACAAAAATCACGGAAATAAATAACATTGCGCATTAAGAAATAATAATTAATGAAATTCATGATGATAAATATTATGTAATTGGGGAAAGCCAACCCTTTTATTAATCATTAAAAATTAACTCTAATAAACGTTTAAATATCAATGAACTTCATAATAAATTTTAATAAGTATCTATAAACTGAAATTAAAAATCAAATCATTGCAAATATTCTGAAAAAAATTAAAGTTTTTACACTTTTAAATCAAATTTGACATTAATTTCTGTTTTTTATGAAGCAATAGAAATATTCGAATATTCTTCCTTCTTGGCAATAAGGAAGGACTCTCGCATATTTATTTATTAATTAAAATTAAATGAAGACCATCGTAACTTAAAAAAGCTACCTCAATGTTTCTCGATGGTCAAAAATAATAAATTGTATTATTACAATACCTAAAAATATATACATATATATAAAAAAAAACACACAAAAAAATGATATAGATTAGGAGAATAGTTAGATTGTCGGAACAAAACTTAATATACAATACATTTGCTACTAAATTTATAAAAAAATATATTTGTTCCTTACTGTAATGGCAAAATTAGGCTATAATCTTATTTAAAATTAACTGTTCGTAGAAATCTACCGCTCTATTGAAAGAGCAATAATAGCACATTTTTTGCAAAGGGCAACACTCTAAGCTTGTCCTTTGTTGGCATCAAAAAGGAAGCGACGGAGCGGAAAGCCTTTGAGAAGGAGTCGAGTGTGTGTTTTGGTTTTGAATCATTGTTGGATTTCGGCAGGTGAAGGGGATCTAAAGGACTTTTTAAATGGAAAACGATCGCCATCGTAATTTAATGAGATTCCGTGGAACTGGCATTCAAGTCCATTTCACGCAAAATATACTTTGAATCGCACTAATCTCTCAACAAACTCCGAAGGGCGCTGTGAAGCGATCCTTGCGTAAACAACTTAAGAATGTGATAAGTTGAACAACAACAACAAAGAAGAAGTCATGAATCTTAATTGAATTTTATGGTTCGACTATTAACCGACTAAATGGTTTTGCAATGAAAACAAGAAAAAAAAATATTTCGTAATTTTTTTTGCGTACAATTATTTCTTACAACTGAATTAGATATATTTAAGAATATAATATCTAGATCAGGTTACTAGATTTATCTAAAAAAGTAAAGAACTATAATTTATCACTCACAAATATATTTAAACAATATGAGAAAAGGCAAGTTGTACAAAATTTAATTTAATATGTATTTTGCGGTGTATGTGGTTTACTAATAACAGTAAATTTGTTTAAAAAAGTTGCTTTTAATATTAATTAAAACTTGAAAAAAATAACTGTTTAGTATTGAAACATATTAACTATACGTTATTTGCGTTAACATAGTCAGTTCAAGAACTATCTATTTCATCATTATTCATAATTGAGAAAGAGATGGCAAGTTTATGTTTACGCTCGTACTATTAGCTTTAAGCAGACGATACGGATCATATTACATTAATGATATATTATGTTATTTTCTATATCTATATCATACTATCATAATATTCCTACGATCTAGGTAGAAATGTTTTTTCTAGAGAAACTTTATTTATATATTTCAAAAAATATAATTATAAAGCTAGAACATAAGTAGTTTTACACTAAAAAAAACGATTATTTATTAGTTCGACCAAAGATTACTCGAATTTTACTTGCGTGTTGTAAAACCAACACCTAGTATACATTTATATTTTTTTTCTAATAACATTTTTTTAATATAAATTACCGTCCGCATGAAAGTAGACCGTACACATAATATTTATGCTTCGAACACTCAATAAGAAACGAACGTATTTGTTTCATGTTATTGATGTTCTAATTATACGGCGTTCGCCAGCAACGATTTCGTGTGTCTAGCAACAAAGTGATGATTTCGTCGACGAATACAATAATTAATTATCATCGATAAATAAACGCGGTTACCCAGAGCCAGTAGTAGCCAACATAACAATGTGATATTATTGGATCATTTGCTTTAAATTTAACTTAACACTGAATTTATTTAAGTTTAAAAAATGTTGAGCGCCCCTGACTGTGACTTTGGGCCCCGAGCGTGGCCGCAGACGCACGCAACGAGCGTGCAAGTATACACTCGAGATCATTAATTAAATACAATAAATTATTTTTTGTTAGCATTTTACACCTTAAAGCGGCCATCTATTAGTACTGGCCAAGACAAATATGGCAAGGCATCCGAAGCTTTTTCCAGTGGTTTTTAATGAACAAACGCAAACGCCGATCATGACAAATAAAGCGTTGCGAGCTTTCAATGTTATGTATAAAATAATTAATGCAAGTTATTTTACATATCGGATGACATTATATTATATTTGTTTTTATATATTTTAATTTTTTTTTTATATATTGTACAACATAATAGAACCCTTAAAGTATTTTAAGAAAGTTTTTTTATATCTATCTTCCAAAGCTCTCTGACATAAGCAATGTTTTGAACACGGACAAACAACGATCACTTCCTCATGGACTCTTTCTTTTGACATTCACACTTAATCACCCACTTCAGAGTTCAAGACACAAGAACATCAATAGCTTTTAAGCTGGGACCCACTAAGCTTATGAAAACTTCAACAAAGAGGAGGCTGACTCAACTTCAGATCATCGAAAAGCGCAGAAGCTGCCGCTTCTCTCTTTGCAACTCTTGTTCCAGAGTTGAACCTGCTTCAGAGACCCCTAGATTCTACGGAAAAAATGTATGTGAACACCCCTGACATTTATATCATTTATATTTCACATAATTTTATTGCTCAAAAAACTACATGAATATATACAAATATTTTTTATTTTATAAAAAAGAATTTAGCTTTATATACTATCCCTACATGAACAAATGTTTCGTTTCAATGTATTCTTGCAACATTTTAGCATTCAAAATTACATGTTTTTAAAGCTATTTATTGGTAATTATTTCAAACTTAATTGACACGCTTATTAGTCGCATAGTGCCCAAGAAGTATTTATGCGACACAGGGCTCAATGCCCTTTCGCCGAGGACATAAAGGGTTGCACATCGGCAATAATGACGGGAGGTGCGCGCTGTACAAACAAGCCCCAACGAGGCTCTTATTTATGTGGGTCTTATTTATTTTGAGCCCCGGTCGTTTATAATTCACGCGCGGCCAAAGTGGTTATTAAGGTGCCAATGCCGCGAGATATATTCAAATGACCGCAAATGAGCGAGAACCGGACGAGGAACGCCCTTCGATGGAAACCTTCGGTCAACACCAATTTATGAAAAAAAATATTACTCACATACATACATCTCTCACTCTCTCACAAACACACCTGCAGTGTTTTTTTACTAATAAATATAATAATATAATCGATTTTGGAATTTATGGGAGTCGAGCATTGGATGTGTCAGTAAAAGTTTATTAAATAATTTTAGTGGCATATTACCATTATAAATAAGTACATTAAATTGTCTGTCAGTGTCGAATTTTTTTTTTAATTTATCTATAAATGACCATAAGTATGAAAATATATTTACACACTATATTCAGGCCTGCCAAGGGGGGCCGTTCCCCTTGAGATTTTTTGGAAGCACCGTATCAACTTGACTTTCCTTTGAATAAAATAAAAATAAGAGACGGTAATTCCATAATTTAAAACGTCCTTAGTCTCAAAAATCTCCTAGGCATGATTTAATTACAGTAAATATGCTTAAAGAACTTCCAGAAAAAAATATAAAAATAATTATAAACATTTTTAACGCAATAATAAGACACCAATATTTTTTAGCACAATGGAAAATTAAACAGGTTTACCTTATTCAAAAACCAGGAAATAACACAAAAGACGTTAAATCTTACAGGCCAATAAGTCTATTGATTATTTTATTAAAAAGATTTGAAAAGCTAGAGCTACTTAAAATAAATTCAATACGACAGAAACAAAAAATGATCCCAAGTTGCAATTTCGCCTTTCCACAAGAGCAACGCACAATTGAACAATACACCGAGTGGCGAACGAGATTAATAAAAATCTATAAGAAAGGAAAGATTGCTCAGCTGCATTCCTGGATATAAGACAAGCTTTCGAAAGCTGTAATGTATATTCTCAATTTTAATAAAATCGTCCTGAATCCCGAGATCCCGAGATTACATTCCCTACTCCTAACTGATAGTAGAGAATGAGCTGCTCGTATTTAAATCCACCCTTAAACCAATTTGAATGTACACAAGTACATGTAACTTCAACATTTAAATATTATAATTTAGAGGTTTCAAAATAAAATGTTAAGAGTCATATTAGATACTCCATGGCATATCCTAAACATTTTAATCCACAAAAATTGTCACAGAGGAAGTGGAAAATACATAGAAAGACTGGATAAACACCCTACGAATTGCTAATAAATTGATTACAGAAAACTAAATGATTCCATTTATTGATGTGCGATCATCAACAATTTGATTATAGAAATTTTGTTAGATGTCAATATGAAATGACGGTGCAAAAAAATAATATAAATTAAAATATTTATCAAAAAAAAATGACTAAAAAACCCAACCTTTCAGATACTATATAAAATTTAAAAAATGTGTAGCTAACAATAAACCTTAACTGTGAAATTTGAAATTTAGCCAGTTTTAGTCTGTTGTTGATTACATATAAGATGTACTCTATGAGCTAAAGTAGCTTATTAGAAGAGCGTTTTCAACACCTTATATGTTGCTCGATTTGAATTAATCATCATGATATTCATCCGTGAGATTAAGAAAATCTAAATAAATCTAATCTGTGATGATCGATCGGAATTATAATTATATAATAATCACTGATTATGATTTCCCAGAAACGATAGAAATTTAAAAACACTATGGCCCGTATGCAAATCGAACCTTGGTATTTCAGATCAATAATCAGCGACTTATACTACTTGTCTATCGCGTTGGTTTTTGGATTCATCGAATAAATATCAGGCCCTACATACATACTTAACTGATCACGTTTCAATAGTTTTGTAATTAGGTGGTTAAATTACTGTAATTCAGTGATTATATTATTTAGCACCGTAATTGAAATTAATTTATTTACTTTCTTGTGCAATACAACTATTTAAGTTTATAATTTTATCAAGCCACATATTTAATGCGTTAAACTCAACATCCGATTTGAACGTAATCAGAGGCCCATATTATGACATGACTAAGTGACCATAATAATTGGTACCTGGCGAATTTTCTTATGTTAAACAAGGTAAACGTCGACCGTACAAGACTCGTACTCGCGGACAGGTATTTAGGGCCAAAGCCAGCCAATCAGTCTGGAATGTCTACGGGATCTTTTTGGTCTCGTTTCGGGTGTTTTGTGCCCCTTTTTTACATCCTCGGTCTTTGTTCGACTACACACCTCGACGTGCTCTTTTTTTCCTTAGTCGTTCGCGTGCTCAATCGCTCGGATCGTGTTTGTTCTTTCGCTCGTTTGCTCAAATATTATCTCAAATGTTCAATAATTTAACTTTTTCTCGAGTGTATTACCCGCGGGACCCTTCGTGGCGCGATTACTTTTCGGTTAATTGCCGAACGTGGCCGATAAACAACGACACTAATGGACTTCAAGATCGCGTTTGGGGCGATGTTGGGTAATTAATAGTGTTGTTGGTTTTTTTACAATCAAAGGGTACAAATCTGAACGATGAACAAATTTACCGTTAGGGAAAATTCGATTAGGTAAAAGGTTCATCTCGACTGGATTGGCAATAAAAATAAAATTTATGGTATTATTACTATTAACGATTCAAAAATCCTAAGGTTAATACCCATATCCGGCTAACACAAATGGACCCATTTTTAAATGCAAAATATATTATTAAATCCAAGTACTATAGTATTCTATCACAAGTAATCGAAACATATGTCAAGGTTAATCAAATGCATTTTCTGTCAAATTTTAGTAGTGTATCAAATATAACAATAAAACAATTTAATACAATATTCTAAGTTGAACATTATAATTCACTGGGAATTATCAAACTTTGGGCTTTATGTATATAAAAAAGCAAACAATGTTCGTTCTTAATTTTTTTAAATAAAAACTATGTATAATATTATAACTATGTATTAGTTCCTTTTAATCTTTTTAATTCCATTTTAAATGTTATGTTCAAAAAATTAGTCTTTGATTATAAATATTACTCAACAGAAACATTCTAAATATTTGGACAATTTAAATATTGGGACGATTACAAGTTAAGTTTAAATTAATAAAAATAAATATGTTTAATATTACTATTCTTAAAACAGTTGTCATAAAGAGTGTGTTTAATTTTTTAATCAAGACCTAAATGAAACAAATTTATTTTATAGCACATTAAGCAACTTAATCCAATAGTTATACAATCAAGGAAAACGATATTTTTTAACTCTTTCGTTATCAAATATTTTTAAGACAGAAACAACCGTTAAAATACATATTATTTGCAACTGATTATTTGATCTTGTTGCTCCGAATTAAATTTCGTGTTTAGTAAACAGTTTTAGATTTTAAAAAAAAAATTATAATATAACTGATTTAAAAACAATATTTACGCGTATATATTTGTTCTGCACTTAGTTATAATAAATTATAATCTTTAAATATATTTATCTACATTTTTTTTACCAGATTAATTTTTCTATATTAAACTAGTAATTATTTGATATTATTTATGTTTATTATGTTTTAAAAAAAATATTATATCTAATATCGGGTTGTGGCCTGCTAGCTTTCGAATATTTGTAAATCTGACCCGCCGATCAAATCAGTTGGAGACCCCTGCTCTAAAGTACTGCGCACTAAAATATTATACAAAGTGCACGGTGGCTATGAGCTTCTCAATTAACAAATCTTAGAGGCTTTATCGCATATGTTTATTATATGCTAATGGAATCTATAGTTCACTTGAAATAGGACACCTAAATCAGTTTCCACTCAACCATTTTAAAATCAAAATTAATTGGTGATCTTGCTCTATAAAATGTCATGGAATGTCATTTTTATGCTAAATTGTAATCTATTAGTGGATAACCACCCACATAGATTTTCCACGTCAAATAACAGTTGTATACAAACATCAATGAAATATATTTTAATAAATATTTTAACGTCATCAGCGAAAAATAAAAATTTATAATTTAAATTTACATTATTATTATCATTAATAAACAATAAAAATTAACTGGCCTAGGAAATGTATTCAGACTTGTTAAGCACATATTGACGATAAAATCAGAAGTATCAACTCAAACCTATTCATTATTTTAGAATTAAGTCATGATAAACTTTTTAAAAATAAGATTAGATGACATCTACTTGTTTGCTTGAATCAATATTGTTCTTCATAAAATTAAAAAAAAAAGATTCTATAACAGTTACAATACGGCTTTTATTTATAAACTAACCTTATAAAAATACTCGGAAGAATATAAAATCAAAAAAAATTGCTTAGTATTTTGTGTTCAGTTATGAATGTTAATAATACAATTATTTTTTGACATTTACAACGACGGTGTACACGGATTTAATTTATATACCATCTGCAAATAAATGCGAAGAAATACAAAATCACAAGAATACAAAAATGATCAAAAATATTAAGAATAAGTATTTATATAATAATAATTAAGCGATTAGCAATATATAATATTTATTCTCATTATACAGTTAGATCAATATTGTTTTCGTCTGATTTTTTTCACATAAATAATAAAAATGTTGAGAAGCGCTTGTCTCGATTATATAGAAGACGTAATCGAGTGGTCATTTATCCAAATAATACCCGCGGCGCACGTTGCGAGGCCGCGAGACGGTAACCGGTGTTTTAACTTGCGGACAAATTAATTTCAATAATGGCCAATATGTGAAACATCCTTCCAGGCACCTACTAATAAAATGTAAGAAAGAATGGAGCTTAAGATCAGTCACCAAATATGCTTAAGAAAGATCAAATTTATCACAAAGATATACTTTTTTTAACAGTTTACTAAATATCTATAAAAAAAAATAATAAATCTAAACTGAGGCTATACAATAAATTAGAATAATTACTAAGATTAAAAATGAATATAATAACTATGTTATTATAGT